>NC_081554.1:159205955-159805955 GCF_963082655.1 Stomoxys calcitrans | reverse complement strand
AAAAAACTAGCCTCCAGGTATCCTGGTCAATGCGATTCATGGTGCTAAGATACATATTGCTAGTCTACTTTCAGAAACTGCATGTTTGTCAAGGATTTGCTTAAATAATGCTTAAATTGGTCTTGGTCTAATCAGCGTCTTAAATAGTTCTACTGGCAACCCATCGGCTTCAGCTGCCTTGTTGTTCTCCAGCTAGATTTATAGTTAGAAATATTTAGCATTCTTATTACTGCTGCATAGAAAAAACTAGCCTCCAGGTATCCTGGTCAATGCGATTCATGGTGCTTAGATACATATTGCTGGTCTACTTTCAGAAACTGCATGTTTGTCAAGGATTTGCTTAAATAATGCTTAAATTTTTACCACCAACTTATTTTCATTTTAATTTGGATTTCTTTTAGGATTTGGATATACCTCGAGTTATTGGAAATTTACGACATCAAAGGGATAACATTATACCTTCTCTGGCTCAGTATAAGTTTATTTATAGTCTTCTTATTACCTATCTAAAACGAACGAGATTGATCTAAGGCTTTACCTTAAACCCTCTATGAACAAAATACGAACCTCTTTTCTACTTCATTGTTTTGTTCTTTAACACTGATTGTGTATTAGTTTTATTAAGTTAAGCCTCATTTGTCTGCTTTTGCAATCCAATTGCTGTCCTACTTAATTTATTTTCTAAAGAGAACACGAACAATTATACTTTTACATTGGGTGCTTGTTGTAATTTTTCCTTCATTTTGTATTCTATCCCTTTAAAACCCCTTTCAAATCGTTTTTGTTTTCTAATTTATGTATGGCTTTCTTGTATATATACAAGTCTATAATTATGCGAAAATAAAAAAATTATTAGATTTTTTTTAGTATTTTTATAATATTTATATAGTATATATACACACACACATATGTATTTTTTTAGTAATTTGTTGTCTTAGAACTAGGGAGTTATGAAAAACGCTCTCGTTATCATTTATTGTTGATACAACTTCATTATTCATCATCAAGTTTTCTTGTTGTTAGCAATTTAAGCTTAAGACAAAAACGAGTTTAAAAAATTGTGCCTTGTATTAAATAAAACAAAAAACACAAACTTTAAGTTTATAATAAACAAATTTATACAATATTAAAAAAAATGTCAATTTTCTCTTCGTAAACAATTTTTGGTGGAGCCATAAATCAGCTTTATGCAACTAAATCCATTTTAAGCCAGCTTCCGTGAGATGTTAACCATGTATGGAGTGGGATTCGTACTCTGGCCGACCATAATTTAGGTCATAGGAACTTAATGAAAGGAGAATGAAAGGTGCCTTCTCATCACGCTTTTGTTCCATGCAGGAATTGAAAAGAACCCCGGACCCTGCTTCTTTTCGGTTTGCCAGAACCGCCTCCATCATCGGTCGGTGAGATGTAACCGGTACATGGAGAGGGTACATTTCCATTCTTGCTCTGGCCTTACGTCTCTACGGGAGCATGGTCACACTGTATATGTTGCGAGGTGCTGTGAGTGACGACAAGTCGCCGGCTCGTTTTCGTCCACACTCAGTGATGTCCCCTTTGTCTTAAACTAGTAATGTCCCAATTTGTGTTGAAGTGTTAATGAATTTTTGAATTGAATTGTTTTATTTTAGTTTTAATTTTATTACGAATTTTATTAATTAATGAATTACAGTCGCAAATCACTTCGCTCAGTGTACTTATTTAATGTCAATTGTCAATTAATTTTCGTAATGTAGTTTATTGTTTCAAAGAGAATTTATTTTTCACGGTGTATGTTTTTAACTTCAACCGGAGTGCCTTGACCCACTACATAGACAGTAGTGGGTCAAAAGCATCGTCGCCTTCTGAATCCTCGTTGTTGTTGTTGTAGCCACATTGTGACGACAAGTCGCCGGCTTGTTTCCGTCCACGCTCAGTGGTGTCCCCTTTGTCTTAAACTAGTGTTGTCCCAATTTGTGTTGAAGTATTAATGAATTTTTTTAATTGAATTGTTTTAGTTTAGTTTTAATTTTATTACGAATTTTATTAATTAATGAATTACAATCGCAAATCATTTCGCTCAGTGTACTTATTTAATGTCAATTGGCAATTATTTTCGCTATGTAGGTTATTGTTTCAAAGAGAAATCATTTTTCACGGTGTATGTTTTTAACTTCAACTTTATTTTTCACAGTGTACTTTGTGATTTCAACCACACATATTTTTCTCTAAGTGTGCGTTCCAGTCGATTCTAAAACGTACATACCTATAGGTTGCCCAAAAAGTAATTACGGATTTTTCATATAGTCGACGTTGACAAATTTGTTCACAGCTTGTGACTCTGTAATTGCATTCTTTCTGTCAGTTATCAGCTGTTACTTTTAGCTTGCTTTAGAAAAAACGTGTAAAAAAGTATATTTGATTAAAGTTCATTCTAAGTTTTATTAAAAATGCACCTACTTTCTTTTCAAAAATCCGCAATTACTTTTTGGGCAACCCAATATAAAATTTTGCTCATATACCTTAAACGAACTTTTATCCAAGCAGGCAGTGGTTTCCCGAACAAGTGAGTGGCCTTCATGCTTGTTTACAACTTGTAAACAACAAATATCACAGCCAATGGCAATGATATACACAACAGCCAGACTCACCGACTTCACGCTGGCAGGCTGGTCACTGGCTGTTTTGGACTAGCGCTGCGGTGGTGAATTGGATGTATGTTGCAATGAGTATTAACATATAAAAGGAAAGCAAGGACTGGGGATCAGAAGTCAATCGTCGGAGTACAGGCAGACGTCGGGAAGCCTCCGCTTAACAGTGTACTTTCGTGGTCACTGCAATGTAGAAGCTTCGTAAGCCCGCATCGTTTGTGTCCCGTCAACAGTGTACTTTCGTGGTTACTGCACCGTAGAAGCTCCGTAAGCCCGCATCGTTTGTGTCCCGTCAACATTGTACTTTCGAGGTCACTGCATCATTGTTTCGCCGCTGTATATGCGCCAAACAGTGTACTTTCGTGGTCACTGCACCGTCAAAGCTTAGTTAATCCGCATCGTTTGTCTCCCGTCAACAGTGTACTTTCGAGGTCACTGCGCCATCATTCCGCCGGTGTGTCTTTGCGAAATAGTGTACTTTTGTGGTCACTGCATCGTAAAAGCTACGCTAACTTTTGCCGATTGTCAGCGTTAACAGTGTACTTTCGATGTCACTGCACCATAGTTCCGCCGTTGTGTCTCGCTAAACAGTGTATTTTCGTGGTCACTTCACCGGAATAGCTTCGTAAGATCCGCGTCGTTTGAACCCCGGTCAACAGTGTACATTCGTGGTCACTGCATCGTACAAGCTACGTAGAACCTTATTCTCGCCTATGTGCCATCGTAAATAGTAAACATAGTGCAGTATAACCCTCGCTGCGTATTTTACTGCGTACTTTCGAGGTCGCTGAACCGTACTATTGCCGATTTACCTTCGCAAACCAGTATACTTTCGTGGTCACTGCATCGCAAACCCCCGCCGAGATAACCCCAGCCCGGTATACTTATATCATCACCGCCTATTTCATCCCTTCCAGAACAGTGTACTTCTGTGGTCTCTGCACCGTAACAACCCGAGGCATATCCCGTGCGATCGCACTCTGACTCGACGACCTACGTAACCTGACATTGACTACCGGATGACCCCGACGTTCCCCGCAGCGCCACCGCCTCGCTGGGGAGTGCTGTTCCAGGCCTCCCCGCAGCCAAATACTTTTCGTTGAGCTCAGCCTAGTCTTATCTCTAGCACCCGTGTGTGAAGGTGGAAGTACCGTACGAGGTCTTCAACATCGTCAGCTGTCGCCGCCCGGCCATTAAGTATTCGCTTGTAGTCACTAATACCTACACTCAAATAAACAAGAAATAAACAAACTCCGTGTTCTCTACTCTAGTCTTGGCAGATATAAATTTCTATAGGGGAAACCTGTCATTACAACATTTCTGTGTGGAGGTGGCGATCCTCGTCAAGCTACTGTAGTTGAGCAAGCTCGTTCCGGTCTAATGGACCGATCGCCGCGGAAACACGGTAGCCATTGTTAATTTAAGGGCGCCAATAATTCGCCTTGTTATATCGAACATCCTAGGCATTCAGTACTTATGCAAGACCCGGTGCCACCCGGCCTCTCACTAAGACTTCGCTCGATACCGCTGATTGTTCGCGACTGTCAATGCAGCTACTCCCTATGAAGCACTCCACTATCCGCAATCTGTGGACGCGCCCGGTAGCTCACAGCTAAGCTTCTCGTGATAGCAATGAACATCACACTGATTGGACCTCAATGTTCCAGCCTGTGCGGTGCTCACAACTATCCCGTGCCGGGTCTGAGTCCTTGTCATCGAACTATATAACCCCCTAACCTCTTCCGTGCGGCAATATACGAAAAGTCGCTTCTCAACCCCAATATTGCCATGCCAGTGCCGGGAAATGTATCATTTTTTCAATTGAATTGCAACGGTCTCCGAGGCAAGATCGACGATATGGTGGATTTTATGAGTCGGAAGAACATATTGGTTGCAGCGATCCAGGAGACAAAGCTGACCAACACCTGTAACTTGCACAGTTGTCACGGATACTGCGCTACGTAAGGATCGCTTAAGAAATGGAGGTGGGGACTGGCCTTCGTTATACACCATTCTATAGACTCATCTTGCCTGCGCTAGTGACCCCTACATGAAGTTCATGGGGATATCAGTCAGGTCCTGTACCGCCGAGATAGAGCTATACAATCTGTACATACCCCCAGTTGATGGCTGTGTCCCAATTAATGGCCAGGCTTACAAGCCCGACATAAGTGGGCTACTATCTCGCCATAATCGTCTGGTTCTAGGAGATTTTAATGCGCATCACATTTCATGGCAGGCCAGGTAACGACCAGCGGGGCATAGCTTTGGCAGAGCAGATTGAAGGCTCCACGTTTTGCACGGTGAATGAGGATGCTCCCACTTGGATTACGAGGAGGTGCAGCAGCTCGTCAGAAATTTCCATTGCATCCCGTGATCTCCTGAGTGACGTATTCTGGCAAACCGTCATTTCTTTGGAATCAGACTAACTCCGCCCACCCGACTTCGGAGTGTCTGAGCCCAGGACGTTTATCTATCAGAAAAGGTCGATTAGGCTTGCTCCAGAGAGTACACTAAACGCCGCTTCAGTGAACTGAGACCCCCCTCGAATGTGCTAGTTGCCGAGAGGAAATTCCGAGACATCATTAACGCAGCAGCCCCTCGCATTATACCAGCTGGTCGAATACCTCAAGTGCAGTCCAATTTCCTGGCGCAGGCAGTGGTACTGACAGAGGAGCGTGATGGGATTCGTTGTATGTACCCCACTTACCCCAGAATCAGCAAGTTGAATCTGGAAATAAACATGTTAGAGAACCAAGCGATAAGGGGATTTGTGTCTAGCTGTGGTCTACTGTTAAGTCACTCTCGAACCTCGATAGACGGGATGACAGGGCCTCCGTCACTTTTGGCGAGGTAACGCCATTCGTCGTATCACAATTTACCGTGAGTGAAGTTGCAAATGTTATCCGTGGCGCCAAATCGTCCAAGGCGTTGGGCCCCGATGGAATCTCTACACTGATGTTGAAGAATCTAGATTTACCTAGAGTTGAATGCCTTTCTACTGTCCTCAACCTGTCTTTGAACTCTCTTATAGTTCCAGATATTTGAAAGATGGGCAGTATGATCCCGCTACTGAAGCCAGAAAATGACCTGAGTTTGGGGGAATCTTACGGACCAATTTCCCTTCTCTCATCAGTAGCCAAGACGCTTGAGGGACTAGTCCTTCCGAGCCTCGTAGGAGAATTTCCATTTGCCGAGCATCAACATGGATTTCGAAGACTGCACAGCACAACAACAGCTTTGTATGCCATCACTGCACACATTTGCCGTGGCTTCAATCAGCCCAGGTCATGTGATAGTACGGTCCTCGTGGAGCGGGACCTATTGATGGCATTCGACATGGTCCTCTACCTATTCCTAGATCTATTAGAATGCCGCCCTCCGAACTGCGACGGGCTGTCTCCTCAGTTCTCATGTGGGCCACCTCCATCAGGAGACAAAGATCCTACCAGTGTAGTTAAGTCTCTACATGCTGTCTAAGCAATATCTTTTGGGCTGTTATCGCAGAGATTGATGCCGACGTACAAGATGTATGTCCCGATTATAACCAGGATCCGCACGATACACATCACCTGTTCAACTGCCCAGCCAGACCCAGATCCCTGTGGACGCCCCTCACCTTAGTCGCAGAGTTCCTGGGTCTTGACACTCAACAGAATCAAGCAGAAGAAAGATAGAACACAACAAACTGCTACAACAACTATGGAACTCGTTACGTCAACGACCATATTAGGTGAGGAGCCTTCAAGGGCCATACATTGGTTGGTCGTACTTATATCGCACACACCGCGAAAACGGGCCCACGATGTAAATATGTGGTATACGTAAGACAAATTAAACGATTTTGACGAATTTTTTTCTCAATTTTGACTATTTTTTACGAAAATAACCTGGCAGATATCACTTATCCCCTAAGGGATGCTTATAATTCAAGCAGAAGTAGGACAAGGAAAAGACAAATAGATTGGGAATTCTCACTTCTTTTGAGATTCAAGCCCCCCGTTGTTAAAAGACCTGGTTTTGTAAGATTTCATGTGGGCCATTGATAGCAAGATACTCACCTATATTAAACAGTGACTCAAGTCAAATGGGTTGGAAATTCGCACTTCTTTTGAGATTCAAGCCCCCCGTTGTTAAAAGACCTGGTTCTGTAAGATTTCATGTGGGCCTATTGATAGCAAGATACTCACCTGTATTAAACAGTTACTCAAGTCAAATGGGTTGGGTATTGTCACTTCTTTTGAGATTCAAGCTCCCTGTTGTTAAAAGACCTGGTTGTGTAAGATTTCTTGTGGGCCTATTGAAAGCAAGATACTCACCTGTATTAAGCAGTGGCTCAAGTCACTGTTTTTGTAATTCTACACATTTCAAAATGGTGGTAGTGTCGTCGCCCCTTTACGACGTCTGCGGCGTACAGAAAACACCGAATCACATCATTTTTGAGTGCAATTTATTTTCATAGACAAGATCGTTTTTCCCCAAGGCACAAATTTGAGGCATTTTATTGCTCAGCATAGTTTTTATGCACTCTCCGAATTTATAAGAATCTCCAAAATCGACATTAAGCACAATCATCGATGGCTCAAAGTTTTTTCCTTCCCCGGGGTTAAGGAAATTAATTTAAAAACCCCAAAATGTTCCAATAGTCTTTTTTATTATTTTTTAAACCCTCCACCATAGGGTGGGGGTATACAAATTTCGTCATTCTGTTTGTAACTCCTCGAAATATTCATCTAAGACCCCATAAAGTATATATATTCTTGATCGTCATATATTCATGACATTATAAGTCGGTCTAGCCATGTCCGCCAGTCTGTCAGTCCGTCCGTCTGTCTGTCGAAATCATGCTAACTTTTGAAGAAGTAAGGCTAGACGCTTGAAATTTTGCACAAATACTTCTTATAAGTATAGGTCAATTGGTCGAAAATTTGCATGAAGTGTTGTGGTATGATTTCCAAAAACTGAGTAAAGTATAGTCTAAATCAGTCCATAACCTGATATAGCCGCCATATAAATCGATCCCCCGATTAGACTTCTTGAGCCTCTAGAGGGCGCAATTCTTGTCCAATATGGCTGAAATTTTGCATATGTCGTTTTGGTATGACTTTTTTGCGCCTTGATGTCGCTAAAAGTGCCATCTAGCGGACAATGACCGAACGTAGTCAGCTGCTTAGTCATGAACCACGACCCCTGTCTGAATGACAGTAGGACAGTTGGTTGTGTGTTGTCATTTGGCCATCAGAGGAAATTCTGGCTGGGAGGAGCGCCATGGTGGGAAAATGACAACGCAAGCCACTGGAACAGGAGGAAAAATCTTTCTTATCCAACAACAACAAAACGCATAGAAGAACGTTTAGAAAATAATCTTACCCATTGGTCAACAATTTTTTTTAATTGTTGATGCTTGCCGTTTGCTATTGGGTTGCCCATAAAGTAATTGCGGATTTTTTAAAAGAAAGTAAATGCATTTTTAATAAGACTTAGAATGAACTTTAATCAATTATACTTTTTTTACACTTTTTTTCTAAAGCAAGCTAAAAGTAACAGCTGATAACAGACAGAAGAAAGAATGCAATTACAGAGTCACAAGCTGTGAAAAAATTTGTCAACGCCGACTATATGAAAAATCCGCAATTACTTTTTGGGCAACCTAATAAATAGCAACATAGTATTCCAAGCTGTGGAATTGCAAATTATTCGACAGCAATGTGACTTATTGGTAATTGCTAGGGCAGGAAGGTAAACGAATTAACTGAACTGAAATTAAATTCCAGCCCTGAACATATAAGAAAGAAAAAAAACTTGAGTGGAAAGAATTAAACTTTATTAAATTTTAAAGAAAAATTATATGTACAATATAATACATAGAAGATATAACAAAAAAAAAGCAAAAATCAAAACCCATAAACACTTGCTACAATAAATGAACAAAATTGAATTAACAAATTTGAACAAACAAAATTGAATAAACAGAATTGAACCAACGACCCCGTCACTGTAGCTCTTCAGAAGACACTTGCAACCCGCAGTGTCCCAGGTGATTGTTTACGACCCAATACGTTACACAGGACACAAACTTTGGACGGACGGGCTATATATATATATATATAAATAAATATATATATATATATATATATATATATATATATATATATATATATATATATATATATATATATATATATATATATATATATACAGCGGTCAAAAAAAGTATTCATCATTCAATGTTTTTTTTTTAATAAGTCTACAAAAGACAATTGGAATAAAAACATATTAAACTAATGATGCAGTAGTGCTTGTGTGATATATATGTACACAATTTCATTGTTTTTAAAGAAAAAAATAGTATTTATTGGAACAAAAAGGGCCATTTTACAGCTGAACACAAAAAATTAAACAAAAAAAGTATTCATCATTGCAAAAAAACAAAAAAATTAATAACATAATTTAAAAAAATTAATACTTTGTTATTCGACCACCGCGTCTTATAACTTCTTTTAAACGGTTTGACATCGATTGGACTAATTTAGCGGTTATATTTTGGTCTATATTAGTCCATTCCTCCATTATCACCTGTTGCATTTGACTCTTGCTCGAAAAATTGCGCGTTCTCAATTTGCGTTCGAGATGTTCCCAAAGATGTTCAATTGGGTTCAAGTCGGGACTTTGAGGAGGAGTTTTAATGACTTTGCGGCAGTTATACAGCATCCACATCTTGGTATTTAAAGCAGAATGTTTGGGGTCATTATCTTGATAATATTGAAAGTTATTACCAAGCCCAAGTTTTACAGCACTATCTTTTAAATTCCTCTTTAAAATGTCAATGTAATACTTATGATCCATTACTCCATTAATAATTTCAAGATTTCCCGCTCCTGAAGCCGCCATACACCCCCAAACCATTAAACCACCTCCACCATGTTTTACAGTAGCAACTGTGTTTCGTTCTTCAAGCTCTGTATTTGGTTTTCTGTACACTATGACCTTTCCATCGCACCCAAAAAGATTAAACTTGCTCTCGTCTGCAAAAATGACTGTTTTCCAAAATGATTCGGGCTGTTTTACATACATTTTTGCGAAGTTTAGCCTTTCACTCGGTTTATTTTATTTATAAAGGGCTTCTTACGTGCAGTTCTTCCTCTGTAACTATGCCTTTTGAGTGTATTTCGAATTGTTTGTGTAGTAACTTCCTTCCCTAAATATTCCATAGTGTTTTTACGAAGAATGGTGGCATTTGTCTTCGGAGTTTTCTGAACTTGCCGCACTAGCCAACGCACATCTCCAACTGAAAGTGCTTTTGGTCGACCAGATCTTGGTTTATTGTCAACAGTTTTCGTTTCTGTCCACTTTTTGATGATGGATTGTATAGTAGATCGTGGTCTATTTAATATTTCACTGATAGTTTTTTGAGTTAAACCATTCCTGTGGTGTTTTATTATCAAAACTTTTACCTCATCAGAAACCTCGTTTTGCTTACGACCCATTTTGACAAAAACTATATTTTCAATGAAATTAAATATTTGCTGTCAAGGGCAAAGCCTCCTTTACTAAATAAAACAGAAAAGGGGGATTCCCAAATAATATTTGAATTTGACTTTGATGATAGCACATCAATGATGAATACTTTTTTTGTTCTGTTTTTGGTGTTATTATATAAAATTTCATTTTTTGCGCTAATTAAATTTATTTTTTGAATTTATTTTAAAACATATTACGAAAAATAAACTATTGCATAAAACTGCATTATTTGTTTACTTTAAATTTTCTTCAATTACCCAAAATAAGTGAATTTATTATCAATTTTGCTAATGATGAATACTTTTTTTGACCGCTGTATATATATATATATATATATATATATATATATATATATATATATATATATATATATATATATATATATATATATATATATATATATATATATATATATATATATATATATATATATATATATATATATATATATATATATATAAATATATCCGTCCAAAGTTTGTGTTTGTTTGGTCCGCTTTCAACTCTTTTACGGTCCTTGCCCTTCCCCAATAGAAAGAGCTCGATCTAGGCAGGTAGGAAAGTTTATTAGCGACACATACCTGTAACATTACGATCTTTGGACGGACATAGAAGGACAGACAGAAAGTAAGCGTCCAGGATGGACGAGACACCATTGGCGGTAAATTCCCTAGCAGAAGAGAAGCCTAGGTGCAATCAGCTTTACCCCACAGATGTACATGTTATTAAATGCATTTCGTTTTGTAACATTTTATTTAATTTTAAGTTTTTATTAGTAGTCAATGAATTTGTTTTTTTTTTATGAAGGGATTTAAAATTAGCTTTGAGAAACTCACTTTGTTTAACTGAATTTTTGATTTGTTTCCCATATTGATTAATGATTAATGAGTCCATCTTATAAGAAATAAATAAAAACTGTCTTGTTTATAACGTTTAATGAAGATGTTGTCTTTGATTAAGATCATGTAAATCTTGCAATAGAAGGGGATAAGATGAAGAGGTAGGTACGGGTTGCTATGGTGGAGCTCTCGTTCCAGAGGGAGGACTATTCCTCGCCATAACACCAGGCGATAAGGCATTCCAACAGGTAGGTGTGGTGCTTTCTCTTTTTTAGTAAGACATTAGAAATTTCGTTTCTTTTTCGGGCCTAACATGTGATACGCTTGCGCAAGTACCACCCCCATATGGCGAGCACATGCCAGTACAGCGACAAGTGGAAATCATTGGACCAGGACAGGACAACTTCCAACTGTTCCAAGTACGATCTAAATTGGTGTAAAACCTGATATAGCTTTCATATAAACCGATCTCTCAGTTTGACTTTTTGAGCCTCTGGAGGGCGGAATTATTACTCGATTTGCCTGAAATTTTGGAGGTGGTTTTTTCTTTGACTGGTATGTTTCTATTTGAAAAGGTCATTCAAAGAACTTGACAAATGCGATCCATGGTGGGGGTATATAAGATTCGGCCCGGCCGAACTTAGCCTGCTTTTACTTGTTTTCTTTAAAGTAAATATTACTTTTATTTTTGTTTGTAGATATTTCTACAATACTATGCAATAATAAATAGATTTCCATTTTGTTTTATTTTTATATGCATTTTTTTATTTAATATAATTAATATTCTGTTTTTTTTTTTTAATAAACTACATGTAAATGAACATAAGAATTAAGCCAAAAAAAATATACAATTTCTTTTCATAAATTCTAAATGTTAGATTTTCAAAATAGATTCTTGCAAGAGGTTATGCTTATTTCAAATGGTAAATATTTTCATTCTTTGAATAGATATATAATAAATACATTTAGTAAAATATATAAATATTTTTTCCTTTGATTTCGGGTTTCTTTATAATGAATTTACACAACAACATTTTCGTTCGTTCAATAATGATTTTGTTCTTTTTTTTTACAATTATTATTTCTTTTGATTTTTTTCTTATAAATATAATTATTTTAAGAGTAAAGATATTTTAAATATAAATATATAATTTGATTTGATCTGTTCTGGCATATGTATTATATGTTGTATTGTATGTTGCTTTTTTGTTTGTAAATAAATGAATCTATGTATATGTATGTATTTGAATTTGGCGCTTTCATGGATGTCTGTCTGTATGTTAATAAATGCTCTTGTACTATTCTTGTTCCTTTTCTACTCCTCAACTGCTAACGTACAAATTTAAAATGTGGTATGTATGTTATAAGTTCAAAGCTCGTGACGGATTGCTGTTTGTAACACCTTTAATAAGACTCCTTCAATGTAAACCAGAGAACTGCAATCGGTGTGTTTTTTAGTATCCGGTGTTACTCACAAAATGCCGGCGGGAGCTGATAGTAATCGTAAAGCACTATGCTGCCTTTTACTTAAATACAAATGCAACAACAGCACATACTACTAGAATTGGTTGCGATGATTTGCCGTCTTAAATCACACATCAACGCATGATCGCACTGTCCCATATATTGCTATAATCGGTAAAAATGTATTTTGGGGCTGAGCCGACCCCCTCTGATGCTAAGGACCAAAGTTACTCAGCTTTCACATACTTTTCATTCTTCATTCTACTTTTCATATTGCCCTAATCGGTAAAAATGGGATTAGACAAGTATTTTTGGGGGTGGGGCCACCCCCCTGATACTTGGAACCAAACTTTACTCGGCTTTCATATACTTTTCATTCGATACCCATATTGCCATAATCGGTAAAAATGTATTTTGGGGGGTGGGGCGACCCACCTGATATTAGGGGCCAACGTTGGATATCAACATCTTACTCTACTTTCACATCCCTTTCATTCGATACCCATATCGCCCTAATCGGAAAAAGTGTATTTTGGGGGGTATTTTTGGGAGGTGGGGCGACCCACCTGATACTAGGGGCCAAAGTTGGATATCAACATCTTACTTTACTTTCACATCCCTTTCATTCGATACCCATATCGTGCTAATCGGAAAAATGTATTTTGGGGGGTGAGCGACCCCCCTGACACTTGGAACCAAACTTTTGCTACACAATCTTACTCTACATTCACATACCTCTAATTCGTTACCCATATTGCCCTAAATCGGTAAAAATGGGATTAGGGGAGTATTTTTAGGAGTAGACGACCCCAAACTTTGGCACCCTTTATATCACCCTTACGCGCATGAGTATACACAAATTTGAGTGGGCGGATCGTGCTCAAATTCATGTGCAGAGATGGGTTTCTACCGGTTAAATACCCAACGCCAAATACCCAATACCCAACATCCGATTTGGATGTTCGGGAGTTCGGTATATCGAGAGATCATCTATATCCAAATATGGTCCGATCCGTACCATATTTGACAGGAATGGGTAAGGGTCTACCAGAACACAATGTGCCAAATTTAATCGAATTCTGGTAACAAATGGATCTTTTATGGCCTCAATACCCTATATCGGGTGGCCAGTCTATAGGGCAGCTATATCAAAATATAGTCCGATCTGAACCCCAGAAATGAATATGGGTCTACCAGAACTCACTGTGACAAAATTCATCGAAATCGGATGAAAAATTACTAATTTAATGCCTCTAGACTTTAAGTCTGGAGATCGGTCTATGTAGCGGCTAAACTAAAATCCGATTTTATGAGATCAGAATGTCAGGTTTATATACAAAGGTTTATATCAAAAATTTTTTTGAAAACTGTTTTTATACTCAAGATATCAGCAAAATTATAAATACCCAGCGTTTGGGTATAAATGGGTAAATACCCGGGTGTTTACACAATTTACCGGGTATATACCTACCGAAATTAGGGAAAAAACCTACCCAATGTTTTACAAGTCAAAACTGCGGTATGCCATTCCATTTGGAACACATTAAATTATACATTTTCAAAGCTGCAAAGTATTAGATCGCCGTTATTCATGTAGGATCTAGACATGTCCGTCAGTCTGTTTGTTGAAATCATTCTACAGCCCTAGATTCAAACATCGCTTATATCTTGATATAGCACCCTTTTTACCGATCTCCCAATAAGAAATCCTGAGTTCATAAAGTTGGGATTTACCACGATTTCAATGTACAACCGTGCCGAATTTGGATAAAGCGATCCCCCTGATTTAAGTGTTTAAATCCAGAAGTGCGCTTTTACTATTGATTTTCGACGAAAGTTAAGCCTTCTACTGACTTCGACTTTTCGTCCTAACAACTTTCAAAACGCATTATAAAAAAATGGTCACGAAGAAAATGCGAACACAATCTGTTAAGATATTCATATACAGGTAGTGGCAGTTGCCCAACAACAAAATATTGAGTGCACTATTTATCAAAATCAATGATTAGTGCAACTCTGATTTTGAGTAGGTTACTGGTTGTGTGGGTCAGTGTTTTTTGTCAACACGCATGAATTTTAGCTATGCAAATTCTAGACGTCACGATATGACTGCAATCTATGCAAAAGCTAGTCACTCAAAAATTGCAATGTCGATCTATGCAAATTCTGGAAGTCATGACATGATTGCAATACCCAATCTATTGGGTTGCCCAAAAAGTAATTGCGGATTTTTTTAAAAGAAAGTAAATGCATTTTTAATAAAGCTTAGAATGAACTTTAATCAAATATACTTTTTTACACTTTTTTCTAAAGCAAGCTAAAAGTAACAGCTGATAACTGACAGAAGAAAGAATGCAATTACAGAGTTACAAGCTGTGAAAAAATTTGTCAACGCCGACTATATGAAAAATCCGCAATTAGTTTTTGGGCAACCCAATAGATATATTCATTTACAGGTAGTGGCAGTTGCAATAGCGATCTTAGTATTGCGGACAGTATTAAGCAATTTTATTAAACAAAACGCTATGAATGATGAGATTTACTTAACAGATTTTATGGACACAACAACTATTTGCAATTCAATGAAATTTATCTAGACTTATACGCCAAAGTGGTTATTGCGAAAACAACGCTTTATAAATCCGACTTAAATAGTATTATAAACTCTTGCATCCATTTTTATACAGAATGCGCAAATCAGCGTTTTGATTTTAATAACATGTCGTTCAAATCTTTAAAACTGATTGATCCTTATGTTATATTTGATAAAAACTTATGTCGATATATTGAAAGAATTCCCACAATTTATAAGTCAAGACGAGAAACAATTAATAGATTCAGAGTTCTATCACTCTGAATTTCACACATTTTAAAGAAATGTTTAAAGATTGCGCAATGAATTTAAAAAGCTTTTGGAAGAAAATTTCATAAATTAAGCTTTTCCAACATTGTGTAAATTTGTCCAATCAACAATGATTCTTCCTCATTCCACAGTAAATGTAGAGCGAATTTTTAGTCAAGTAAATTTCAACAAAACAAAAATAAGATCGTCTCTGGACAACAGCTCTCTGGAAGGAATTCTTTATTCAAAAGATTTTTTAAAATATAATAGCTCTAATTATTTTGATGTATAAATAAGAACTGACTTGTTACAAATGAGCAAATCGGATATGTATTGAAATCAAACATATTTCAACATGTTTATGTTGATCTTCAGAAATATTGCTTGTTTTGCAATATGAATGAGTTTGAAATATAATCAAAAAAAAAGACTGATTTAAAATGTAAGAAAATTAGTCTTACGTTACCCCAAATGAAACTTAAAGTTATTTTTGTTATTGTTTTTCTTTTTATACTCAAGACAGTATAAATTTAAATGTTTTTTATAATATTGGTTGCCCAAAAAGTAATTGCGGATTTTTCTTATAGTCGGCGTTGACAAATTTTTTCAACGGGTTGTGACTCTGTAATTGCACTCTTTCTTCTGTCAGTTATCAGCTGTTACTTTTAGCTTGCTTTAGAAAAAAAGTGCGCGAAATTTTGTTTACATTTGTTTGTTTGGCGTCAATTTTAATATGGAGCCCACAAAGGAGCATTTTCGTCATATTTTACTTTATTATTTCCGTAAAGGAAAAAACGCGGAGCAGGTTGCTAAAAAGTTACGAGATGTGTATGGTGTCAAAATTGGTTTCGCAAATTCCGTTCTGGAGATTTTTCACTTAAAGATGAGCCACGTTCAGGTCGGCCAAATGAACTTGATGATGACCAAATCAAAGCATTAATCGAATTGGATCGTCATGTAACTGAGCGTGATATAGGAGAGAAGTTAAATATACCAAAATCAACCTTCATTATCACATAAAAAGTCTTGGACTGGTGAAAAAGCTTGATATTTGGGTACCACATGTATTGAAAGAAATTCATTTAACAAACCGAATCAACGCTTGTGATATGCACCTTAAACGCAATGAATTCGATCCGTTTTTTAAACGAATCATAACTGGAGATGAAAAATGGATTGTTTACAACAACTTTAGTCGAAAACGATCATGGTCCAAGCATGGTGAACCAGCTCAAACCACTTCAAAGGCTGATATCCACCAAAAGAAGGTTATGCTGTCTCTTTGGTGGGATTGGAAGGGTGTGGTATATTTTGAGCTGCTTCCAAGGAACCAAACGATTAATTCGTATGTTTACTGTCAACAATTGGACAAATTGAATATAGCCATCAAGGAGAAGCGACCAGAATTGGTCAATCGTTAAGGTGTCATATTCCACCAGGACAACGCTAGACCGCACACATTTTTTGGTCACTCGCCAAAAACTGAGTGAGCTTGGCTGGGAACTTTTGAAGCATCCACCATATAGCCCTGACCTTGCACCATCAGACTACCATTTATTTCGATATTTGCAGAACTCTTTAAATGGTAAAACTTTAGGCAATGATGAGGCTATAAAATCGCACTTGGTTCAGTTTTTTGCAGATAAAGGCCAGAAGTTCTATGAGCGTGGAATACTAAATTTGCCAGGAAGATGGCAAAAGGTTATCGAACAAAATGGAAATTATGTATTTGATTAAAGTTCATTCTAAGTTTTATTAAAAATGCATTTACTTTCTTTTAAAAAATCCCCAATAACTTTTTGTGCAACCATTCATTCACAACACCTTCTTTGTTCTATTGCTTAAACAAAAGACCCGATTTTTTGCAGATTTTTAAAAATGGGTTGCCGGAAATGCCGATTTTATTTTTCCGAAGTTCTGATTTTCTACCAAATTAATCTGGCAGCTCTGCAATTGCCGCTAGCTGTTTATGAATATATCTTGGTTGATACAAGCAGAGTATAGGTCTGTTCACGTACTTATCCTGTAACAATTTGCAGGGGAGTGTATGGCTTTTTACGGCTTCGTAAAACAGCTGTTAGACTCCACAAATTTCTGCAGGGAAACAGTAGAAAATTGTAAGCTCTCATTTACCAAACTCTCAAAATGTAGGTTGCTCTTATGCACTCTCCCTCTCTTTTCTGCTGGCAAATAAAGTACGCCAACGACTTCCAGTAACAATTTGTGCACATTTTTGAGTACACGAACACAGATTTTCAAATCGAAAAATTTGGCAAATATTTCAATATCAATATCAATTCAATACCAGACAAAGGAGGCTATTAAGAATTGACGGCGTCATATTGGTATTCTTGTCATCGCGCCTGAAGTGCTGTTGAGCTATGTACCTAAAATATTGGCGTCATTATAAATTATTTGGTAAACAATATGGGCTTATCGGCTCGAATATTTACTCAAAAGATAGAGCTAGTTGGATATGTATTTCCTTTCAACAGCTCTATAATTATTTCCAAGATGAATGCTGTCATAGACATAAACATTTTTTTTTTTTGAATAAAAAAATAAATAAAATCCTATGGCAGCCGGTTGTACATACCGGATTAGCCCGATGGAGTCTTTCATCGGCAAAGGCTGCCGCCCAGTGTACAACACCCTGCTCCAAAAAAAACTGTGCATCTTTGATTTTATGATAAAACCTCCCACTGCGAGTAGAATGGGGAATACAACAGCATCACAATCGAAAACACGATACTAAAGAACGAATTTTTCACTAAGGTCAAGAATTTCCGAGGCAATCTAAACAAAAAAATCTACAAAATTGGTTAAATTGTGACTAATCATCTTTTTTATTCATTCACAACACCTTCTTTGTCCATTCACAATTATCCTGTTGCTCAAATTTTCTCGTTTATTTCCATTCGTTGCATCTGGTAGTTTTGCAAAGAGTCGGACTGTATATGAGGTTTATGGGCTGGCGGCATCAACAAACCGTTTTTATACCCTACACCCACGTCATCAATATCGGTTCAGGTTTGGATATAGCTTCCATATATATTTATCGCCAGATTTGCATTTAAATGGCCATAGTAACTAAAGTTTTCAACCGATCTGCACAAAATTTTCCACGAGTTATTTTGTTACTGATCTTAACATACCTGCAAGATTTCATCAATATCGGTTCAGATTTGGATACAGCTTCCATATATATTTATCGCCCGATTTCCACTTAAATGGCCATAGTAACTAAAGTTTTCAATCGATCTGCACAAAATTTGGCACGGATTGTTTTGTTATTCATCTTAACATATCTACAAGATTTCATGAATATCGGTTCAGATTTGGATATAGCTCCCATATATATGTATCGCCCGATTTGCACTTAAATGGCCATAGTAATTAAAGTTTTCAGTCAATCTGCACACAATTTGGCACGGATTGTTTTGTTACTCATCTAAACATATATGCAAAATTGCATTATAATCGGTTAAGATTTTAATATATAGGTCCTCTTTATATTTTACCCGATTTACATTTATAAGGCCACAATAAATATCCAATAACCAATCTGCACATAATTTTGCACCGATTGTTTCGTTACTGATCCTAACATATCTGCAAGATTTCAACAAAATCAGTTCAGATTTGGATATGGCACCAGTGCAGATGTAGATATAGCTCTCCTTTGCATATATATATATATATATATATATATATATATAAAATATATATATATATATATATAATATATATATATATATATATATATATATATATATATATATATATATATATATATATATATATATATATATATATACATATATATATATATATATATATATATATATATATATATATATATATACATATATATATATCTATATATTATATATATTGCACGAGTTTATAATTGTAGGTAAGGTAGGTGTAGGGTATTCTATAGTCGGCTCTGCCCGACTTTAGCCTTTCCTTACTGGTTTTTAAACGAGTCCGGCCAGGGAGTTCCTTTGAATGATGTTTGCTATAGTGGTATAATCTTTTTATCGCTCGAATTGGAAGACATGGATCTATATATATTCACTTATAGGTAGTGGCAGTTGCCCAACAACAAAATATTGAGTGCTCTGATTTTGTGTATGTTACCAGTTCGCGACATTTTTCGTTGTTTGTGTGTGTTATGGTTCTTAATTATAATAGACACACACAGCCAAAAATCGTCGATAGGTAGTGCACTTCGCGAAAAAAAATTTTTCTCAGTTGTTTACGGTACACTACTTGGTAATTATGTCATGACATGGAAGTGGACGATATGTGGTTTTAACAGGACGGTGCCATTTGCCACACATCTAACAAAACAATGACTCTTCTTGCAACAAATTCTATGACTGCGTTATCTCATGTGATGGCGATGTCATTTGGCGCTCAAGATCATGTGATTTGACACCGATTGATTTCTTTCATTATTGGTGTTATTTAAAAAAAATATGTACCTCGATAAGCCAGCAAAAATTCAAGAGCTAAAGGATGACAGATTTTAGGACCAACTCTATAGGGTCTATAAACCAGTATGACAAACTGGTAATGACATACAAAGCTAATTCGGCAGTACGCCAAATGATGAGGAAGGAAAAAAGTGGAGAGGGACTCATAGTCAATCAACAAACACTTTTTCGTATAATAAGTATTTCATTATACTAAGTCTTGAGTGGTCAGCTTTGCCAGTCAGTGGTGAAAGACGTCTCGAAACTAATTGTACGAAATTGAAGAATGCGGTAATTCCAGGGGCTAAATTACCGCATATGTGAACGAGCAAAACCGTTCGAAATCTCTCTATTGTGAATTATACATTTCTTTACTCAAAACGAACTTTTGACATTTAGGAACGCAAATGTTTAAGATCATGATTAAAAAAACATTTTTTGCAATAAAATGTTTATAATAGTAGTATTATAACCATTAATACAAAATAAAATTTCATTCGATTCGAAAGCGCACTTGATCACGTATGCGGTAATTCGGCCCCAGGCTTATGGAAATATGCGTGAAGATAAATTCCGAATTTAACTAGCAGAGACACAAACCGCTTTTTTAATAGTGCGCGAGAGAAACGGAAGTATTAACAGAGATACACCGAGGGTTTAGCAGAGTTCTGTAAATACTTAACAGAACCAAAAAACAAGAAAATTTAATTTAAATTCTTAATTTTAATCAATTTTTGCAAATATTTGTAAGAAACAAAAAACCATACCGAAATTTGGAGTTTAATAACAATTCATTGAATCAAAACCGCCAAATGAAAAATCTATTACCGTGGTACTGAGAAAAATGACAAATTAATAAAAAAAAAATCTGGACAGGATTATGGCCAATGCTCCTGGAGGACATCTAAGAATTCTACAAGGTATTACCATACATCGTTGGAAAGGTCACGATGTGTGCTTTCCAAAACATTTTTATTCGGAAATCGAACAGATGGTTTTTTCAAATTGCTGTCTTTTTTAAAAAAATTCTCGAAAAAATACAGAAAGAATACTTAGGGCGAAATGCACAACCTCCAAGAAAAAAAAAGCGTGACCGGAATACATCTAGCCCAATCTGCCTCGACATATCCTGTATGTGGTTGATCTATAGGTGGTTGCCTGTATCGCAGTTTGAAGTCTTTAGTGGCAGAAAAATACCGAAGTATGAGCTTCCCTGCTTGTTCATGTTCTTTGTGGGGATCTTTATTTCTATGGGCCAATTTAGTGACAGAATGCAATATATCTGGTCGAGTACTTATGGCCAAATACGTCAATGTACATATAAGCGACTGGTACCGTTGATTATCAACATTTTCACATTCACACATTCACAGTGCAGTCCGATTCAAGTTTAAGCTCAATGATAAGGGGCCTCCTTTTTATAGCCGAGTCCGAACGGCGTGCCACAGTGCGACACCTCTTTGGAGAGAAGTTTTACATGGCATACTACCTCACAAATGTTGTCAGCATTAGGAGGGGAAAACCACTGCTGAAAAATTTTTTTCTTTTTTTTTTCATATCATATAATCGATACGCCTTGGCCGTTAAGGAATATCCCACAAATATATATTCCTTACCTTTTGCTGAAAAATTTTTCGTTTACTTCTTTTCTAGGGCTACGACTGGAGATCCAAAGATTCGAAAGTGTCCGACATAGGTTTCTTTCCACACCATACCTCATGTGGTGTTTTCTCCCCAATCGCCTTTGTAAGAGATCTGTTGCGTATATACACGGAAGTGTTCACAGCTTCCGCCTTAAGTGACACACTTACTTTTGAATGGACAATCATGCTGCGAGCCATTTCAACGATTGTCCTATTGGCACACTCTGCGACTCCATTCTGTTGTGGTGTATGGGGTACAGTGAGTTGGTGGTAAATTCCATTCTCTTCCAAAAGTTTATTGAATGTAGTGCTGATATACTCCTCTCCATTGTCACTTCGTAAGGCCCTGATTTTTTCTTCCAGCCTTGACATTTTTCGATGAAATCGTTCTTATTTTTTAATGAAATAAACGAAAATCATTCTCGAGTGGTCCTCAATAAAAGTTACAAAATAACGCGAGCCACCAATAGACGTCCTATTAATCGGCCCACACACATCTGTGTGAACTAAATCATGTAAGCCTTCGGATCTGGTCTGGCTTTGAGGAAAAGGCTGTGCTGTTCTCTTTGCCTTATTACAAGTAATACAGTTTATTTCTTTGGTAATTTTCCCCAAATGAAGACCCCCAACAGCATTCTTATTCGCCGGCTCCGTTAAGCTTTGAAAGTTGAGATACCTATTGTGCCACTGGAATGCCTTATCAATTGCCATTCTTATTAGTGTTTTCTGAAAAGATGAACAAATTCAAATGTTTCTTTGCTAGTAAGATGCACTGGCCTGCGGCATCCTTTATTTTTGCACATTCCGCATCAAAATGTACAGAACAGCCATTCTCTGTTGCTTTGCTCCAGCACATGTGCACAGTTGCGCCGCTGTCGACCCACCAAGCGTTTTTGTCGAAGCTGTTGCTGCAACTTGCAACTAGCATTGAGAAAGCATGCTGTTGTTCGCTCTTAACGGTTGATGGACATCTACATTCCTTAGCAAAATGCCCTGTCTTTCCACAGTTGAAGCATTTTCCCTTCTTTTTGTTAACGTTCTTGCTGTTGTTGTTGTCATGCTTACTCTTTTCGTAATTCTTTGTGCGTGCGACGAACGCTTGTCTCGTTGAAACGCAGGCCTCTTGATCATTTTGTTGATTTTTGCGGTCGCCCTCCTCCAGCAATTTTACCTTCAGCACTTCGAAAGATGGCAAAGAGTCTCTGGTCTCCATCGCAATCACAAAATTCTCATATTCTTTTGGAAAACTTGAAAGTAAAATTATAACCAGAAGCTCGTCGCCAAGCTGAATGCCAACCTCTGACAATTTGTCGATGATTTCCATGAATTCATTAATATACTGCGTCATAGAATTTTCAGACATCCGCAAATTGAGTAATTTGTTGTACAAGGTTAGGTTGAAAATAGGGTGCAGATATTAATCCGCCCCATGCCACTATGGACATACACCAAGCCAGTAATCGGCCTGTTGTCTAAAAACTATAAAGTAACTTCTAAAAAGAAAATTTTAAATTAAGAATCCCATGCTACTTATAAAATCCTTAATTGATTTCAATACCACTCCCTTACGCCGGTTCATGTCTGGTATTGTGTCTCCACCTAAATGCGTCTGTTAGACGCGAAAGCCGGGTAATGATATATGAAGGAAATGCTCCAACGTCTCATCATCTTCCCCACATGCCATCACTTGCCGCACCGATTTTACATAAGTGAACTCGTAGTCCTATGTCTCCCGTTATGATACCAATAGCTATAATAACCTCCTTCTTGCTTCCTTTCACGATCTGGATCCCCCCATAGGATTTTCGCCGCCCTACCAACCGCTTCGCTGTTCCTCAATGTTGCATGCGCATTCGTCGCCCACTCCCTTAACTCGGACTGCGTTGACCCGAAAGGCTTCGGGTTAACCAAGTTTATTGACGGAAGTCCTCTGGCATTCACCGCCACATCGTCTGCCCTTTCATTTCCCCTTATTCCGTTATGGCCCGCCACTCAAACGATGCGGATTTTCTCATCCTCAGAGAAGGCGTTAATCTCCTTCTTACACTTTAAGACTGTTTGTGACCTTACCGCCCTGGTTGTCATTGCCCTTATGGCAATTTTACTGTCGGTAAAGATATTCACACTCAACTTCCTCGCGTTAGCACCACACCACTTCATGCATTCCGCGATCTCCCGGATCTCCGCCTGCAGGACCGTATTATGGTCAGGCAGTCTAAAACAGATCTCAGTCCTTGGGTTCTCAATATAAACCCCCAGGCCCACTCTGTCCTCTAGCTTTGATCCATTCGTGTAACATGATCTTCCAGATTTCAATACTAGGGTTCCGTCGATCCAAAACTGTGCCGATGGCAGCAGTGCCTCGCACTCGACTTCAAGATTCATCTCAGGTATCCGATCGGAAACCTCTTCCCTTCCTTTCAGGTTTCCTATCGTCGCTTCGATTATACCGTGATGGTATGAGTTGCTCCCATCCTCAATCCATTCTCCCTTCGCCTTAAGTCTCATAGCCTCACACTTAATCTGTATGTCAAAGGTCGGATATCTAGCATAGTATCCAGTGCCCTAGTGGGGGTGGTTCTCATTGCTCCGCCTATGCCAAGAAAACATGTTCTCTGAACCTGTGGTATGGTCCTTATGTTGGACTTTTCTCCATAGTAGTCCACCAAACTACTGAGGCCAAAGTAAGTATTGGTCTAATCGCGCTCCCATAGAGCCAGTGGACTATCCTTGCATTCAGGCCCCATTTCGAGCCTACGGCCCGTCTACATAGTGGCCAACATCTGTGAGCCTTCTCAGTACGCTCCTGAATGTAACACTTCCAATTCAGTTTCTTGTCCAAGATCACACCTAAGTATTTGACCTTGTCAAATATCGAAATCGTCTTATTGAGGAAACGTGGTGCGTTAAATTTGCCCACCTTCGTCTTCCTCGTGAACAGGCATATTTCAGTCTTCTCTGGGTTAACATTGAGACCTCTGGGTCTAGCCCAGTCATATGCCATATGCAAGACCCTTTCGGCCCTTCTGCATAGCTCGTTCGGATCCTTACCCCTTAGAAGTATCATAACATCGTCGAAGACGGGTTCACATCCCTCCTCAGTCAGCATCCGTATTAGGTCATTTATGGTGGTCACCCATAGGAGTGGCGATAAAATGCCGCCCTGTGCCACTTTCTCCCTTATATTTATACCTTGGGACACACAATTTATCCGTCTGTTTCTTAGCATATGGTTTATCCAGTCTCTAAGGTCCGGGTCCAGCCGGTATTGGTCTAATGATTGGATCAGTGTGTCGGTATGCACATTGTTAAAAGCCCCCTTGATGTCAATGCATACCGCCAGTGTGTACGTTTTGGCATCGAAGGATTCTTCTATTTTATGCACAACCTCGTGCAGGGAAGTCTCCACCGACCTTCCCATGACATAGGCATGCTATTTGTATTGGAGCAGTAAAATAAAGTAAAGTATGTATGAATAAGAATATGTTGAAAAAGGAATAGAAGGACAACTATCTTATATATAAAAATGAATTTGTGTTTGTGTGTTCCTTATAGACTCAGAAACGGCTGAACATAATGACCCCGTGGTGAAAATAGGGTACTACATATTTTGATAACTGAAGGGGGGACGGACCCTTCCCCTTACCCCAATTTTCAGAAACGCAGGATCTCGGAGATAGGTGGTGCGATTTAATCGAAATTTTGTGTGCTCTCATAGAGTACCCTAAAAATAAAAATTTGGTATCCAAATTTCGGATGGGGTACCTATGGGGGGCCTGCCCCACCATAAAACCTACCAAACATATATTTAGACCAATCACGGCAATATGGGACTCAAATGAAAGGTATTTCGGATAAGAAAACGTATCTGATATCCAAATGTCGGACCTTGTGTTAGGGGGACCACCCCAACCCCCAAAACATCCCGAAATCGGACATATTTACCGACCATGGCAATATGGGACTCAAATGAAAGGTATTTGCGAGTAGAATACGAATCTGATATCCAAATGTGGAACCACGTTTCTGGGGTCCACCCCTTACCAAAAACACCCCCCAAACAGGACTTATTTACTGACCATGGCAATATGGGGCTTAAATAAAAGGTATTTAAGTATAGAATTCGAATCTGATATCCAAATATGGAACCAAGTATTTTAGGGGTCGTCTCTCCCCAAAAACATCCCCAAAGGTACAAATTTACGACCATAGCAATATGGGGCCCAAATGAAATATATTTGGGAGTAGAGCACGAATCTGATATCAATATTCGGGAAAAGTGTTTATGGGGCCACCCATCCCCACAACAACACCCAAATAGGAAATATTTGCTGACTATTGCAATATGAGGCTCAAATAAGAGGGTTTTTAGAGTAGAACACGGATCCGATATATATTTTCAAGGCCAACTCACTGAGTAGCCGCCCATCCCCCAAAACACCCTCAAACCGGTCATTTTTGCCGACTATGGAAATATGGGGCTCAAATTGAAGGTATTTGGGAGTAGACCACGTATCTGATATCAACATTAGGGACCCACTGTATAGGGGACGTTCCACCACCATAACAACCCCCAAATAGGACGCATTTGCTCACCAAGACAATTTGAGTCTTAAAAAGAGTGGAACTAAATATTTATAGTTTTTAGGACCAATACCCCAAACCGGACATATATGCTGACTTTTGGGGGGTAGAGCAAGAATTGATAGCCATTTTCGGAACCAATTTTCTGGGGGTCTACCCCTTTCCCAAAATACCCCACAAACAGCAATTTTTTACTAACCATCGCAATATGGGCCTCAAATAAAGGTATTTGGGAGTAGAATACGAATTTGATATGCAAATGTACGACCATGTATTTAGGGCATCACCTCTTCCCCAAAACACCCCCCAAAGGGAAAAATTTTTCGACCATGGCAATATGTGGCTCAAATGAAAGATATTTAAGATTAGAAAACGAATTTGATAACCTATTTTTGGGCGACGCCTCATCGTGTATACTCCCCTAAACCAATGGCAATATGGGGTTTAAATAAATGGTATTTGAAAGAAGACCACGATGCTGATATTATTTCAGGGCCAAATGCCTGGGGGACGACCTCATCCCCGAAAACAGCCCTAAATCAAATATCATGAGAATATCGGACTGAAATGAAGTATTTTAAGAATTTAAGTTTGGATGTAAGGTGTACACATCAAAACTAAAATTCGTAGACCAATAAAGATCATATGGGATGCAGATAAAGATTATATGGGATTCAGATAAAAAGCACATATATTGTTAAACTGTTAGTCAAGCGATATACTATATTCGTAGCATGGTATTTCACTAAAAGCTCTTTAATTGTCGAAAAGAAATATTCCAAGGAAATTTTTGTTCCAGCGGAGCGGGACCGGGTCAGCTAGTAAGCTATAAATACAAGAAGATAAATATGTTAGGGTTGCCATATATTCATAATGACACAATAGATTCGAAAGCGCACTCCATCACATATGCGGTAATTCGGCCCCAGGCTTTTGAAAATCGATTCCGAGTACGGCAAATGTACCTAACGGTCTGTAAGATCAAACTACGTAGGAAAGTGCATTAATTTTCATTCAAGGTGTTACAAACACTTACTGCAGTGTAGGGTCTAGACAAATAAAGGAAATGTAGAAGATTCTTTTGTCACACAGCTTACTTTGTCGTACTCGTAGTTTGTAAAGAAATTGAAAAACTTTTTTTGTACGTTATATTCCACCATTTTTTTTTTTGTTTTATTGAAAACGAGGTCACCTCGAGCTTATATTAATCAACAAAAAAGAAATCGAAAATCATACTTAAGTTAAATAATTCTTTTTTTTTTTCTTAAAAAAAATTTTTGTTGGACCGCTGAGGAGTATTAAAACTAATACGATGATGATAGTTGAGGAATTTGAAAAAACAAAATACATATTTTTTTTCTTTTTTTCTTAAAACTTGTTGTTGTTATGTCATGATGTATGAGGTCGGTCTACAACATAGGTTTTGGTTTGTTTTTGTTTTTTTTTTGTTTTTGTATATATGTATGTATGAATATGAAAAATGATGATAGATACCCATCTTATAGGGGGCAGGGGATGGAAGCGGATAGTCTTCTTAAATTTACACTTATCTTATAATTTATTTATATGTCGACATATGTATTCAAGCCTGATTCGAGTGGTTTTTGTTACTACTTTTCTTCTTCTTCTTCTTCTTATTTTCCTTATAAAAATAATTATCAAAATATAAATATTTTTATGTAAGAAAAGGTTTACTTTCGAGTTGCTAGTTTCAATTTTAGACTGGGGGGGAGGATTAATAAGAGCAAAATCTTTTGTTTAATCACGAAAAAGTAATCAATCGAAAAAATTATATAGTTGTACATTGGTAAGTAAGTCTTTTTAAAGTTTTCTTTGTTTTGTGTTTGTGAGAGTTCTTTTGTTTTTGTTTCTTAATTTTTAACTTTTGTATAGTTGTTCATGTTAAATTTTCTATAGTTTCAGCAGTATTCTCGTTTAGTGTAAATTTGGCGGAATTGTAGTTAATGTTTTTTTTGCTTTTTTTGTAAAACTTAGTACTAAATTTAAAAATAAAAAAAAGAACTACATATATTCTACATAATACCAAAATATATATATATATGAGCTATAAATACAAAAATTAAAAAAAAAATACATCATCATTAAAGAAGAGCTTAAGTAGTTCTTTTGTTTTTGATTTTTCTATATATAAATATTATATCTGATCTGAAGTGTCTGTCTGTCTGTCTGAGGAGAGGAGTCCTTTATGCCATAGAAGGAGTTTGGTCCGCCTGCAGACTTTGGGTATCTCGGGGGATGGGGCGACTTTTGAATATTCTTTTTTTAACATTCAAAACAACAAATAAACTGCACGTCTTCTCCTTTTTCTTCGTCCATATAAATATGTGTTTTGTGTGTTTGTGTGTGTATCTGTTGTGTCTGTGCTCGTAGTGTCTGGCATCTTGTTGTATTTTTACGGAAAATCATCAATTTGGCATATATACTTTTGAGTGAAAAAAAAAACAATAAATAAAAAAGATTAAACTAATTAACTACAATTCAAGGTATAGGAAAAGCAAAACAAATGACTTACCTGTTTTTGTAAATAAATTATTTTTATTGGCTTGGAGGCATGGGACACATAGGACAGGCAGCACCTTTAAAGAAATTCAAAAGAAAAATTCTAGTAAATGTAAAAAAGAAGCATTAATAAAATTATGAAGAACAAAAAACCAACAAACAAAAACAAGTGAAAAGGCATTAAGTTCGGCCGGGCCGAATTTTGTTTTTCAAATTTCAACAAAATCGAATAAAAAATAAAGTTTTATGGGCTTCAGACCCTTTTTCGGCAGATCCGTCTATATGGCAGCTATATCTTATTGTAATCCGACTTCAACCATATTAAGGTCGGTTATCAAGAGGCTCAAATAAACTCAATGTTTTAAATTTCAGCGAAATCGGGTGATAAATAAAGCGTTTATGGGCTTCAGACACTTAATCGGCATATCGGTCTATATGGCAGCTATATCTAAATAAAGTCCGACCTCAACCATATTTGGGTCCTGAGTTGGGAGGCCTTAAACTACGCACTGTTTCAAATTTCAGCGAAATCGATTAAAAAATAAAGCTTTTATGGGTTTCCGACCCGTTATAGGCAGATCGGTCTATATGACTGCTATATCTAAATATAGTCTGATCTGAATCATATTTGAGTCCTATATTGAAAGGCCTAAATTAACTTACTGTTTAAAATTTCAGCGAAATCGATAAAAAAATAAAGTTTTTATGGGCTTCAGATCCTTTATCGGCAGGTCGATGTATAAGGCAGCTATATCTAAATATGATCCGATTAAGCCCGTTCAAGTACTTAAACACCGTGCATCAAAAAGACGTATCTGTACCAAATTTCGGCTCAATATCTCAATTTTTGAAGGCTGTAGAGTGATTACAACAGACGGACGGACGACACACACAATTAAATTAAACAAGTAAAAGCCTGCTATGTTCGGGCGAGGCGAATCTTTTATATCTTGGACCATGGATCGCATTTATTAAGTTCTTTGCCCGGTATATTTTTATAGGCAAGAAAAGAATAATGGATTAGAATTGAAAGTCATAGAAGTCGTTGTGCCAAATTTCCGTCAAATCAGATAACAACTGCGCCCTCTAGGGGCTTAAGAAGCATAATCGAAAGAATGGTTTATATGGAAGCTATTGGGTTGCCCAAAAAGTAATTGCGGATTTTTCATATAGTCGGAGTTTACAAATTTTTTCACAGCTTGTGACTCTGTAATTGCATTCCTTCTTCTGTCAGTTATCAGCTGTTACTTTTAGCTTGCTTTAGAAAAAAAGTGTAAAAAAAGTATATTTGATTAAAGTACATTCTAAGTTTTATTAAAAATGCATTTACTTTCTTTAAAAAATCCGCAATTACTTTTTGGGCAACCCAATATATCGTGTTCTGCACCGATTCAGACAATAGATTGAAATCATTGTGCAAATTTTAACCAACTCAGATAAGAACTCTCTCTCTATAGCCTCAAGAAGTATAATCGGGAGATCGGTTTATATGGGAGCTACATCAGGTTAAAGATCGATTTGGACCATACACGATACAGTTGTTGGAAGTCAAACCAGAACACCACGTGTCCAATCGTATAAGAATAACAACTTCTAGTGACTCAAGATGATTATCGACCGATTGAAACTATACTTAGCACAGTTGTTGCAAGTCATCACAAAACACCACGTGTAAAATTTCAGTCAAATCGCATAGAAATTGCGCCCTCTAGAACCTCAAGAAGTCAAGATCCGAGATGGGCTTATATGGCAGCTATATCAAAACATGGACCGATATGGCCCATTAACAATCCCAATCAACCTACACTAATAGGAAATATTTTGTGCAAAATTTCCAAGGCCTAGCTTTACTCTTTCGAAAGTAAGCGTGTTTTCGACAGACATATTGACTACATTGATAAATCGACTTAGAATGTCGAGAAGATCAAGAACATAAAGGGTGATTTTTTAAGAGCTATATTAAAGTTTTCAAAGAAAAATAAACATAAAATTCTGAAAAATTTAGAAAATCTTTATTTGAATCGATAGTACGGTCCATATAATTTAATGTTTGAAGCTTATTTCATGCAAATGTCGATGGTGACTGCGCCTCAAATGGTCCACCGGCTTAGTCCAATTTTTGCATACTCTTTCCAACATTTCTTCTGGTATCTCAGGAATAAATGCTTTAATGTTGTCTTCTAATGCGTCAATTGAAACGGGCTTGTCTGTATAGACATGAGCTCTTACAACTTAAATTGGAAGATCAAGGCGGCGGTCCCGAACGTGAACCGAATTCGCCATTGTTACGCGTGCTGTGTGGCTTATGGCACCGTCTGGTTGAAACCACATGTCATGCAAGTCAAGCTCTTGCATTTTAGGCAAAAAAAAAGTTGGATATCATCTCACAGTAGCCCCCACCATTCACAGTTACGTTACGATTCACATCGTCTTTGAAAAATAAGCGCGTGACGAACTTTCTGAACAAATCACGCATTTCGATAATAAAATTCAATAATTTACTTCTCCCCCTTTCCCTTATTTTCAGAAAATCCACATGTCGGAGATGGGTAGTGCGATTAAGCGAAATTTTGTGTGCTCGGATGGTGTACCTAGGGGGGACGCCCCACCTCAAAACCTACCAAATATATATATATAGACCAAACACGATAATATGGGACTCAAATAAAAGGTATTTAAGAGTACAATGCGAATCTGATACCCAAATTTCGGACCAAGTGTTTGGGGGACCTCCCCAATCCCAAAATACGCCTAAATCAGACATATTTACCAACCATGACAATATGGGAATCAACTGAAAAGTATTTACGAGTAAAATACGAATCTGATATCAAGATGTGCGACCAAGTGTTGGGGGGGCCGCCCTCCCCCTTGCCCTTATTTTCAGAAAATCCAGATCTCTCAGATGGGTGGTGCGATTAAGCGAAATTTTGTGTGCTCTCTTATAGTTACCTAAAAACAAAAATTTGGTAACCAAATTTCGGATGGTGTACCTAGTGGGGACGCTCCACCTCAAAACCTACCAAATATATATATAGACCAATCACGACAATATGGGACTCTAATGAAAGGTATTTAAGAGTACAATACGAATCTGATACCCAAATTTGGGACCAAGTGTTGGGGGGACCTTCCCAATCCCAAAACACCCCCTAAATCAGACATATTTACCGACCATGACAATTTGGGACTCAACTAAAAAGTATTAACGAGTAAAATACGAATCTGACATCAAGGTGTGCGACCAAGTGTTGGGGGGGCCGCCCATCCCTAAAAACCCCCCCAAATAGGACTTATTTACTGACCATCGCAATATGGGACTCAAATAGAAGGTATTTGAGTGTGGAATACGAATATGATATCCAAATGTGGAACCAATTGTCTAGAAGACGTCCACCCCCATAATAACCCCCAAATAGGACGTATTTGCTCACCATAGCAATTTGGGTCTTAAAGAGAGAGGAGCTCTCCACAAAGCGAACATGTTTGCTGACTTTTGCAATAAGGGGTTTAAATGAAAGGTATTTGAGATTAGAAAACGAATTTGATATCCAACTTTGAGTACAATGGCAATTTGGGGTTCAAATAAATGATATTGAGAGTAGAGCACGATGCTGATTTATTTTCAGGGCTAATAAAAACCTCAAACCCACTCCCCAAAGCACACCTAAATCGGACATATTTACCGACCAGGTCATTGTGGGACTCAAATGAAAAGTATTGGGGAGTAGAGCACAAAATTGATACGCATTTTCGGGACAAATTTTCTGGGAGTCTACCCAAAAACATTCCACAAACAGCAATTATTTATTGATCATCGTAATATGGTGGTGCTTAAATAATGATATTTGGAAGTTGAATACGAATCTGATATCCAAATGTGAGACTATGTATTTGGGGCACCGCCCCTTCCCCAAAAGTACAAATTTACCGACCAAATGAAAGGTATTTGAGATTAAAAAACGGATATTATAACCCATATTGGGGAAGTAGATCACGAAATTCATACCCACTTTCGGGACCACTTTTCTGTGGGTCCACACCACCCCCTAAACCCACCAACTGCCATCCTGGGAGACTTCTTACTCCCATAATCCCCATGAGAATATCGGGCTCGAATAAAGTCTCTTAAGAATGGAGTACATCTAACATCCAAACTCAAATGACCCTAAACCCGTTGAGCGAATTCATAATTCAGTAAAGGGATTCAGAAAAAGGCATTTAAATTGGTTAACTGTTAGCCAAGCGATATACATACAAATACTATTTTCGTAGCATGATATTTCATTTAAAGATCTTTGATTGTCGAACATAAATATTTAAAGGATAATTTTGTTCCATATAAGTAAAAGAAGGCGCAGAGGAGCAGACTCGGTTCAGCTAGTAAAAAATATATAAAAAATTGTTGATAACTGTTTTCTTAAAAAAAATTATCATTTAAAAAAATGTGCTGAGGTGGTGCTTAGGTGATTAACTCAATCAATTCAATCTCCGAATATCCAATTTTTATTTAAAACAATATCACCTTAAATTTTTTTTCCTGAAAATTTATTTAAATTTATTGTGTTTTCTGCCATTGTAATTGTTTTGTGGAAATATTTTCCCACAAATTAAACGTTTTTGTTATCTATCATAGCTTTCTCTTGTTTATTTCCTGCCCATCATTAAAATCCGCACAACAACACTTACCATGCATATTGGAATGTCTATGATTATGATGGAGCATAGCTGCAGCTGTTGCATAAGGTGGTGGCATACTCTGTTGTAGCGCTGCTGCCACTGCCACCGCCGGTGACAATGGCCTATTCAAATGCTGCGGTGGCAATGGTGGTGCAGTATGTGGTGAAAGGTTACCGCTAACACCAACACAACCAGCACCACCACCGCCATTCGGGTACATGGGCATATTTTGGCCTCTCATTAAGTATGGAGGTGGTGTTGGGGTTAATGGCGGTGGTTGATGTTGTTGCTGCTGCAGTAGTTGTGTTGTAGGTGGTGGCGTTGGTGCATTCATAGTGGGTGTAGTCGGTGGTGGTGTCGGTTGTGGTGTCCCGGGTAATGGGTGTTGTTGCAGTGTATGGAGTTGTGGCGATAATGCACGCGTATTGCACTGAGAAGTATTTATGTTACGTGGTGTCGTCGTTGCTGTTGCTGTATTCGAAATCTGCTGCAACAGACGACAATCGGCCGCTGTGTAAACAGACGAAGAAGAGCTTGTGTCATGTTGAGCATAAGAACCATGCCCACTATCGTTTGAGGATACCGATCCTAGACATAAAATGGGGAGTTAGGACGAAATAGTCAAATAACATGTGAAATATTGGCAACTACGATTGTTGTTACGTTGTTAGCATTTTGCTAGCAATTATTTCTTACGCGTTTGGTTTAGTGTTTAGTAGAAGCTTACATGTATGTAGGTTTAAGAAAGTGTGCAAATGGGTGGAGTTTTGTTTTTGTAAGAGGAAATCTAGTGCAGTTACTCGTACTAATTTGGAGGGGAAAAAGATTTTTTGATAAATTAAAAAAAAATCTTACAAGGGCAAACTATCAGTTCCTTAGTTAAAAAAACGCTAAAGCAAAAACTCGCTTAAGCAAAACTTGGCTTAAGAAAAATTTCGCTTATGAAAGAAAAAATTTGTTACAGGAAAAATTCCTTTAAAATTACAGTTCCTTAGTTAAAAACGCTTTAGAAAAAATTCGCTTAGGCAAAAATTGGCTTAAGAAAAATTTCGCTTATAAGAGAAAAAAATCGCTCAAGGAAAAATTTGCCCAAGGAAAATTTACCTTAGTTAAAAAACGCTTTAGAAAATATTCGCTTAAGAAAAAATTGGCCTAACAAAAATTTCGCTTATGAAAGAAAAAAATCGCTTAAGGAAACATTTGCCCAAGGAAAATTTGCCTTAAAAAAAATTCGCTTTAGGAAAATTTTGTTTTTAGAAAAAAATATCTCAAGTGAAAAAACTATACCAAAAAAAATTTTTTAAGAACAAGTAAAAAGGCATTAAGTTCGGCTGGGCCGAACTTTGGATACCCACCACCTCGGGTATATATGTAGACCACCTCTCAAAATCCGGTGAAAAATGCATACCGTATGCCCCATAGCAGCTATATCCAAATATGTTCCGATTTGGACCAAATACTAATAAGTGCAAGTCATTTTTCAATTGTGTATAATACAATATTGGTCTTTTTAGTAGCTATATCTAAAAATAAACCGATCTCAACCATATACGACGCGGATATCGAAAAGCCTAACATAAGTCACCGTGTCAAATTTCAGTGAAATCGGATTATAAACGAGACTTTTATGCGGCCAAGAATTTAAATCGAGATATCGGTCTATATGGCGGCAATATCCAAATCTGGACCGATCTATGCCATATTGCAGAAGTATGTCGAGGGGCTTAACTTAATTTACTGTCTCAAATTTCGGCGACATCGGACAATAAATGCACCTTTTATGGGCCCAAAACCTAAAATCGAGAGATCGGTCTATATGGCAGGTATATCCAAATCTGGACCGATCTGTGCCATATTGCAGAAGTATGTCGAGGGGCTTAACTTAATTTACTGTCTCAAATTTCGGCGACATCGGACAATAAATGCACCTTTTATGGGCCCAAAACCTAAAATCGAGAGATCGGTCTATATGGCAGCTATATCCAAATCTGGACCGATCTGTGCCATATTGCAGAAGTATGTCGAGGGGCTTAACTTAACTTCCTGTCCCAAATTTCGGCGACATCGGACAATTAATGCGCCTTTTATGGGCCCAAAACCTAAAATCGAGAGATCGGTCTATATGGCAGCTATATTCAAATCTGGACCGATCTGGGACAAATTGAAGAAGGTTGTCGAGTGGCCTAACACAACTCACTGCCCCAAATTTCAGCAAAATCGGATAATAAATGCGCCTTTTATGGGCCAAAACCTTAAATCAGGAGATCGGTCTATATGGTAGCTATATTCAAATCTGGACCGATCTGGGCCAAATTCAAACAGGACGTCGAAGAGCCTAACACAACTCACTGTCTCAAATTTCAGTGACATCGTACAATAAATGCGCCTTTTATGTGCCTAAGACCCTAAATCGGCGGATCGGTCTATATGGCAGCTATATTCAAATCTGGACCGATCTGTGCCATATTGAAGCAGGATGTCAACTGGCTTAACACAGCTCACTGTCCCAAATTTCAGCAAAATCGGATAAAAATGTGGTTTTTATGGGCCTAAGACCCTAAATCGACGGATCGATCTATATGGGGGTATATCAAGATATAGTCTGATATAGCCCATCTTCAAACATAACCTGCTTATAGACAAAAAAAGAATCTGTGCAAAGTTTCAGCTCAATATCTCTATTTTTAAAGACTGTAGCGTGATTTCAACAGACAGACGGATATGGCTAGATCGTCTTAGATTTTTACGCTGATCAAGAACGGGGGGGTCGGAAATGGATATATCGATGAGTTGCAAACGGAATAACAAAATGAATATACCCCCATCCTTCAGTGGTGGGTATACAAATATTAGTTCGACGAGACGAACCGTGGATACATACTACTACTGATTCTGCTGAAAATTAACACTAACTGACTTAGATTAGTTGCATATTGTCTGGCAGAAGCCATATTGAATAGTTATGAAGAAATCTGTCTTCTAATCTATGTGGGTGAGAGATCAAAAGTTCCTGAATAAACCTCTTATCTATCATGGTAAGAGTTTAAAGTTTAGACCGACTATGAGGAGGATCTCTAATGCACAGGATGTACAGAACCAAGCTGCATGCGTACTGGTACCTTTACAAGGAGTCCCTAGCACAAGCTGCCGAATCAGTAAACACTTCCCTGCGCGAGCTCGTTGTTAGGGCAGGCACGCGCTGAAAACGAGGGAAGGCGAACTTCTGCAGAGTTTTTGTCATTGTTGCCACATTTGTATATGGAGGGGGCGATCCTCGTCAAGCTCCCACAGGTGAGCAAATTTGTACCGGTCCAAAGATTGGCTATTTTAAGGCGCCCATAACTCGCCTTGTCATATCGAGCATCAAGGTACTCAGTACGAGGGTTGCCTTTTATATGTCGGGATTGGACAACCCTCGTGTTGCTATCTGCCAACTGACAGCTCTATTGTAAAGCTTGAAAATTTTGATGTTATACGTACTCGGAACGTTTTGACATACGAGCGTTTTTTGTGTTGTTTACAGTAACTTAAAATATTCTGCAATAAAATCGTGAACATTTTCGTGCGATTATTTTTTACAACTTTCGGCGTGGATTATCTCAACAACAGTGCATCGATGAACTTAATTAAATTTTTGGAGATGAAGCTCATTCAAGGACCAGTGTTTATCGATGGTATGGTGAATTCAACCAAGGTGGTGTCGATTGGTCGAAATAAATGCTACAAAAATACGAAACAACTGTATTTTTAAGCACTTAGAACATCGATTTGATGAGTCATCTGTAGATATGGGTTTCTACCGGATAAATACGCAACGCTTGGGTATTTATTGGGTAAATACCCAACGCTTGGGTATTTATTGGGTAAATACCCAACGCTTGGGTACTTATTGGGTAAATACCCAATAAATACCTATTTTGGGTATTTATAATTTTGCAGATATCTTGGGTATAAAAACATTTTTCAAAAAATTTTTAATGATTTCATATTCTTTGTACATAAACCTGACTTTCTGATCTCATAAAGTCAGATTTTAGTTATATATAGCCGCTATATAGACCGATCTCCAGACTTAAAGTCTTGAGGAAATAAATTGGTCATTTTTCATCAGATTTCGATGAAATTTGGAACAGTGAGTTCTGGTAGACCCCTATTCATTTCTGTGAAGTGCGGTTCAGATTGGACTATATTTGGATATAGCTGCCCTTAGACTGACCACCCGATCTCCCGATATAGGATATTGAGGTCATAGAATATCCATTTATTACACGAATTCGATTAAATTTTGGTAGTGTGTTCTGGTAGACCCCTACCTATTCCTGTCAAATGTGGTCTAGATCGGACCTTATTTGGATATAGCTGTCATATAGGCCGATCTCCCGATATATAGTATTGAGCCCATAAAAGGAGCATTTTTCATCCGATTATGATGAAATTGAAATAGGATAAAAAATGCTACTTTTATAGGCTTATTACACAATATCGGGAGATCGGCTATATCAAAATATGGTCCGATCTGTACCCCATACAGGAATGGGTAGTGGTCTACCAGAACACACTGTGCCAAATTTCATAGAAGTCGGGTAATACATGGATCTTTTATGGCCTCATAGGGTATCGGGAGATCGGGTGGACGGTCTAAGGCAGCTATATCCAAATATAGCCCGATCTGAACCGCATTTCACAGAAATTAATAGGGGTCTACCAAGACTCACTGTGCCAAATTTCATCGAAAGCGGATGAAAAATGACCAATTTATTGCCTCAAGACTTTAAGTCTGGAGATCGGTCTATATAGCGTCTTTATATAAATAAAATCCGATTTTATGAGATCAAAAAGTTAGGTTTATATACAAAGAATACGAAATCATCAAAATTTTTTTGAAAAATGTTTTTATACCCAAGATGCTATGGGCACCACACAGATCGAACTTCATAGTCCCAGCCTGTGTGGTGCTCACAGCTATCCCGTGCAGGAAGTTGTTTCGGGCCTTCTCCCCAAAAAGAACTCCGTCTGTAACTCCTCTGCAGGAGTACTTTTGGGGAGAAGTCCCTGTTCCATACAGGTGGCACTCAGCCCTTATGTCATTCTGGAGTACTGTACAAATCGGAAATGGCAGACTGGAGGTAGCTCTCACTGGCGAGAAATTTTTCGGCCCGTAGCGCAGAGGTTAGCATGTCCGCCTATGACGCTGAACGCCTGGGTTCGAATCTTGACGAGACCATCAGAAAAAATTTCCAGCGTCTCATTTGTGCTTAGACGATGTCGCCCGGCCTCTCACTGAGACTCTCCGCTCGATACCGCTGATTGCAGCTACTCAGAATGGAGTATGGCACGTCCGTTCGTCAATCTGTGAAGTGTTTGGTACACTTAGAAAATTGAGACGATCAAGAATGTATATAACTTATAGGGTCGCAGGAATGACGAGATTTGTTTAACCCATTGCGTCTTGTTTTCATTCTATAATATTCTGAAAATACTAAAAACTAAGGAACTTTTTTTCTTAAACAGTAAACTAAAAAAAAATCCATTGCAGGATATTGTCCGGGTATAGACCATAGACCAATGCTTTCTATTCAAGGAATAGCACAGCAAAGAACTTTCAAAAGTAAGGCAAAATGATACAGAATGCCGTTCAAATGCTTTCAAGCAACGTCACACATTTTGCCTTACTTTTGAAAGTTCTTTGATGTGCTATTCTTTGAATAAAAAGTATTGAACAAAATGGTCTATAGCCGGACAATATTCTGCAAGGGAATCAAAATAAGATTTTAAGACCAAAAGGAAAGCACAAACAGACAAACAAATTATTACCAAGAAAATCCATATTGGCATATTTTTTATTCTCACAAAACTCATTTCCCCCTTCAAAAGACTGCAAGTATACAGCAAAGATACCCAAAGTGCATAAAATGTAAGTGGAAAAGTTTGTTATTTGAAAGTTAGAGTGTTAGAACCACACCATTAGAATAGAAGATATGCCATGTAAAAGATTTTTCGATGCAATAGTGCTTACTAAGCCAAAACACTGGTTTCAATTTCGCAAAAACATTTCTTTTATATCCATCAACCACAGCCATTCCAATATGCAATTTTTGTTTTACTACTAAAAAGTTTTATAAATAAATGAAAGCAATGCAAGGTGTAACATGAAAACAGATTAGTTGGCCTTAGAATTATTATGTTATTAAATGAAAAGAAAAAAACGTAATATGAAATCCAAAATTTTCCGCCAAAATTGTATGAATGGAAGTTTTCGAGTTAAAACTCTAACCCAATTACGCTCTTAACATATTTCCCCCACTTAGTTTGGTGGGAATATTGAAGCCAAAAAATATAATTTTTGTTGCCTGAGGCCAAAATGTTAAAAAAATCCCGCCATGTCGCGTAGTCCTTGAATTAGAGGTACACAGAATTAAAACAAAAACTTTGCTAAAAAAAGATCTAAAAAGGACAGCATACCGTGGCACAACTAAGAGTGGCAGTCCTTTACAGACTCACTTAGACAATTTTAAGTCCATTGTGATACTACAGTAGCCACAGACCAAGGCTTCTGTCGGGATTCGAACCCACGACCCCTGCACTGGTTGTTGTTGTAGCAGTTTATTAAGCCCATTGTGATACCACAGTAGCGACAGACCAAGGCTTCTGCCGGGAATCGAACCTACGATCCCTGCACTGGTAATCCAAGCACGCTACCAACTCGGCTACCGGGGCGCACTAATCTCTAAAGCAATACGTAATTCTTCCAGGGAAGCATTTACATATTCTAGTGGTGGTATAGTACTTCATTATTGACCTGGAAACCAAGGAACCCAGTTTTAGCTCAATGAGCTCCACATTTTAGGCGTCATTTTCTCCTTTTATGTTAGTTGACTACCTTACTGATATTGAAATTCAGTTCACTGACTCTAGTTTCAAAAACCTGACGATTAAGTCCCATCACTTTTGTCTATGCTCGGCTGTGCTGCTAGATCACACTTGAAATTTTCGATTAGTTGGCAGCCGCCTTGTTGTTGATGTCGCAAGTAAAAAAAGTTGAAAATTTGGGACAGATTCGAGAACAAATTTTATTTAATTGTATCTAGTTTAACTATTTAGATATAATTTGATGCAATTACATCGGCTAGCAAATATAATTGGGTTCTCGGGCTCTCAAAATTTTCTCTAAGCAAAACCAATATTTGAGGGGAGTGACTGTTGACTAGTGCGGCGCTTGTGGGGGAATTATGGGAAGACCGTGATATGGCGTGCTGCCAGGTAATGCCGTTAAACAGACGATACAAGGAAGATGTCTGAGGAAGTATTGCAACCACCTTAAATTCTGATAGGACCATCCATATTCACCATCAGCTATCCCCCTCTCTGATCTTTGCATAGAAAAGGAGTCCATAATTCTTGATGTTGAAGTTTCAGTGATTCTTCGGACTCATAAATTTAGGATTTCTTATACCGTGGTACAGCAATTCCCGATGAAATTGCACAGAAGTTTCATTTATGCTGGTCGATTATCTGTAAAGACAGAAACATTGCCTGGACGATGCAGTGAGAATAGCAGATGGACTTCTCCAATATATTACACCTCAGAATCTAAATCCCATGGCGGCCGGTTGTACGCACCGGATTGATCCGATGGAATCCTCGTTGTTGTTGTAGCAATGTGTTATACACTGAGGAGGCAGCCCTTGCCGATGAAGAACTCCATCGGGTCAATCCCGTACCTACAACCGGTTTGCCTTCATCGGCAATGGCCTTAGTGTACGTGTTTGTCCTGGGAGAGACACATGCCTTCTCCGCACGCTTCTGGTCCGTGCGGTGATTGAAAAGAATCCCGGACCCTGGCTCTGTTCGGTTTGCTAGAACCACCTCCATCATCGGTCGGTGAGGTGTAACCGGTGCATGGAGTGGGTACATTTCCGATTTTGCTCTGGCCTAACGTCACTACGGGAGTATGGACACACTGAATATGTTGCAAGGTGCTATTCGAACATAGACAGCAGTGGATCTCAAGCGTCGCCGTCGTCGTCTTCGTCCTCGGACTATGTGACATAAGTGGGCTACTATCTGTTCTAGGAGACTAACGCTCCTCACAATTCATGGCATTCTCCCCTAGTTAACGACCCGCGGGGCATAGTTTTGACAGAAAAGATTGAAAACTCCACGTTTTGCAAGGAATGAGGATGACCCCACTAGGATTACGAGGAGGTGTAGCATCTCGACAGACATTTCCATTGCATCCCCTGATCTGCTGAGTGAGGTATCCTGGCAAGCCTTCATTTCTTTGGGATCCATGCTGTATAAGCAATACCTTTTGCGCTGTTATCACAGAGACCATCCAAATCATCGTCCTGTGGATAGGTATTCACCGCCCAGAAGCCTTAAGGTAGATCTACATGATCTAGAGCGTGAGGTTCAGCGCTACAAGAGAGAACCTCTAGATCAAGCGGGTTTACACAACATTAGCTAGCGGGTGAATGTGGTCCTCGGAGAACGACCGCCTCCCACTGCACCTGAAGAAATTGACCTCCCACGGTAAACGAGAGTAGTTCTGGCTCAATTACGTTCCGGCAGATGCAGCCGCCTCAATACCTACAGAGCAAGGATTGATGCCAACGTGCAGGATGTGTGTCCCGATTGTGACTAGGGACCACATGATACATGTCACCTGTTTAAAAGCCCACCCAGACTCACTCGTCTCAGACCCAGATCCCTTTGGATGCACCCCACCAATCAAGCAGACGAAAAATAGAGCACAACACACTGCTACAATAACAACTACAACCTCAGAAACTTCAACACTGAAAGATAAAGCTAAAGGGAGTATCGCATGAAAGGCGAGGAAGTTTCTAATCGGTGCCAGACTACGGTTATTAAGAGCCGAGGATGTTGCCTCCCAGGTATAACTCGAGATATGGAAAACGGTGTGTTTGGTTTCTGTTCTCATGCCAGACAAATCTTCCCATTCCTGGTTTCCGCTCGCCAACTTAATTAAACGCAAATACTCATATAGGGGCATACCCAGCATATTGGTCAAATACGATTTCCATCGCAGATTCTTCTTAATGATCTACTCCTACACATAGTGAATTTTTCCCTATTTTCAGCAGATCACCAACACAAATGCCGTAAAATTTATAACACATAAGACAGTCTAAATGAAATACCAGGCCTCATGAAGGAGGCCTGCTTACGACTCAGCGATATCAATGAAACCATTCAAAGTATACCACCTTACTCATTAACTCCTTGAGTCCAATCTCCCAAACTTTGCAAAGAGGTGAATCGTCTGCGTTGGCGGGTCGAAGTCGAAGCCCCTTAGAGTTAAATAGGTTCCCCAGAGCGCCCACTTAAAATGTCTTGTGTAGAGCTCTAGTGGATGCACTCTACCCATTGCAAATAATGAGGGTAGTATAGTAGATAAGAAAATCGAAAAAACTAGAAAAAAATATGCCGTGCTAGAAAGGATCGACATGACGCATCGATCGAGATTAAACGACAACATTTTAGAGTGCGATGCAGTACCCTGCAGCACCCATCATTTATTTACAAGTTTAGCAGCCTGCTATATACCCAGATGTTAGCCCAGGGCAATTGTCAAAAAGTCCAAAATCCGGAGCATTTGTCAAAAGTCCAAATTTCCCACACATGATAGGAAAATTTCAATTCCTTTTTTGCAAAGCTTATAAGCTTTGAAATTTCCCAGCAAACTTATTGTCTAAAAATATTGACAACACTTAGAGACATAGAAAAACTGTTAATTCAATTCTAAAAGGAGCCAAATTTTGCTGTTATTATACATGATTAGGTTTTGTGATTAACGTAAAGACAAAAGCGTTTAAGATGCACAGCAAACATTTTTGATCGAACACATTTTAACAATCTTACCTATTGGTTTGATCATATCAGTCTTCTTATTACGTAGTCAAAATACAAAGAAAACAAGACAAGGACTAGAAATCAGCGGCTTTAGTTAGGAAGTCGGTACTATTTTATCCATTCAAATAAAGCTGTAATTCAAAATGATTTAATTTTCATTTCCTCTTGAGAATTGGAAAAACTAAAAAAAAATGAGGACTTAAAAAAAAGTGATGACTTATTAACAGTGTATAGCCTATTCTTATAATTTTAGATACAAGTCGGAAAATATCAACAAATAATGGACCTGCAGTTTGTCGATATTTGAAGCCCCACTGTCAACTTTAATCTTCATTTGCAAGAAAAAATTTTTGGCGGACACAATGGATATTTTTAAGAAATCGATGTCGAAATACTGGGCCTTCAAAGTCCAAGTACCTGAATGGACACAAGGGCAAACAAACTTAAGATTTACTAAATCTTTACTAAAAAAAACAATCCCATGGCAGTACGTACCGGATTAACCCGATGGAGTCCGTCCTTCATCGACAAGGACTGCCGCCTTAGTGTATAACACATTGCTACAATAACAACAACAACTAAAATATTGGCTAAGTAATGCTTGTCGAGAGTCTTGTGTCATGACATAAAACAAGATACGCGGATATTGAACCATTCCTTAATTTGATTGCTAATAGCGGTGAAGCAAGAGTAGACGATCTGCACCATATTCCTTTGGTATATTTCTAGGGAAACAAAATCCTGGTGATAGTATTACAAAGAAAAATAGATATAAGCTTGTAGACCTTAGGCCGTCTGTTATGGAGAATGTGAAGACATTCGACAATTTTATATTCTAACGTCTGCGTTGAGAAAGGCGGCCTGCGTCTCAGAGTATCGATGGCTTAGTGAAAAATCTTTGAAGATTATGGTGAATGGCATATTTTTTTATGATCTGCTGATTCGGGTTCTTTAAATGGCAGTAGATGAGTAAGTCGAAGACAACGGCGTGTAGAACTAATTAATTTGCAGCTATATAATAAAGCCTCATATTCCAGCTTCTTAAGGAAACTCAAGTAAACACTGTACTTATCAAGAATCCAATATTTATAAAAATGCAGGATTAAGAGGGCATACAAATATCCTTCGACAGAGGAAAAGGTAACAGTTTGACTCGACCAGAGAATTGTAGTTAGCAACATGACTTAGAATTGAATCAAGGTTGTCAGCAAAAAACAATTAAAAAAAAAAATTATAAAATAAAACAAAAAAACTAAAAACAAAAATCAAAAAATAAAAATATAAAACATAAAACACAAATAAAAATAAAAAAATCTAATATATAAAAAAATTAAAAAAAAATAACAATATAAAAAATAAAAACAATTAAAAAAATAAAAACAATTAAAAAAAAGTAAAAACAATTAAAGAAGTAGAAACGATAAAAAAATAACAAAAATTAAGGAATAAATTTTTTAACAAAACTAATATATATAAAAAAAATTTTAAATAGTAAAAATATGTTTGAAAAAAATTTTATATATATTAAAAACATTAAAAAGAAGAGAAAGTAGGAATAAAAAAATCAAGTTAAAAATAAAAAAAAAATAATAACTAAATACAAAAAATATTAAAATAATCTCAATTATAAAAAAGGCAAAAAATAAATATACAATAAATAAAAAGTAAAGAATAGAAAGAAAGAAGTGCGAAGTGCAAAAGTACTAAAAATAAATAAATAAAAATTAAAAATAAAAATAATAAAAAAATAATAAAAAAATAATAAGTAAAAAATTTTTATATAAATAAAAATTATATAAATATTGAAAATAAATAGAAAAAATTAAAAATAAAAAAAAAAAAAATTAAAAATAAAAAAAATTAAAAATAAAGAAAAAAAAATTGAAAATAAATAATAAAATAAAATAAAAAATTTGAAAAAAATACAAATTAAAAATAAAAAAAAAAATTAAAAATAAAAAAAAAATAAAAAATAATAAAAATAAAAAAAATTTAAATTAAAAAAATAAATAAAATTATAAAATTTGAAATAATTAAAATTTTAATAATTAATAGAAATAGAAAACAAAATTAAAAATAATAAAAAAATAAAAACTAAAAAAAAATAAAATTAAAAAAAAAAATAAAAATTAAAAAAATAATATGAATTAAAAAAAATAAAAATTTAAAAAAATAAAAATTAAAAATAAATAAAAATAAAAAATAAAAATTAAAAAAAAAATAAAAATTAAAAAAAAATTTAAATTAAAAAAAAAATAAAAATTAAAAAAAATAAAAATTAGAAAAAAATAAAAATTGAAAAAAATTATATAAATAATAAAATTAAAAAAAAATTTAAAAAAAAATTAAATAAAATAAATAATAAAATAAAAAAAAATAAAATAAATAATAAAATTAAAAAAAAATTAAATTAAAAAATTTTAAATTTGAAAAATTTAATAAAGAATAAAAAAATAAAAATTAAAAAAAATAAAAATTAAAAAAAAATAAAAAAAATAAAAACTAAATAAAAAAATAAAATTAAATAAAAAAAATAAAAATTAAAAAAAAGTAAAAATTAAAAAAATATATAAATCAAAAATAAAAACAAAAATTAAAAAAATACATAATAAAACTATATAAAAAAAATAATAAAACAAAAAAAAATAAAAATCCAAAAACAAAAAAAATAATATAAATAAAAACATTTTGTATAATAAGAACAAAAAAAAAACAAATTAAGAAATAAAAATAATGTTAAATAAAAAAACTTAAAAAAAGGCTTTTAATTTTGCTTTCTATTTTAAATATTGTGGGCAACCCAAGTAATTGCGGATTTTTCATATAGTCGGCGTTGACAATTTTTTTCACAGCTTGTGACTCTGTAATTGCATTCTTTCTTCTGTCAGTTATCAGCTGTTACTTTTAGCTTGCTTTAGAAAAAAAGTGTAAAAAAAGTATATTTGATTAAAATTCATTCTAAGTATTATTAAAAATGCATTTACTTTCTTTTAAAAAATCCGCAATTACTTTTTGGGCAACCCAATAGAAACAAAAACAAAATTTATAATGGTTTCGGATGGACGAATAAATCAAACATGTAAAAAAGAAATTAAAAAAAACTAAAAATTAAAAAAAAAAAATATTTAGAAAAACTATTTTAAAAAAACAAAAATAAAAAAAAAAACAAAAACATAAACATAAAAATAACTGAAAATTTACAAAAAAAAATTATAAAAATTTAAAAGAAAAGTTTCGTTAATTTATTTAGCATAAAGTTTTGCGATCATTTCGAGCATGACTCAATAAAGTTCAATGTGAACATCAACTCAGCAAACTGAGTTCAAAAAGAAAACAATTATTTATTCAAATCTTAGAATTTACCACGAAATACTTCAGAATGTTAATAAATACCTTAGCCCGCAGTTCCCAAGTTTTCTTTGAAAGCCTTCCACTAACCTAGCTGCTAGGCACTAATGAATTAGATATGGAATAGATTCTAACTAATTTATTAAGAAAATTCTATAATTAGTATGGAGGAATGAATAGCTGGAAAAGTAAAAAGCCCTCAAACATCAAATGCATACTACAATACTTTCTTTAAACTGGAAATCTACTTTACTAAAAAGCGGGAATAGAGAATTTTTCATTACTTACCAGAGGTTACTGACTTCCTTAAAGGAAGATCACGAAAAGTAGTTACACTACTACTTTCAGCATTCAAATCCACCGAAGGCAAGGGTGGTGGAGGTGCTGGAGTATCTGAATGGGAACGTTCATGTATCGAACGTACGGGGGGAGGTATCAAAGTGGCTGTAAGATATAAGACACAGAATAGGGTAAAGTTCTTTCAACATGTCATTTCTTTCAAATCTGCAATTTACTAACCTGGCATTGAATTGCTACTTCCTGAAACCAAACGTCGATGTGAGCAAGGACTTGGTGTGGGCGTGGAGGAGGAGGCCAAAGCCACTGGCACTCCCGCCGCATTGAAACCGTGTGCATGCAGATGCGGATTACTCAACAATGGTATATTACCGGGCAGCGTTGCTGGTGGCCTTGGAAAGGGTTGATGGGGCCGAATTTTTGTAGACTCCGATAGCGAAAGAATTTTTCGCACCGCTTGCGGTGAAGCTGTACCAAATTTTGGACAGTTGGGATTCATATTGCGTCTGTTGTCGCTGGTAGATGATGTGGAGGAGGTAGTTGAGAGTGTGGGCGAGGAGGGGTGACGTTTTCGCAGCGACAGCGACGAATTGGGTGCCGAGGAGGAATTGGAAGTATGGGAATAAATGCTTAATTGGTCTCCTCCCGTTCGTGAGGAGTTGCCACCATGTTGTGAGGAGGTGGAATTGGTCGATGTATGTGCTGGTTCACATTCCAGTGAGAATTTGTGAAGAATATCTTCATCATTGATAATTTTCAAATTGTTTAGGTACGCCTTAACTCTTCGTACCATTTGAGCCTCTTCGAACATTTTCTTGGGATTGGGAGCAGCTGTGGATTTCTTTCGTCGTTTAATGGTGGCATTACCGGCATTTGCTGCTATAAGGGTGGGCCCCTGATTGCTAGCTCCTCCCTGCGATGTAGACATTTGGTTAAGCGAAAACATGGCATTCGACGGCGACTGGCCCTTCAACTCCAATATAGCCAACAAATCATAGGGCGAGGAGCACATGTGCGACAGCAAACGCACTTCCTTGGCAATCATACGCAACTTTTCAAAATTGATGAGTTCCTCAATGCGGGTATCGTTGCCCAAGTGTATAAAGGTCAAATCTTTACGCACTATGGGATAGAACGGTATGATGGGATGTTGGTTAAGCAACTCCGAAGATACCAGTTGTCTATATTTGGACATGTTACGCGAAGGATCCATGAGATCTTGGAGATCGGAAAATAGCCTCTGATACTTTGAGGGTAATTTCTCCCAAGTTTGACGCAAGCGATAAACAGCTGCATGACCCAGACCAGAGATGATGGCAAACATTGAGTTGAAGTTTCGACATTCCTTGCAGTGGCGGGCAATTTTGATAAACTGCTTAACTATTTTCATACGCCTTACAATATTGTGCTCGCCACAAATTTCAGTAACCACCCAAAACATTTCCCTGTTGACCAATTCCGAAAATTTGCTCAACATTGGAACTCCATATTTGGTTTTCAAATTGAACAGGTCATCGACGTATTCGGTAGATTCAATTTGCCGAAAGATGGAAAAGTCTTGCAGCGTCAGTTGTATGGCCAATTCATAGGCATTGAGCTGTAGAAAATGTACATTGGATTCCCTTACCAATTCCAAGGCCAATTCATCAGGCACCAAGGTCTCCGAAATGCCATTGGTCTTCAAATAGTAACGTGAGGCGAATCCTATGCGTTCGGCCAAATTCTGCAATTGGTCGGGCAATCGCCTTTGCTTCACCATGCCCCCCTCACCCACACTGACCTCACACAAAGAGAAATTCGAACTGGGATCGTGAATACCGAATTCCTGCAGTGCCAACATAACCACCTCGTGGGCTGTAGTCTCCTTATTGATAAGCAAATATTTACAGGTTTGATCCGCTTTGAACACCTTTAGAACATGTTCGGGATAGTCGGGCACCAAACTGCCCGTGGTTGAAACCGCAGAGGGCCTATGCACAGAGGCCGATAGATAACTGGTGGGATTCAGCGTAGCCGATGTTGCTGAATTATCCTCATATTGCAATGATGTCAAGTCAGGATTCGACTGCGATTGGTATAGTCTTCCATTGGGTCCATTCGGACCTGCTGACGAAGCACTGCTTAGGGAACCGCTTTTATGTTTCTCGGAACAGGCAACATTTAGCAAAGCATCACTGGAGTCGTTGAGATTGGAAGCTTGAAGACCAGTGACATTCTTGTGCAGCAAATTCATTTTGGCCAAAGCCTTTTGTAGCCGTCTCTTGGGCGCCAAGGTCATAAAACCTCCGCCTTTGCTATCACCACCTCCTCCACCTTGCATGCCATTGGCATCTTTTTTCGCTGAGGCATTAACCGATTGCAGCAAATTGTTTACAAAATTAGAAGCCATGTTGCCGGCCGACTGAATTGGGGTGCCAGGACTGGGTAGACCGCGATCGGTTTGGTCTTCACCTCCGGAAGAGTGCAACAGCATATCAACTGAGCTGAGTCTCACTATGTGGGCCCGATTAGCGGCTGCGGCGGCCGCCGCTGCTGCTGCTGATAAGTCGTCAGTTGTGGAATCGGCTCTGCCATGCAGTTTAGCCACATCATTGGCACATATGCGACGGGGACTTCGCAGCGACTTTGAACCCGCCATATTGCCATTGGCAGCGTTCATGCCACCACTGGCGGTCAATTCCACAGCCTGCATCATTTCTTTGAAACCCAACAGATTGCTTTTGACCGTTATGCTGAGATGTGTGGAACCCATAAGGATCTCGAGAGCCCGTTTACTGGTGACATGCTCGAAGCTTTGACCGTTCACTTCGTGAATTTGATCGCCCCTCTTCAATCCGGACTCCTGAGCTTTTGAATCTCGCTCCACATGTGATATGTATATGCCGCAGCCGCCGGTGGCCACACACGCACCACGCATTTCATAGCCTCCAATGATATTGAAATTTAACGATTCGTCACGCGATGAACGCGTCAAGGTACACGAACGATTGCGAGCTTTGGCAGCACAGGCAATATGCAAGAGCCTTAGTTGGCTCAACAACTTCTTGCGCTCCAGACCGGCTTCAAATATTTCTAAAAACTCCATCATTTCATGGTCGGCTTCGAAATCAGTGAAATGATTGTTGACCCAAAGCAAAACGACGCGGGTCACACGATCTCTTATCTCCTGCGGCGTGGCATGACTGGCAAACTTTGGCACTGGCTCTACCCCATTGACATCGGCCTCAAACCAACTCAAAAGCTTTTGGGTAACTTCTTGTGAATTTTTAATAAATATCCTATGAGTCAAGAGGAAATCCTCCACATAGAAGGGATCGGTCATGGAATTTTCCTCGACCAGTTGCTGCAACAAACGTTCAGGTGTCCCTCGAATGACGACATGACCCCGTTTGGCATTGGCATTGTGATTGGCACTCTGTGTTGCCGCACTGCCGGTGGCATCATTGCTGCCAATCTGTCGAAGTTCTGTTACCATAACCACCCGACCATCCTCGTCCTCATGGCGTCTAGTGTTCTCCTCTCCCTGGTGTTGTATGCGATAGTAGTCGGTTTGAGTGATGCAAACAAATTGACAGTCATCACATTTGGTACGCATAACACCCTTGTGATACAATTTATCCATGGTGGGCAGTATGCCAAAGGAATCGCCCACCTGTAGCTCATCGCGTTCTCCATTGGCATGCTCGATTTCCACCACGCCATTAATGAGCACAGACCAAGAGTCCAATTCTTCGCCGTCGGACATGACCACAGTACCGGCCTTGTCCACCACTGCAAAGACCATAACCGAGCATAGAGCTCGTCTAACGGCCAATGTAATGTTGGTGAAAGCCTTAAGACCTTGAGTGAATTCGAGTAGAATTTCGACATCTTCTTCGGTGCGTTCAGAGGGATCCTTTTCCAAACAATCACGAACGGCATCGCGGACATTAAGGCTCTGCGGGAAGAAAAAAAAAGAGAAAAAATGTTCATTAGTCGGGCAAGGCAAGTGGAAAGAACTGAATGAGAAATGCATGAGGAAAGCAATCATGGTGGAGATAATACTGCTGCATAAAGGTAAATCGTTGACTACTCTTTACAAAAGCCTAGTCCAAGGATCACTAGAGTTGACATAACTTCGTTTTAAGGAGAGAAAACATAAGAAATGCAAAAATGTTACTTAACCCATTAACGACGAATGGGTTCAATCCCATGGCAGCCGGTTGTACGCACCGGATTGACCCGATGGAATCTTCATCGGCAAGGGCTGCCGCCTCAGTGTACGTGTTCGTCTTTTTTCGTCATGGGAGAGGCACATCCCGGAGTGCCTTCTCCGTATGCTTTTGGTCCGTGCCGGGATTGAAAAGAACCCCGGACCCTGGTTCTGTTCCGTTTGCCAGAACCGCCTTCATCATCGGTCAGTGTCGGTGAGGTGTAACAGGTGCTTGGAGTGGGTACATTTCCGTTCTTGCTCTGGCCTAACTTCGCTACGGGAGTATAGTCATACTGGCTATGTCGCTAAGTGCTGTGCGAACACAGCCAGCAGTGGGTCACAAGCGTCGCCGTCGTCGCCTTCGGCGTCCTCGTCGTCGGACTATGTGACCCCCCCGACCTCTCCCGTACGGCAATTTATGCAAAGACAGCACCCTAGCCCTACTATTGCCAGGCCAGTGTCAGGAAATGTATCGTTCCTGCAGTTAAACTGCAATGGACTGCGAGGCAAGATTGATGAGATTGTGGATTTTATGAGTCGGAAGAGCATATCGGTCGCAGCGATCCAGGAGACAAAGCTGACTAACACCTGCAGCTTGCACAGTTGTCACGGCTACAATGTGCTACGTAAGGATCGCTCAAGGAATGGAGGTGGGGGATTGGCCTTCGTTATACACCATTCCGTGCAGTATAGACCTATCTCGCCTGCGCTTGACGCTAGTGACCCATACATGGAATGTATGGGGGTAGCAGTCAAGTCTGGTACTGCCGAGATAGAGATATACAACGTGTATATACCGCCGGTTGGCAGCTGTGTCCCGATTAATGGCCAGGCCTACAGCCCCGACATAAGTGGGTTGCTATCTGGCCATAGTCGTCTGGTTCTGGGGGATTTCAATGCACATCACTCGTCATGGCATTCTCCCCTAGGCAACGACCAGCGTGGTATAGCTTTGGCAGAGCAGATAGATAGCTCCACGTTTTGCACGGTGAATGAGGATGCCCCCACTAGGATTACGAGGAGGTGCAGCAGCTCGCCAGACATCTCAATCGCATCCCCTGATCTCCTGAGTGACGTATCCTGGCAAGCCGTCATCTCTTTGGGGTCAGACCACCTCCCCATAATCCTCACCATCGACCGACCACCCGACTTCATAACCTCTGAGCGCCGAACGTTCATCAACTATAAGAAGGCCAATTGGACTGGCTTCAGAGAGTATACCAATCGCCGCTTCAATGAACTGCCACCCCCCTCTGATGTGCTTGTGGCCGAGAGGAAATTCCGAGACATCATCAACGCAGCAGCCGCTCGCTTTATACCAGCCGGTCGAATACCGCAAGTGCGACCCAATTTCCCGGCGCAAGCAGTGGTACTCGCAGACGAGCGTGATGGGATTCGTGCTATGGACCCCGCTAACCCCAGAATCAGCGAGCTGAATCTGGAAATAAACAGGGTAGTCAACGAACATAAGCGGAATTTGTGGCTGGAACACTTGGAGCAATGTAACTTAGGCACCGGTGCAGGCAAATTGTGGGCCACTGTTAAGTCTCTCTCGAACCCCGGTAGACGGGACGACAGGACCTCAGTCACTTTTGGCGAGTTAACCGTGACTGATCCGAAGAGATGCGCCAGGTTGTTCAACCGTCAATTTATCGTGCATCCCGAGAGAGACAGGGCAAGGAGGAGAGCCATTCGCCGTATTCGTGGTCTCCGAGCCGATGAACAGCCATCACAATTTACCGTGGGCGAAGTTACGAATGTCATCCGTGGCGCCAAATCTTCCAAGGCGTTGGGCCCCGACGGAATCTCTACATTGATGCTGAAGAATCTGGATTTACCTGGAGTTGAGTACCTTACCACTGTCCTTAACCTGTCATTGAACACTCTTATAGTTCCCGATGTCTGGAAAATGGGCAGAGTGATCCCGCTACTGAAGCCTGGTAAAGACCCGAGTTTGGGGGAGTCGTACAGACCGATCTCCCTTCTCTCACCAGTGGCTAAGACGCTTGAGGCATTACTCCTCCCGAGCCTCGTAGGAGAATTTCCATTCGCCGAGCATCAACACGGATTTCGGAGACTGCACAGCACAACAACAGCTTTGCATGCCATCACCACACACATTTGCCGTGGCTTCAATCAACCCAGGCCATGTGATAGGACGGTCCTCGTGGCATTGGACCTATCGAAGGCATTCGACACGGTCAGCCATGCCAAATTATTTGAGGACATCGCCAACACGTCCCTCCAGCCAGGCCTTAAACGTTGGGTCGCGAATTATCTGTGTGGCCGCCAGTCATTTGTGGAATTTAGGGATAAGAAGTCAAAACACCGTAGAGTGAAACAGGGAGTTCCCCAAAGGCGGGGTGATATCTCCGGCTCTGTTTAACCTCTACCTTTCCTCCATCCCACCTCCTCCAGACGGCATAGAGATCGTATCATATGCGGACGACTGTACGATCTTGGCATCAGGCCCCCCACCCATTGATGACATCTGCGATAGGTTGAACGTCTACCTCAACGAGCTTGCCTCATATTTCGCTGCAAGAAATCTGAAGATATCCGCCACCAAATCTTCAGCCACACTGTTCACTACAAATACGCGTGAGGTGAATTCTGAGCTGACTGTGATGGTCGATGGAGAATTGATTCCGACCATCAAGTGTCCCAAAATACTTGGCGTCACATTTGACAGCTCCTACACTTTCTCCCCACATGCCACAGCAATCTGCAATAAAGTCAAAAGTAGAAACAAGGTCCTCAAGTCACTCGCTGGCAGCACTTGGGGTGCAGACAAAGAAACCTTGTTGACCACGTACAAAGCAATTGGCCGGTATGTGGTAAGTTATGCAGCGCCAGTGTGGTCACGTCAGCTTTGTGACACGCAGTGGAATAATATTCAGATCTGTCAGAATGCCGCCCTCCGAACTGCGACGGGCTGCCTCCTTAGTTCTCATGTGGACCACCTCCACCAGGAGACAAAGATCCTACCAGTGCGAAGACATAACTACATGCTGTCTAAGCAATACCTTTTGGGCTGTTATCGCAGAAATCATCCAAATCATCATCTTGTGGATAGATACCCACCGCCCAGAAGCCTTAAGGTAGATCTACATGATCTAGAGCGTGAGGTCCAGCGCTACAAGAGAGAACCTCTAGATCAAGCGGCATATCAAGCGGGTCTGAACAACATTCATGCAGACACGGTAGCAGACTCGTTAACTGGCTACCGGGTGAATGTAGTCCTTGGAGTACGACCGCCACCCATTGCACCCGAAGAAATCGACCTCCCCCGGCAAACCAGAGTGATTCTGGCTCAATTACGTTCCGGCAGATGCAGCCGCCTCAATTCCCACAGAGCTAGGATTGATGCCGACGTGCAAGATGTATGTCCCGACTGTAACCGGGGACCGCACGATACACGTCACCTGTTTAACTGCCCGGCCAGACCCACTCGACTCAGACCCAGATCCCTGTGGACGCACCCCATCTTAGTCGCGGAGTTCCTGGGTCTTGACACTCAACAGAATCAAGCAGACGAAAGATAGTACACAATAAACTGCTACAACAACAACAACAACAACAACGACGAATGGGTAGAAAAAGACCCAAAAATAGAGCTGTCTTAGAAGAATTCCAGGTCGTGTTGGGAAAGAGATATCCTTATGAAAATTATAAATTCTTTAGATTTTGAGCCTACTACTTTTGACAGCAGGTGGAATTTTGTGTCAAAGTCATTAAAATCAACTTTTCTTTGATAAATGGTCATAAAATATTAAGAATTTTTGTTGCAAAAACATACTGGTCTAGGAAATAAAAAATATTTTCTTCTTTTAAATTTTTTCAAAACTTTTTTTTAATTTAGAGAAATATTTTTTTTTTAATTAAAAAAAAATATTTTTTTAATTAAAATTTTTTTTTTTTGAATTAAAAAAAAATATTTTTTTTTTGATTTAAAAATTTACTTTTTCATAATAAATGCTCTAAATAATGAATATATGAAATTTCATCAAAATCGGTCAAGGGAATCGAGGATCAGACATTAATGGGTTAACAAGAAACGATCATAATTTGGTACATGCAGTAACTTGGCTGAAGAAAACCAAAGCAGAAAGAAGGCAAACTGGTATAAAAACAAATTTCGTTACTGCTTGTACCGACTTTACTTCTGCAGCCATATTTAGGTCAACATAGCAGTAACCCAACTTGTCTTTTTGGTAGCTATATCCAAGTATAGACCGATCTAAACCATATTCGACACGGATATCGAAAAGCCTAATATAAGTCACTGTGTCAAATTTCAGCGATATTGGATTCTAAATGTGTCTTTAAATCGAGAGATCGATCTATATGGCAAGACTTTAAATCGAGAGATCAGATTTGGCAGCAATATCCAAATCTGAACTAATCTGGGCCAAATTGAAGAGGGATGTCGAAGCGCTTAACACAACTCACTGTTCCAAATTTCGGCGAAATCGGACAATAAATGCGACTTTTGTGGACCCAAGATATTAAATCGAGAGATCGGTCTTTATGGCAGCTATATCCAAATTTGGACCGATCTGGGCCAAATTGAATAAATATGTCGACGGTCTTAACACAACACACTGGCCCAAATTTCGGCGAAATCGGAAAATAAATGCGCCTTTTATGGGCCCAAAACCTTAAATTGAGAGATCGTCTATATGGCAGCTATATCCAAACCTGGACCGATCAGGTCCAAAATGAAGAAGGATGTCGATTAGCCTAACACAACTCACTGTCCCAAAGTTCTACAAAATCGGGCAATAAATGCGCCTTTTATGTGCCCAAGACCTTAAATCGGCGGATCGGTCTATCGGGGCCAAATTGAAAGGGGATGTCGAGTAGCCTAACACAACTCATTGTCCCAAAATTCAGTAAAATCGGATAATAAATGTGGTTTTTACTGTGGGACTAAGTTCTTAAATCGGAGGATCGGTCTATATGGGGGCTATATCAAGATATAGTCCGATATAGCCCATCTTCGAACCTGTCTATGGACAAAAAAAGAATCTGTGCAAAGTTTCAGCTCAATATTAGAGCCATCCTTCTGTGGAGGCTATAAAAACACATAAAATTCAGAAAAATGCATGAAATCCTTTTTTTTTGCAGATTATTTAATGCAAATGTTGAACGTGACTGCGCCTCAAATGGTCCATCCGCTTAGTCCAGTTTTGGCATACTCTTTCCAACATTTCGGCCGGTATTTTACGAATAAATGATTCAACGTTGTCTTCCAATGCGTCAATTAAAGCGTGATTGTCAATATAGACATGAGCTTTTGACATAGCTACTCAAAAATAGTCTAAAGGCGTTAAATTGCACCATATAGGCGGCCAATTCACCGGTCCCGAACGTGAAATAAATTGTTCGCCTCTCAATAAGTCCATAGTTACGCTTGCTGTGTGTCATGTGGAACCGTCTTGTTGAAATCATACGTCATGCAAGTCAAGCTCTTGCATTTTGGGGAAAACAAGTTGGATCATCTTTGAAGAAGCACGGTTCAATGATGCCACCATCCCATAAACCACACATAACTGTGACTTTTCTGGATGCATTGGTAGCTCTTGCAATGCTTCTGGCTGATCTTCACTCCAAAATCGACCATTCTGCTTATTAACGTACTCGTTGAGCCAAAAATGAGCTTCGTCGCTGAATGAAAGAAGCGCGCGATGATCTTTCTTAACAGAGTACGCATTTTGATAATAAAATTCAATAATTTGCCAGCGTTGTTCGTTTGTTAGACGATTCATGGTTAAATTATAGAGCAAACAGAAAATGTTTGGAAGTGAAACAAAACACGAAAAGTGGGTGAGTTGTTTAAATCAGTGGAGGAAGGAAAGCCAAAGCCTTTTCCATTTGCATCTCCGATCATTGAGCTCGTCTCGAAAGAGAAACAAACAAAAATTGCAAAATTTGATGATCTTCGCCCTAACAGGCAAAAATTTGAAAAATTAAAAAATAGCTAAAAAATCACCCTTTATGAGGCATCATTTGACGAATCATTTTTTGCGAAGGTAAGAACAAAACACGAAAGGCGCGATTCGGAATCATAAAAACCAGTATGAGATCAAGAGTCAAACAAATACCACGGCAACCGGAAACGAAGGGTTGCCGGCATATATATTTCCGCAGGAACTACTATGTTGTGGCGAATAAAACACAAAATCGTGCTTTTGTGCATTACCAACACACACCAAAAAAGTCTTCTATACCGCAGTTTTGAATGGAAAGCAAAATTAAATTTGACCCCTCGGGGCTAGACCACATTGATATTGTGGCTGTGTTTTAATGGTTTTGCGTTATAAGTTTCAATTTGAAATTTGCAACAAATGTTTACGTAAATTTACATTTAAGTGTTTATATAACAAATAAATGGTCCATATGTGTGTGCCGTGCCGTGTCGTACCGTTCATCCATTATATTGCCTTGTGTGACGATGTTTGCTGTGTAAATCTCCTCAATTATGTGGCAAAAATTTGTTTAAATTGCACCCAATATTAGCGACGACAGACAGATGAGCCCAGGGCTGGTTGGGTGGTTTCAGCAAACAAAAAACATCATGGATGGCATAATGAACAAATCAACGGTTTTTCTAAAAACAAACTAAAATCACAATAGCAAAAGCGATCAGCAGCGGTAGCAAAAAGTTGGCAGTAGTTGTAAAATATATAATACAAATAATAAGACAACCATCATATTAACGATGGTGTGTGATGTAGTGTTCCAGAGGCGGAATTGTGGTGGTCTTCCATAATGAGGCCTTTTAGAAAAAAATTGAAGTTTTCCTAATGGGTTTCCCTAAGGGGAAAACCTTATTCAGCCAGGCTGAATTAAGGTTTTTCTAAGGGGGAAAACCTTATTCAGCCAGGCTGAATTAAGGTCTTTCTAAGGGGGAAACCCTTATTCAGCCAGGCTGAATTAAGGTTTTTCTAAGGGGGAAAACCTAATTCAGCCAGGCTGAATTAAGGTTTTTCTAAGGGGGATAACCTTATTCAGCCAGGCTGAATTAATTGAAGGCTGAATAGAAGTTTTCCTAAGGGGAAAATCTTATTAAGCCAGGCTGAATTAAAGATTTCCTAAGGGGGAAACCTTATTCAGCCAGGCTGAATTAAAGTTTTCCTTAAAGAAAACCTTATTCTGCCAGGCTGAATTAAAGTTTTCCTGAAGGAGAACCTTATTCAGCCAGGCTGAATTAAAGTTTTCCTAAGGGGGAAAACCTTATTCAGCCAGGCTGAATTAAAGTTTTCCTAAGGGGGAAAACCTTATTCAGCCAGGCTGAATTAAAGTTTTCCTAAGGGGGAAAACCTTATTCAGCCAGGCTGAATTAAAGTTTTCCTAAGGGGGAAAACCTTATTCAGCCAGGCTGAATTAAAGATTTCCTAAGGGGGAAAACCTTATTCAGCCAGGCTGAATTAAAGTTTTCCTAAGGGGGAAAACCTTATTCAGCTAGGCTGAATTAAAGTTTTCCTAAGGGGGAAAACCTTATTCAGCCAGGCTGAATTAAAGTTTTCCTAAGGGGGAAAACCTTATTCAGCCAGGCTGAATTAAAGTTTTCCTAAGGGGGAAAACCTTATTCAGCCAGGCTGAATTAAAGTTTTCCTAAGGGGGAAAACCTTATTCAGCCAGGCTGAATTAAAGTTTTCCTAAGGGGGAAAACCTTATTCAGCCAGGCTGAATTAAAGTTTTCCTAAGGGGGAAAACCTTATTCAGCCAGGCTGAATTAAAGTTTTCCTAAGGGGGAAAACCTTATTCAGCCAGGCTGAATTAAAGTTTTCCTAAGGGGGAAAACCTTATTCAGCCAGGCTGAATTAAAGTTTTCCTAAGGGGGAAAACCTTATTCAGCCAGGCTGAATTAAAGTTTTCCTAAGGGGGAAAACCTTATTCAGCCAGGCTGAATTAAAGTTTTCCTAAGGGGGAAAACCTTATTCAGCCAGGCTGAATTAAAGTTTTCCTAAGGGGGAAAACCTTATTCAGCCAGGCTGAATTAAAGTTTTCCTAAGGGGGAAAACCTTATTCAGCCAGGCTGAATTAAAGTTTTCCTAAGGGGGAAAACCTTATTCAGCCAGGCTGAATTAAAGTTTTCCTAAGGGGGAAAACCTTATTCAGCCAGGCTGAATTAAAGTTTTCCTAAGGGGGAAAACCTTATTCAGCCAGGCTGAATTAAAGTTTTCCTAAGGGGGAAAACCTTATTCAGCCAGGCTGAATTAAAGTTTTCCTAAGGGGGAAAACCTTATTCAGCCAGGCTGAATTAAAGTTTTCCTAAGGGGGAAAACCTTATTCAGCCAGGCTGAATTAAAGTTTTCCTAAGGGGGAAAACCTTATTCAGCCAGGCTGAATTAAAGTTTTCCTAAGGGGGAAAACCTTATTCAGCCAGGCTGAATTAAAGTTTTCCTAAGGGGGAAAACCTTATTCAGCCAGGCTGAATTAAAGTTTTCCTAAGGGGGAAAACCTTATTCAGCCAGGCTGAATTAAAGTTTTCCTAAGGGGGAAAACCTTATTCAACCAGGCTGAATTAAAGTTTTCCTAAGGGGGAAAACCTTATTCAGCCAGGCTGAATTAAAGTTTTCCTAAGGGGGAAAACCTTATTCAGCCAGGCTGAATTAAAGTTTTTCTAAGGGGGAAAACCTTATTCAGCCAGGCTGAATTAAAGTTTTTCTAAGGGGGAAAACCTTATTCAGCCAGGCTGAATTAAAGTTTTTCTAAGGGGGAAAACCTTATTCAGCCAGGCTGAATTAAAGTTTTTCTAAGGGGGAAAACCTTATTCAGCCAGGCTGAATTAAAGTTTTCCTAAGGGGGAAAACCTTATTCAGCCAGGCTGAATAAAAGTTTTACTAAGGGGAAACCTTATTCAGCCAGGCAGAATTAAAGTTTTCCTAAGGGGGAAAACCTGGGCTCCTAGAGGTCGCAATTCCTATCCGATTTGTTGGACACTTTTTGCAGGTGGTGTTTTGGTATCACTTCCGACAACTAAGCTAAGTATGGTCTAAATCGGTTGATAATCTGATATAGCTGCCATATAAACCGACCTTGGGTCTTGACTTCTAGAGCTTCTAGAGGGCGAAATTCTTATCCGATTTGGCTGCATGAAGTGTTCTGGTATGACTCTCAATAACTGTGATAAGTAAGGTCTAAATTATTCCATAACCTGATATAGCCGCCATATTAATCGCCGCCATATTCTTGAGCCTCTAGAGGGCGGAATTCCTATCCGATTTGGCTGAAATTTTGAGTGACGTGTTTCGTTATGACTTCCAAAAACTGTGTTATGTATGGTTCAAATCGGTGCATAACCTGATATAGCTGCTATATAAATCGATCTCAGATCTTGACTTCTTGAGCTTCTAGAGGGCTCAATTCTTTTCCGATTTGGTCGAAATTTTGCATGAAGTGTTTTTTTTTCTTTACTTTCAACAACTGTGTCCAGTATGTTCTAAGTCTATGTCCTGATATAGCCGCCATATAAACCAATCTCCCGATTAGACTTCTTGGGCTCTTAGAGGGCGCAATTCTTATCCAATATGGTTGAAATTTTGTATATGTCGTTGAGACTTCCAACAATTTTTCCTAAGTATGGTATAAATCGGTATATAACCTGATATAGCTGCCATATAAATCTATCTCCCAGTTTGATTTTGAGCCTCTGGAGGGCGCAATTATTTTCGATTTGACTGAAATTTTGGAGGTAGTGTTTTTCTATGACTGGCGTTTTTTTATATGAAAAAGTCATTCAAAGAACTTGACAAACGCGATCCATGGTGGAGGGTATATAAGATTCGGCCCGGCCGAACTTAGCACGCTTTTACTTGTTTTTGACTCAATTTCCGCCACTGGAATGTTGTAAAAAACCATACACATAAGATTAACCTAAAGTGGGACAATGAACGTCAGAGAGCAAAGAAAAAAAGTTATAAGTAACAGTATTAACGTGGGTATGCAGCATTACGAATACAATAAAAACAAAACAAAACACTCACACAATAGCGATCATGTGAAATTTTACTCTGCTATCTATCTTGCAAGTTCTCCAGCCAACCATACTCAATGACTCTACTATGGCGATATTGTCGGCTAGCAAAATAATTTGACCGCCAGCTATTGTCCATTCATTGAAAATGGGGTTTTGTTCTGTGTACCCACATGACAGTGCAAGAATTTATTATTAAGTGCTGGCTGGGAAAATATAATTCAATTGTTTTTTTTTTATAAAAACCAAAGTAAGGGGGCTTATTAGGCTAGTCATTCTGTTTGAAACACCTAGTAATATTATTGTTTTTTTTCTTGAACATTACAACTTTGAATAGTTTTTAGTAAAAGAGTATTTCTGCTAATATTGGTTAAGAGTCAAATCAGTCACTGATTGCATATTTTTAAAGTATTCCCACGAATTTTCTTCAGCAATGATGACAGCGTATGTGTATGGCTTGGTTTAGGAAATATTGTGTAATCGTGTGCGTGGGTCTATCGCTGATCTTCTCCTGGACAGGTAAGGACCCTACTGGTTGCAGGTTTTGGTAGCTTTAGCCAAGGTTAATCCCAATTCAGATGTGTAGCTCGCAAACGAACTAGTTCAATTGAAAGGGTCACTTTAATTAACTATCTGATTTAGTTCGCATCAGTCACATCTCTTAGTTCCCCAGCTCAGTAAGATAATCCACTATGTTTGCCTACTGTATCAGTGAACTGAACGAACTAGTTCGATGAGTATACGTGCACTGGTAATGGACATATCTGCTCTAGGTTTTAGAGCTATATCCAAAAATTACAACCATTTAAGATAAGTATTGCTCGCAAATGAATTAGGCCAATTGAAAGGTTACTTATTAATTATCTGATTTAGTTCGCATCAGTCGCATATATTAGTTCCCAGCTCAGTAAGATCCTTTTACCTTAGACTTAATATGTCATTGTGTTATCCACTATCTATGTCCTTCTGTGTCAGTGAACTAAACGATCTACAATAGTTTGATGAGTAAACGTGCACTGGTAATGGGTATATCTGCTCCAGGTTTAAGAGCTATATCCAAGTATTACAACCATTTCAAATTAGTATTGCTCGCAAACGAACTAGTTCAATTGAACGGGTAAATTAAGTGAATAATATTATTTTCGCATCAGTCGGTTCTATAAGATCCCCAACTCAGTAAGATCATTTTACCTTAGACTTAATATGTCATCGTGTAATCCACTACCTTTGTCCTTCTGTATCAGTGAACTAAACGAACTAGTTTGATGAGTAAACGTGCACTGGTAATGGACATATCTGCTCCAGGTTTTAGAGCTATATCCAAGTATTACAACCATTGAATATAAGTACTGCTCGCAAAGGAACTAGTTCAATTGAAAGGGTTACTTAAGTGAATAATTTGATTTTTGCATCAGTCGGTTCTATTAATTCTTCAGCTCAGTAAGCTCAATTTAGCTTACACTTAATGTCGTCATGTTGTCCACTATGTTTGACCCTCTTTATTAATGAATTGAACGAACTACATACGTTTACCAATTGAATCTCTATGCACATGAAATAAAATCTAGGGATCGGCCTATATCTATATATAAAAGAGTTGCGTGACTGACTGATTTCTGACTGACCGACTGATCATTGCCCAGCCTAAATAGCTAAAGCCAGAATCGTGACATTTTGCATGAATGTTGGTCTTGACTCGTAGGCATGGGATAAGGCTGGATTTGCTGCTATTTGTATGTTTATGTACTAGGTGAGATAAGGTTAGGCTTAAGACGCAGTCTGCCATCAGACTCAAATGCAAATTTGCCCATTAACATTCCATTACGGAACTGGGGAAAACTTCTCACAAATCAATGAGTGCTGTCCGATTCAATTTTAAGCTCAATGATAAGGGATCTCAATTTTATAGCCTAGTCCGAACGGCGTGCTGCAGAGCGACACCTCTTTGGGGAGAAGTTTTTACATGGCAAAGAACCTCACAAATGTCGCCAGCATTAGGAGGCGATAACCACCGCCGACAAATTTTCTGATGTTCCTGACAGGATTGGAACTCAGGAGTTCAGGGTCATAGGCGGACAAGCTAACCTCTGCGCTACGGTGACCTCTATCAGATTAACTTAAACGTTTTCGTCCATTGTGATACCACAGGAACAGAAGAAGGAATGTGCCTTCTAGATTATACCTCTCAACCATCCAGATCGCTTTAAAAAGCCCAACAACTTGAGAATGTTCACATCCGCTAAATCAGACAGGTTTTAAAAGAAATGAGAACCCAAAGTGGAACTCCTTCCGACTGCTAGTGCGGGACGCACCCACATAAGGTGTTCTATAGTCTCTTCTTCTTCGATGTCCTCACAGCTTCTGCAAAAGACGCTGCTGGCAACCTTCAGTCTGTCAGCATGTTTTTCGATTAGACAGTGACCAATCATGACGGACACAATGACTGAGACGTCTGTTCTAGCCAATGACAGCAAAGCGGTAGACCTCTTCAAATCTATATAAGCCGACATAGTTGTGGAATGCTCACAGCCCCCTCCCTGTGACTATCTATCATTCGTTGTCCTTCGGGCCTGGTCCTGAAAACTTAGCTTACATGTCGCTAGAGGCATACCCACAGATTCCAGTTTCCCTGGAATGCGTAAGGTAGCTCCTAGTCTCGCAAGCTCATCCGCTTTACAATTCTCCGGTATATCTCTGTGACCCGGCACCCAAATCAAGTGAATTTTGAACTGTTCAGCCATCTCGTTGAGAGATCTGCGACAGTCGAGGGCGGTTTTTGAATTCAGAAGTACCTTCTCCAGGGATTTAATGGCTGCCTGGATCTCTGAGAAGATATTTATGCCAATCCTCGTTATGACATTATATCTTCGCCATTCCACCACTTCCTTAATTGCAAGGATTTCCGCTTGATATACACTGCAGTGGTAGGATAACCTTATCGATATGATCAGTTCTAGATCTTTAGAGTACACCCCAAAGCCCACCTGGTCGTTTAGTTTGGAACCATCCGTATAGAAGTCTATATAACTTCTATTGCCAGAGATATCGTAGTTCCAATCAATTCTATCAGGAATAGTGGTACAGTACTTTTTATGAAAAAAAAAAAACGGTTCAGGTACCTGGAACATAGGTTATTGTATAAAGGATAACACCCTCACGGCAGTGGTCGCAGCAATGTCCGCAGGCATTAGATGTAGCATTAAATTCAGTGCATCAGAAGGTGTCGTCCTCAGTGCGCCTGTGCACAAATAAGCCATCCAGTTAAGTATTGAACATTAGGTAGACTTTTGAAGCGCCGTCCACCAGACCACAAAACCATATAGCATTATAGGTCTGACACCTGCAGTATATACCCAATGCATGACAGGCGGTCTAAACCCTTAACATTTGCCAATGGGTCTTTTGCAGGTGTATAGGGCAAGAGTTGCCTTTTTTGCCCTTTCCAAAATGTTAAATTTGAACTTCAATTCCCAGTCCCGCAAAACACCCAGGTATTTTGGACTTTCTGTGAATAGAACATTCTCTCCTCCCAAAGAGACAGGTGCCACTGTAGGTAAGGAGATATAACCTGCTGAAAAGCAGCCCACTTTTCTGTTGCACGTAGAGCTTCCTGAAGCATATCTCTTAGAGTGCTTGTAAACTTTCACCTAACCGCAATTGCCATGTCATCAGCAGAAAAAGACATAAAAGTGGTCGCGTATCACTTTTATGCCTTTTTCTTCCAGAGACCATAATATATTGCTAATGGCTATATTTCAACGTAGAGGAGACAGAACACCTCCCTGAGGGGTTCCTCTGCTGACCCATCTGTTTGAGATCCACAGATCCCAAGTTTGTCGTAATCTTTTATTAAGTAAGTTATTTATAAACTTTCTTAAGGTAGAGTTGATGCCTAGAAACTCCAACTCATTCATGATTGATGTCGGTTTTACATTATTGAAAGCACCTTCAATGTCAAGAAATGTTATCATTGTATTTACAGCAAAAGGTACAAAAAAGTACCAAAAAGTTCGAAATGGTACATATTTGCCCAGCGTGAACGGAAAGGGATAGAATTATGTTCTTGGGCTCAAATTAAAGAGTGTCTCAAAAAAATAAGGTGTGGTAATAAAAAAATTTGGAAAATCATACCAGAAGTGGGAGAAATAGTACGTTTAGTACCGCAATTGGTAATATTTGGTACTTTCATTGTAAATTGAACTAGAAATGTAAATTTTGGAACTTAGGTACACTATAGCAACCATAAGAGCTTAAGGAAATTATCACATTATTAAAAAAAGTACCAAAAAGGTACGAAATGCGTAAACTTCGTACAGGGCGAATGGATAGAGGTAGAATTTTGGAATTTGACTTAAAAGACATGTGGAGCAAAAGTATGAGGGTGAAAAGAAAAAGTCGAAAAATAGTACTGGTAAGGGGAGAAAAGGTACGTTTAGCTAGAGGTCTGATATATGGCATATAGGTAAAACTCAGAAATATATGATGAGCGACTAAATGGCTTTTTCACAAATCGAGCGTTATGATACTATTTGGTACTTTCTTTACATATGGAGCTAGAGGTCCGAAATTTGGCAAGTAGGTACAACTAGGAAATATATAATGGGTGACTAAATGATCTATTCAAAATTCGTACATTTTAGTACAATTTGGTACTTGCTTTACAGATGGAGCTGGAGGATTAAAATTTGACATGTAGGTACAAGAAGGAAATATATAATGGGTGACTAAATGATCCATTCAAAATTCGTACATTTTGGTACCAAAATAGTACGAAATAGCTTTTTTTTTTCAAAATCTTACATTTAGGTTCTAAATCATACGAGATGATAATTTCTATATGAACTGATCTAAAGCGCTCAAAATTCATAATCTTATAAACTGAGTAACTAGCTAGTTTTTTGGAAGTCTCACACTAAAAATTTGTATCAAAAACGGGGGTAGCGAAGCAGCTCACCCGGATGCTAGAGTATGATATAATAAATGGTAGACATATCACATATGGACTTTTGAAAGGAAACCAATGAACAAATGGTTTGGTTTCCTTTTCTTTTTTCATGACTATTTTATTCGGCACTGATTTAAAAACTGCATTAGGAAAAGTTTACTTTATTATTATTATAAATTTTTTAATTTAAATCTCCAAAAATTCTTTGGATACTTCATTTAAAGTAGGCGGCATAATATTAAGCATTGAATATTTTTCTCTTTCTTCTTTAATATTTAACTGCATATCTTAGGCAAGCCGACAACATAAAAGCTGGTCGACAAGTATGTAGTTTTCTCTCAAAATACATTCAACATTTGGTCTTACATACCTACCTGCTCTAATATTCGTAACTAGTAGACGGACTCCTAACAAGTTTAAGAGCGTGGGTAGAATTTATTTGTCACCTTGACATAAACCATGGAGGGAGAGACACATCATTGATGCGAGTATGTCTTAAAGTTGTTTTGATTTTAAAAGTTTTAAAAGGAAATTTGTAATTAGTTTATGAAAGAGCAATTCAATTAAGGTGTTCAATATTAAGAAGATGGTATTAAGAGGCATCACGAAGTTGGTTGTTTTCAATTTGATAAGATTCAATAACATGGGGGGCCACCTTGGCGATGCTTCGATGCTTATAAAGGGTGATTTTTTAAGAGATGAAGGAATTTAAAAAAAACACATAAATACTGAAGATTATTTCATGTAAATGTTGACCGTGATTGCGCCTGGTCCATCCGCTTAGTTCAATTTTGGCCTATTCTTTTCAATATTTCGGCCGGTATCTTACGAATAAATGCTTCAATGCTGTCTTCCAATGCATCAATTAAATCGGGGTTTTCTGTATAGACATTAGCTCTAACATAGCCCCACAAAAAATAGTCTAAAGGCGTTAAATCGCACGATCTAGGCGTCCAATTGACCGGCCCCGAACGTGAAATAAAATGTTCATCGAACTCGCCTCTTAATAAGTCCATTGTTACACGTGCTGTGTGGCATGTGGCACCGTTTTGTGGAAACAATATGTCATGCAAATCAAGCTCTTCCATCTCACGACGGCGCTCACCACTCACAGTTACGATTCGTATCATCTTTAAAGAAGTACGGTCCAATGATGCCACCAGCCCATAAACCGCACCAAACTGTGACTTTTTCTGGATGCATTAGTAGCTCTAAAGTCTAAAGGCGTTACGTCACACGATCTAGGCGGCCAATTGGCCGGTCTCAAACATGAACAAAATGTTCATCGAACTCGCCTCTCAATAAGTCCATTGTTACGCGTGCTGTGTGGCATGTGACACCGTCTTGTTGAAACCACATGTCATGCAGGTCAAGCTCTTGCATTTTGGACAAAACAGAAGTGGAATATCATCTTACGGTAGCGCTCACCATTCACAGTTACGTTAGGATTCGCATCATCTTTAAAGAAGTACGGTCCAATGATGCCACCAGCCCATAAACCTCACTAAACTGTGACTTTTTCTGGATACATTGTTAGCTCTTGCCATGCTTCTGTCTGATCTTCACTCCAAAATAGACAATTCTGCCTATTTACGTACTCATTGAGCTAAAAATGAGCTTCGTCGCTGAATGGAAGAAGAGCGCGATGAATTTTCTTAACAGAGCATGCATTTTTTGATAATAAAATTCAATAATTTGCAAGCGTTGTCGGTTTGTAAGACGATTCATGGTTAAATTATAGGCCAAACTGAAGATGTTTGACAGTGAGACAAAACACGAAACGTGTGTGAGCTGTTTAAACCAGTGTTGCCAAAAAGATAATAGCTAAAAAATCACCCTTTATTAATTGACACGAGTACAAAGAGGGCAGGTCTAAGGAAACAACCCTTTATGACTAAGTTAGCAACATAGATGGACTCTGCCACTGCCAAGTGTATTAATAACTTTCTCTCGAAAAGATGCATTACGGCATACGGCTTGGTATATGTAGATCTTCACAGAATGCTCAGAAGAGGGACATTTCAAGGTGTTCTGTCTCTACTTCTTTGAAATTTACCCATTAAGAATATATGATTATCTTTAGAAAAAGTGGTCGCGACAACGTGGGTGTTGGGTCAGGGGAAATATTAACAGCTCTCTTAGAGACATGCTTCAATAAAGCGGTCGAATGTGGTCTAGGCGTAAATACGTTGTTGTCGTAGACACATTGGTATATGGAGGTAGCGATCCTCGTGAAGCTCTTTATGTCAGTAAGCTCGTTCCGGTCCATAGGAAATTTTTTCGCTTATTTATAGGTGCCAATAACTCGCTTTGATATATCGAGTATCGCAGGCACTTAGTATTTAAGCACGAGTTGGTGATGTACGGCCTCTTTCTGAGACTATCCACCCGATACCACTGATTATCCCCGACTGCAATCACAGTATGGAGCATTCCTCTATCCGCAACCTGTGGACGCGCCGGGTAGATCGAACGCGTAAAGCTAACCGCTTGAAATCTTGTGCCGATACTTAATATTGAGGTAGGTTGTTGTTTTGGCCACACTTTCATTTGGAGGTGGCGATCCTCGTCAAGCTCCTGTATGTGAGCAAGCTCGTTCCGGTCCAAGGGCCGATCGCTGCGGGAACAAGGTGGTCATTGGTTATTTAAAGTCGCCAATAACTCGCCTTGTAACTCAGTATCCCCAAGCCTGGAATAGCAAATGGGCCATATCGGTTCAGATTTAGATATAGCTCCCATATAAACGTTCTCCCGATTTGACTTCTTAAGCCCTTATAAGCCACAATTTTTGTCCGATTTTGCATGTAGACGACTTTCAACAACTGTGCCAAGTACAGGGCGAATCGGTCTATAACCTGATATAGCTACCATATAAACCGAACTACCGATTTGACTTTTTGAGTTCTTAAAGCCGCAATTTTTTCGATTTGGCTGAAATTTTGCATGTGATGTTCCGTTATGATTTGCAACAACTGTGCAAAGTACGTTTCGAAACGGTCTATAACCTGATGTAGCTCCCATATAAACCGATCTCCCGATTTGACTTCTAAACCGATCTCCCGATTTGACTTTTGTCCGATTTGGCTGAAATTTTGCACGCAATATTCTGTTATGATTTCCAACAACTGTGCCAAGCACGGTCTATAACCTGATATAGCTACCATATAAACCGATCTCCCGATTTGAATTTTTGAGCCCGTACAAGCCGCAATTTTTGTTTGATTTGGCTGAAATATTGCATGTTGTGTTCCGTTATGATTTGCAACACCTGTGCAAAGTACGTTTTGAATCGGTCTATACCCTGATGTAGCTCCCATATAAATCGATCTCCCGATTTGACTTCTAGAGCCCTCACAAGCCGCAATTTTTGGAATAAAACAATCTTCTGGAAGATTTTTACGTAATTGTTCTACCGCATGAGTCGCGAAACACTCTTCTGAGATATCACTGGACAATCCATTGCTTGTGCGAAAGTTTTAGTAACTCATTGCGATGATTCTCTTACAACTCATTCCGTTTAAGTCGTCCGTATGAGTCGCGAAACACTCTGCTGGGATATCATTGGACAATCCTTTGCGTTTGCGGAAGTTTTCGCGACGATTCTTTTACAACTCATTGCATTATAATTGCCACTATTTTCATACGTGGTGTGTTTAGGATTTGTATTGAATTATGTTGTTCAATGTTTTGTTTTGGGTGATCAACTCTCACACCACCACACAGAATTCTCACTTGGCCTATATGACGATTGGTACTTAGTATGACGAATATGACGAGTAAAATTATCATTTTTATACCTTCCACCATAGGATGGGGGTATACTAATTTCGTCATTCTGTTTGTAACACCTCGAAATGTGGGTCTAAGACCCCATAAAGTATATACATTATTGATCGTCATGCCATTTTAAGTCGGTCTAGCCGTCCGTCCGTCCGTCTGTCGAAAGCACGCTAACTTTCGAAGGAATAAAGCAAGGCGCTTTAAATTTGCAAATACTTTTTACTAGTGTAAGTCGGTTGGGATTGTAAATGGGCCAAATCGGTTCATGTTTTGATATATAAACTATATAAACCGATCTTGGGTCTTGACTTCTTGAGCCATCAGAGGGCTCAATTCTCGTCCAATTTGACTGAAATGTACGTGGTGTTTTGTTATTACTTCCAACAACTGTGATAAGTATGGTGCAAATCGGTTCATAACCTGATATAGCTGTCATATAAACCGATCTCGGGTCTTGACTTCTTCAGCTTTTAGAGGGCGCAATTCTTATCCGATATGGCTGTAATTTTGCACGTGGTCTTTTGATATCACTACTTACAACTGTGCTAAGTATGATTTAAATCGGTTCGTAACCTGGTATAGCTGCCATATAAAACGATTTTGGATCTTGATTTCTTGAGCCGCTGGGGGCGCAATTCTCATAAGATTTGGCTGACATTTTGCATGAGGTGTTTTGTTATGACTTCCAATGACTGGGCTATGTATGGTACATAACCTGATATAGCTGCCATATAAACCGATCTGGGATCTTGACTTCTTAAGCCTCTAGGGGGCGCAATTCTCATCTGAATTGGCAGAAATTTTATACAACGTCTTCTCCCATGACTTTCAACATACGTATCCAATATGATCCGAATAGATCTATAGCTTGATACAGCTCCCACATAAACCGATCTCCCGATGTTGCTTTTTGAGCCCCTACAAGGCGCAATTCTTTTCCGAATGAACTGAAATATTAAACAATGACTTGTTCAGCATTCATTTCATTTATGGTCCGAATCGGACTATAACTCGATATAGCTGCAATATCATAAAGTTCTTATTCATTATTCTTTGTTTGCCTCAAAAGAGATACCGCGCAAAGAACTCGACAAATGCGATCCACGGTGGAGGGAATATAGGATTCGCCCACACAAACACTTTTTGCAATCTTTTAAAACTGGCCCGAGCCCCAAAAACGGACTGCACATTCGTGTCCCTGGGGTCAAAATTAGGGGGTATGCAAAAAATTAGATTTTTTTGCGAACTACCCTGTAAAATACAGTTCAGCCCTATACACTAAAGGAGAAGACCAAAACACGGGATAGCAGGATGGGACGTTGAGGTCCCATCTGTGTGGTGTTGATCGCTGTCACGAGAAGTTTAGCTACGAGCTATCGGGCACCGATTTCCCGGAGAGGCCGGGCGGCACCAGCTCTTGCATAAATACTGACTGCCTATGATGCTCGATATGGCAAGGCGAGTTATTGGCGCCTTTAAATAATCAATGGCGATCGGTCTTTTAGACCGGAACGAGCTGGCTCACCTACAGGAGCGTGACTAAAAAACCAAACAACAATACTCAAAACTCCGATGGAAAAGTCATCGTGTAGAGAAACATCTCGAAACTGGGTATGAAAATTGGAGAGGTAGCGCAGAAGATTGAGGTGCTTGGTTCGGCTGGTGGGACAAATGTTCTGTCATTGCCAATTAAGGTAAGTAAATCTGTAAGCTGTCCATCTACCAACCAACAGATCAGAATACTGTTTTCACATGAATGCCCTTTTCTGGCTATATCGTACCAGCCTTAACTTATTGCAATCAATCATTCCACATCACTCTTGGCCCCTCGCCATTTACAACCAGCGAAAGAGAAGCTACCATATTAAATGTCTTAAGAAATGTAATTCGATACGTGTATGCACACATTTCTGTTTGCCATATAAGTTAACAAAAGCTGTGAAAATGTAGACGGTCTAAAGTTGCCACTACGACGACGATGACGGGCGACAAAAACCATAGCAGCGAAGGCGAAGACATTTGAATACTCAAATAGGGCTCAAGATTTACAACATGAAACCACGCTTTTCAAAGAAAGAAAAAAAAAAGTGAAATAAAAACAGCCACACACACACCAAACTAATTTAAATAAGTTTGACAAACAAAACAAACAACAGCAAAAATAGAAAGTTTAAATGTGGCAAAGCATATATAAAAATAGAAGACTAAAACAAAAAACAAAATGAAACAATTATGAAGAAAAAACTTTTCAAAAAGAAGTCAATCAGAGTAGAGTCGACATATTGGCTTGCCTTTACTACACACATAGGAATTAATTGCAAACTTTTGAACAAAATCGAAAAGATTTTTGCAAGTGAAATTTAAATATCATAAAACATTTTTTCCTACAAACATCCCATTAAGTAAAATCCATCGCGCAATGCTCAACATTGAGCAAGTTTCACTTAACTTAGAAACCTAAGGTCGATTATGGCTGTGCTGTTGTTCACCTAGCCTTTTGCGGTTCAGTCATTTCAAGCCATCTTACACCCATGCCGTCATGTAGGTTCTTTATCAATTCACTCTCACGCATACACATAGTAAATGCACACAAAGATTCTAGTGACTCGGAAGTCCGAGGTCCATTAGGCATGTCACCCATTCATTCCACTGTCAGTCATCCCAAAGAATGTCGACTTATCTTTAAGTACCTTAGATTCAGCTCAAAATAAAGGATATTAGTCAATTCTCATATAGCCACAGATTTTAAAGTCCTTAATAGAAAATCTTCTGTGTCTAGTGGTCCCTAAGCACCTTGACCCCGGGAAATCTATTGTAGATAAATTGTCATGTGCTCATTCAATAATTCTAGCCAACGCAGCCGTTGTATTTTGATGCGTGTAACTATGCTATCGTCGTCATACAGCTCGTGCTTCATACGTTGCCTATATTCTCCGTTAACGCAAATTGGTCCATATATTTTACGAAGAATCTTTCTCTCAAATACTCCAAGCACGCACCCAAGCCTCATCTGCTTTCACAAGTTCCCATGCTTCAGAACCATATAACAGCACGGGTAGTATCAGTGTCTTGTATTGGGTTGCCCAAAAAGTAATTGCGGATTTTTCATAGAGTCGGCGTTGACAAATTTTTTCACAGCTTGTGACTCTGTAATTGCATTCTTTCTTCTGTCAGTTATCAGCTGTTACTTTTAGCTTGCTTTAGAAAAAAAAGTGTAAAAAAAGTATATTTGATTAAAGATCATTCTAAGTTTTATTAAAAATGCATCTACTTTCTTTTAAAAAATCCGTAATTACATTTTGGGCAACCCAATATAATGTAATCCTCGTCTGTCGAGAGGTGGCCTTGTTTCTAAACTGCTTACTTAGTCGAAAGTAGCATCTATTTGCAAGTATTATTCTTCGCTTAATCTCAAAACTGGTGTCATTCGTTTCGGTTACGGCGTTGCCGAGGTAGATAAAGTTACTAACTGTCTCAAAGTCGTGATTCCCAACTTTCTCAATTTTCTTTATCTGCTCGGTTGTGCAAGGCTTTTTTGGAGTTGAAACCATCCATTTCGTCTTATCTCCATTTACTGCCAGACCCATTTTCACTGACTCTCGTTCGATTCTTTCAAAGGCTGCAGTTACTTTTTCCGGTGACCGACCTATGATATCGATGTTGTTTTTGTTGTAGCAGTGAGTTATACACTGAGGCGGCAGCCCTTGCCGATGACAACAACCGGCTGCCATAGGATTGATGATATCGATGTCGTCGGCATAGGCGAGTAGCATATGTTCTCTTGTGATTAGTGTGCCATATCTATTCTCGTATACATCTGCATTTCGTACTATCTTCTCCAGCAGGATATTAAAGAGATCACACGATAGGCTGTCTCCTTGTCTGAAACCTCGTTTGGTATTAAATGATTCGGAGAGATTCTTTCCTATTCTTACTGAGGAACACGTATCAGCAAGTGTCATCCTGCAGAGTCTTATTAATTTTGCAGGGATACCAAACTCAGACATGGCTTGAAATACCTTTGAACGTAAAGGAGTATCGAAGGCGGCTTGTAGTCAAAAAAGAGATGGTAGGTGTTGATTTGTCCTTCTCGGGTCTTTTCCAGGATTTGGCGCAGTGTGAAAATATGGTCTAGGGTGGGTATACCAGGGCCCAATCTCATTGACTTTAGGTTTTAATCTTTCACACAATACGCTCGAGAGTATCTTGTATGCGATGGGGAGGAGACTTATTCTTCTGCAATTGGCACATTCCGCCTTGTCTCCTTTCTTGTGTACGGGACATAGTATGCTGAGGTTCCAATCATCGGGTATGCGTTTTTCTAGCCAGATTGCGCACATAAGCTGATGCATACGCCTTGTCAGCGTGTCGCCTCCGGTCTTAAATAGTTCAGGGGTAACCCGTCGGCTCTTGCTGCCTTGTTGTTCTTTAGTCGGGTCACTGCTACTTGGACCTCATTCTGACTAGGAGGTAAACATTCTATACCATCATCAGTGATTGGTTCTGCGGTATCCTCTTCGCCACCAACATCTGACACTAGCAGTTGGGCAAAACGTTCTTTCCATATCCTCAGCATGTTATCTGTGTCAGTTACCAGTTTTCCTTCTTTGTCTCTGCAGGAGGATGTGCCTGCACCAAAGTCATCGGTTTGATGTTTAATTCTTTGGTAGAATTTCCGGACTTCATTCTGACTCCTGTACATCTCAATTCGCTTACACTCACGTCTTTTCATTTCCTTTCTCTTTCTGCGGAATAGACGTTTCTCCTCTCTCCTTTTCTCCCGATACCTCTCCTTCATCTGGTGCGTTGCTACTGACAGGGAAAAACCAAAAGCTCGTTGGAAAGATCATGTTGTGGGAGACACTTCGAAACTTGGTGTCAGAGATTTTAGAATGAGCGCAGAAGATCGAGGCGCTTGGAACGCTATTCTACGTTCGGCTAGTGGAACAAATATTCTGTCATAGCCAATTAAAGTAAGTAAAGTAAGCTCATTCAATAAAGTTGTAATACTTGCTCTCCCACACAGTAAATAATAACAAAATTATCAATCCAATGGCAGCCGGTTCTGTATACCGGATTAAACCGATGGAAATCTTCATCGACAAAGGGCTGCTGCCTCAGTGTACGTATTCTTACTTTTTTTCGTCATGGGAGACACATATCGGAGTGCCTTCCTCGCACGCTTCTGGTCCGTGTCGGGATTGAAGAGATTCTGGCCCTGTTCGGTTTGCCAGAACCACCTCCATCATTGGTCAGTGTCGGTGAGGTGTAAGCGGTGCATAGAGTGGGTGCATTTCCGATCTTGCTCTGACCTTATGCCACTACGGGAGCGTAGGCGCACTGAATATGTTGTTGTTGTTGTTGTAGCCACATTTTCATGTGGAGGTGGCGATCCTCATCCAGCTCCTGTAGATGAGCAAGCTCATTCCAGTCCAAAGGACCGATCGTCGCCATTAACTTGCTATTGAGCATCCTAGGCACTTAGTATTTGTGCAAGAGCCGGTGCCGCCCGACCTCTCATTGAAACTCTCCGCTCGATGCCGCTGATTGTCCGCGACTGCGGTTGCAGCTACTCCGTATGGAGCATTCCACTATCCGCAACCTGTGGACTCGCTCGGTAGTTCGCAGCTAAGCTTCTCGTGACAGCAATGAACACCACACAGATCGAACCACCATGTTCTGGCCTGGGTGGTGCTCACAGCTATCCCGTTGCAAGGTGTTGTACGAACATAGACAAGAGTGTGTCATAAGCGTCATCGCCTTCGACGTCCTCGTCGTAAAACTATGTGACTCCTCCCACCTCTACAGTGCGGCAATATAGGCACAACACATAAACCCCAATATTGCCGGGAAGTGTATTAATCTTGCAATTGATTTGCAACAGTCTCCAAGGCAAAATGGACGAGTTAGTAGATTTTATGAGTCGGAAAAACATTTTGGTTGCAGCGTTCAAAGAGACAAAGCTGACCAACACCTGCAGCCTGCACCTTTGTCACGGGTACAATCTGCTAGGCAAGGATATCTTAAGGAGTGTAGATGAGAAATTGACCTTTGTGATACAACATTCCGTGCAGTATAGACCCATATCGCCAGCGCCTGTAGCTTGTGACCTCTTAAAGGAATGCATGGGGATAGCAGTCTGGTCTGGTACTTCCGAAATAGAGCTAGACAAAGTGTATACCGCCGGTTGGTAGTTGTTTCCCAGATAATGGCCAAGTTTACAGTCCCGACTTTACCGACCCACTGTCTAGCCATAATAGCCTGGTTATTAGTGTTTAGTGTTTCCCAAACATCCCATTGCGGAACAAATTAGAGAGACTAAATTCTCACAATATCAATTAAGTGCTGCCCGTTTCAAATTTAAGCTCAATGATAAGGGGACCTCCTCGTTTATGCCGAGTCCGAACGGCGTGTCACTGAAAAGTGACACCTCTTGGTTGAGTAGTTGTACATGGCTGAAATACTCACAAATGTCGCCTGCATTTGGTGAGGGGATAACCACCGCTGAAAAATGTTTTAAGGTGTTCTCGCTGACAGGATTTGAACCCGGGTGATTGGGTAAGATAGGCGGGCATTATGCCCCACAGTGGCTCCCAATAGCCTGGTTATAGGGTACTTTAATGCCCATAACGTTTCATGGCATTCTCCTCTAGATAAGAACTGCGCCCTCTAGTTGCCCAAGAAGTCAATATTCAAGATCGGTTTATATGGCACCTATATCAGCCAAATCAATCATACTAAACACAGTTATTGAAAATCATATCGAAACACCTCACGCAAAGTTTCAGCGAAATTGGATAATAATTGCGCCCTCTACTGCCTCAAGAAGTCAAGATCCAAGATCGTTTTATATGGCAGCTATATCAAAACATGGACCGATATGGCCCATTTACCATCCCAACCGACCTACACTAATAAAAAAAGTATTTTTGGAAAATTTCATGAGCCTAGCTTTACTTTATGAATATTTCGAGGTGTTACAAACAGAATGACGAAATTAGTATACCCCCATCCTATGGTGAAGGGTATAAAAATATCACCCACAAAAAAGTGGTCGTTTTGGTTATGAGTTTAAGGTGTGGATTCAAAAGGAAGAGAGATAGACCCATTGATAAATATACCGATCGACTCAGAATCACATTCTGATTCGATTCGATATGGCCCATTTACCACCCCAACCGACCTACACTAATAAAAAGTATTTTTGGAAAATTTCAAGAGCCTAGCTTTACTTTATGGGGTCTTAGATGAATATTTCGAGGTGTTACAAACAGAATGACGAAATTAGTATACCCCCATCCATGGTGGAGGGTATAAAAATATCACCCACAAAAAAGTGGTCGTTTTGGTTATGATTTAAAGGTGTGGATTCAGAAGAAAGAGACATAGACCCATTGATAAATATACCGATCGACTCAGAATCACTTTCTGATTCGATTTAGATATGTCCGTCTGCCTGCCTGTCTGTCTGTCCGTCCGTCTGTATGTCCAAGTTAAATTGTGTACAAAGTGCAGGTCGCAGTTTTCATCCGATCGTCTCAAAATTTGGTACAGACATGTTTTTCGGCCTAGAGACGAAGCCTATTGAAATTGGAAAAAATCGGTTCAGATTTGGATATAGCTACCATACATATATTCGTCCGATTTGCAGTAATAATGCAATAAAATAGTCATTTGTTAACCGATTCTCTCGAAATTTAGCAGGAAGGATTTCCTCTTGACCCTCCACATTACTGGCGAATTTTATGGATATCGGTTCAGATTTAGATATAGCTATATATATGGCCCGATTTTCACTACTAGAGAAACTGCATGCGCATTTATCGACCAATCTTGCAAAAATTTTGAAATTGCGAATGGGATACTTATGAGGGCCGCCCCACTCCCAAAACCCACAAAATATATTTATAGACCAATCACGACAATATGGGACTCAAATGAAAGGTATTTGCGGGTAGAATACGAATCTGATACCCAAATGTGGGACCAAGTGTTTAAGGGGCCGCCCCTCGCCAAAAAAAATCCCCCAAAGAGGACAAACTTACGCCCATAGCAATATGGGGCTCAAATGAAAGGTCTTTGAGAGTAAAACACGGATCTGATATCAATATTCAGGAATATTTTTGTATGGGGCCACCTACCCCCATAACACCACCCATATAGGACGTATTTGCTGACAATTCCAATATGTAATACGAAGTATTTAAGAGTGGAACACGAACCTGATATATATGTTTAGGGCCAAATCACTGAACGGCCGCCCCATCCCCCAAAAAACCCCCCAAACAGGTCATGTTTGCCGACTATGAAAATATGGGGCTGAAATGAAAGGTATTTCGGAGTAGACCACGAATTTGATATTAACATTCGGGACCAACTGCCTAGGGGACATCCCACCCCCCTTACCAACCCTCACAATGCAAATTTGGGTCTTAAAGGGAGTGGATGCTTTCCTCAACGATTACCATAATATTTGAGAAGTTTGGTGGAAATCGGTTCAGATTTGGATATATTTTATATATAAAAATCAATTTTTGTTTGTTTGTAGATTTGTTTGTTTGAGTGTTCCTTATAGACTCAGAAACGGCTGAACAGATTTTCTCGAAATTTTTACAGATGGTGCATAATGACCCCGTGGTGAAAATAGAGTACTACATTTTTTCATATTTGAAGGGGGCGGACCCTCCCCCTTATCCTAATTTTCAGAAACGCCAGATCTCGGATATGGGTGGTGCGATTTAAGCGAAATTCTGTGTGATCTCATATTGTACCCTAAAAATAAAAATTTGGTATCCAAATTTTGGATGGGGTACCTAGGGGGGCCGCCCCACCCTAAAACCTACCAAACATATATTTAGACCAATCACGACAATATGGGACTCAAATGAAAGGTATTTAGGATAAGAAAACGTATCTGATATCCAATTGTCGGACCAGGTGCTAGAGGGACCACCCCAAGCCCCAAAACACCCCTAAATCGGACATATTTACCGACCATAGTAATATGGGACTCAAATGAAAGGTATTTACGAGTAGAAAACGAATCTGATATCCAAATGTGGGACAAAGTTTCTGGGGGTCCACCCCTTCCCCAAACATGACTCATTTACTGACTATGGTAATATGGGGCTTAAATAAAAGGTATTTGAGTGTGGAATTCGAATGTGATATCCAAATATGGGACCAAGTGGGGGTCCAAACTTCTGGGGGTCCACCCCTTCCCCAAACAGGACTTATTTACTGACTATGGTAATATGGGGCTTAAATAAAAGGTATTTGAGTGTGGAATTCGAATCTGATATCCAAATATGGGACTAAGCGTTTGTGCGGCCGCCTCTCCCCAAAAACATCCCCAACGGGGACAAATTTACGACCATAGCAATATAGGGCTCAAATGAAAGGTTTTTGGTAGTAAAGCACGAATCTGATATTAATATTTGGGAAAAGTGTTTATGGGGCCACCCCACCCCCTAACTAGGAACTAGGAAGTATTTGCTGACTATTGCAATATGAGGCTCAAAAAAGAGGGTTTTTAGAGTAGAACACGAATCCTATATATATTTTCAAGGCCAACTCACTGAGTGGCCGCCCATCCCTCAAAACACCCCCCAAGCCGGTTTTGGGAAATCCTTCCTTTGGCAGGAAGGATTTTCTTATGACTTTGAAAATTACTGGTGAAATTCATAGAAATCGGTTCAGATTTAGATATAGCTGTCATATATGTATAGCGCCCGATTTTCATTTCTAGAGCCACTACAAGCGCATTTATTGACCAATCTTGCCAAAACTTTGCACAACGTTTTCTTCGATAAGTACCACAATGGCTGAGAAGTTTGCTCCAAATCGGTTCAGATTTAGATATAGCTCCCATATATATGTTCTTACGATTTTGAGAAATATTGCAATAAAGTGCTCATTTGTTAACAGATTCTCTCGAAATTTGGCAGGAAGGATTTTCTTATGACTCCCGTTTTGTTTTATAACACATCACCACACTAAAAATTTTAACCACCACTGTGGTTTAGAGTGCAACAGAGATAAAAAAGAAAGCTTATATGACACTATGCAAGAGTTGTAATTATGTATATGTGTATGTATATATAAGTGAATAGTTTTTAATATTTTCAATACTTACGTCCATAGATTCAGCCAAATCTTCTTCATCGGAATCGACTGTAGACTCTACCAAACCGGAGAAGTCAATCTCCTCACCGTCCAGTGATGAACCGTAAACGGATGCCATGGTATCACTGCCACTGTATGCTGAACTTGTATCACTGGAATGTGAACCGCGATTGCATTTTTGATGCAGTTCTGGCCTAGAGGGTGGTTGATACTGCAACAACATGTACAAACCCATACATACGCACACACACACATACACAAACCATGAGATATTAAAACGCCCGTAGACACACACAAACATTTTTGTTGCCGCATCAAAAATTCAATGAAGAAAAAAAAAACGAAAAAAAAGGAAATTAAATTAATAAAAATTGTTTATGTATATATTGTTACTACATAAATGCAATAAAGCATGTGACTACATGTGTAATTTTGTTTTTTGTTTTCTTTTCGTTTTTTTTTTTTCATTTCCACAATGTACAAGAAGTGCTAGAGAAATGTGTGAAATGCCCTGCCGTATGAGGGCATGGGGGAAAACGAAAAAAAAAAAAACGATAGTTACACATCACATCGTGGTAGCCCATTGCAAAGACGAGTCGTAGCAGCTACCATACTTACATGTTGACGTATATGATGATATGGATCCATTAGTTGTGCAGAGGCAATGCTTTTTTACGAATCTCTGTACCAGTCGCTGGTATTCGTTTCAGATTTCCTCGAATGTTTCAAGAAAATTGGCTAAAATTCCTTTATGCGAATGCTGTAAATAGAAAAGAGTTCAAATGTTAGATAAATAATTATTTGAATAAAAATTTAATATATTGGGTTGCCCAAAAAGTAATTGCGGATTTTTTAAAAGAAAGTAAATGCATTTTTAATAAAACTTAGAATGAACTTTAATCAAATATACTTTTTTTACACATTTTTTCTAAAGCAAGCTAAAAGTAACAGCTGATAACTAACAGAAGAAAGAATGCAATTATAGAGTCACAAGCTGTGAAAAAATTTGTCAACGCCGACTATATGAAAAGTCCGCAATTACTTTTTGGGCAACCCAATACTAACATGAATTGATAAATGAATATATATTTGCCATGTATGGCTTTTCAATTATTTTCTCTTTACTAATTTCAAATGGTCACTATTGGTTAGGTTAGGTTGAAAAGTTAGGTGCAGATATTAATCCTATGCCACTATGGACATACACCTAAGCCAGTAATCGGCTTCTTGTGCGCTCTAAAAACTATAGAGTAACCTCTAACAAGTAAAAGCGTGCTAAGTTCGGCCGGGCCGAATCTTATATACCCTCCACCATGGATCGCATTTGTCGAGTTCTTTTCCCGGCATCTCTTCTTAGGCAAAAAAAAAAGGATATAAGAAAAGATTTGCTCTGCTATTAGAGCGATATCAAGATATGGTCCGGTTTGGACCACAATTAAATTATATGTTGGAGTTCTGTGTAAAATGTCAGCCAATTCGAATAAGAATTGCGCCCTTTGTGGGCTCAAGAAGTAAAATAGAGAGATCGATTTATATGGGAGCTGTATCGGGCTATAGACCGATTCAGACCATAATAAACACGTTTGTTGATGGTCATGAGAGGATCCGTCGTACAAAATTTCAGGCATATCGGTAATAATAATTGCGACTTCTAGGGGTCAAAAAGTCAAGATCCCAGATCGGTTTATATGGCAGCTATATCAGGTTATGAACCGATTTGAACCTTATTTGACACAGTTGTTGAAAGTAAAAATAAAATACGTCATGCAAAATTTCAGCCAAATCGGATAGGAATTGCGCCCTCTAGAAGCTCAAGAAGTCAAATCCCCAGATCTGTTTATATGACAGCTATATCAGGTTATGGACCGATTTTAACCATACTTGGCACAGTTGTTGGATATCATAACGAAATACTTGGTGCCAAAAATTCATTCCAATCGGATAAGAATTGCGCACTCTAGAGGCTCAAGAAGTCAAGACCCAAGATCGGTTTATATGGCAGCTATATCAGGTTATGGACCGATTTGAGCCATACTTGGCACAGTTGTTGAATATAATAACAAAACACGTCGTGCGAAATTCCATTTCAATCGGATAAGAATTGCGCACTCTAGAAGCTCAAGAAGTCAAGACCCAAGATCGGTTTATATGGCAGCTATATCAGGTTATAGACCGATTTGAACCATACTTGGCACAGTTGTTGGATATCATAAAAAAACACGTCGTGCAAAATTTCATTTCAATCGGATAAGAATTGCGCACTCTAGAGGCTCAAGAAGTCAAGACCCAAGATCGGTTTATATGGCAGCTATATCAGGTTATGGACCGATTTGAACCATACTTGGCACAGTTGTTGGATATCATAACAAAACACTTCGTGCGAAATTCCATTTCAATCGGGTAAGAATTGCGCCCTCTAGAGGCTCAAGAAATCAAGACCCAAGATCGGTTTATATGGCAGCTATATCAGGTTATGAACCGATTTGAACCATACTTGGCACAGTTGTTGGATATCATAAAAAAACACGCCGTACAAAATTTCATTCGAATCGGATAAGAATTGCGCACTCTAGAGGCTCAAGAAGTCAAGACCCAAGATCGGTTTATATGGCAGCTATATCAAAACATGGACCGATATGGCCCATTTACAATACCAACCGACCTACACTAATAAGAAGTATTTGTGCAAAATTTCAAGCGGCTAGCTTTACTCCTTCGGAAGTTAGCGTGCTTTCGACAGACAGACGGACGGACGGACGGACAGACGGACGGACATGGCTAGATCGACATAAAATGTCACGACGATCAAGAATATATATACTTTATGGGGTCTCAGACGAATATTTCGAGTAGTTACAAACAGAATGACGAAATTAGTATACCCCCCATCTTATGGTGGAGGGTATAAAAAGAAAATTTCAAGTTTGGAATTTCGTGCTACTTACAAAATCCTTAATTTTCCTTAATACCTCTCCCCTAAGTTGGTTCATGTCTGGTATTGTGTCTCCACCCAAGTGGCGGTGTCTGTTAGACGGGAAAGCCGGTCCATGACAAAGGAAATGTTCCAACGTCTCACCATCTTCCCCATATGTCATACACATGCGCCACACCGATTTTACATAAGTGAGCTCGTAGTCCTATGTGTCCAGTTGTGATACCAATAGCTATACTGACCTCCTTCTTACTTCCTTTCAGTAATAGCCTCGCCTTCTCACGATCTGGATCGCCCATAGGATTTTCGCCGTACTAGCGATCGCTTCGCTGTTCCACAATGTTGCATGCGCATTCGTCGCCCACTCCCTTAACTCGGACTGCGTAGACCCGAAATGCTTTGGGTTAACCAAGTTTATTGACGGCAGTCCTCTAACCTTTACCGCCAAATCGTCTGCCCTTTCCAAAACGATATGGATTTTGCCATACTCAGAGAAGGCATTAATTTCCTTCTTACACTCCAAGACTGTTCGTGACCTTACCGTCCTGGTTGTTATTGCCCTTATGGCAATTTTACTGTCCCTAAAGATGTTCATACTCGACGTCCTCGCGTTTACAACACATCGCCTCACGCATTCCGTGATCTCCCGGATCTCCGCCTGCAGGACAGTATTGTGGTCAGGCAGTCTAAAACAGATCTCAGTCCCTGGGTTCTCAATGTGGACCCCCAGGCCCACTCTGTCCTCTAGCTTTGATCCATCCGTGTAAGATGATCTTCCAGATGGCAATACTAGGGTTCCGTCAGTCCAAGACTATGTTGATGGCAGCAGTGCCTTGCAATCGACTTCAAAGTTCATCTCAGGTATCCGATTGGAAACCTCTTCCCTTTCTTCCAGGTTTTCTATCATTGCCTCGATTATACCGCGATGGTATGAGCTATTCCCATCCTCAATCCATTCTCTTATCGCCTTAAATCTCATAGCCGCAGTGGCTGTCTCACACTTAATCTGTATGTCAATGGGTCGGATATCTAGAATAGTCTCCAGTGCCCTAGTGGGCGTGGTCTTCATCGCTCCGTCTATGCCAAGACAACATGTTCTCTGAACCTGTAATATGGTCATTATGCTGGACTTTTTCTCCATAGCTGTCCACCAAACTACTGAGGCGTAACTAAGTATAATTCTAATAATCCTTATGTAGAGCCAGTGGACTATCCTCGGATTAAAGCCCCACTTCAAGCCTACTGTCCGTCAACATCTGTGAGCCTTCTCAGTACGTTCCTGAATGTGACACTTCCAATTCAACTTCTAGCTTAAGCGGGCCTAGACAACATGCATGCAGACACGGTAGCAGATGCGGTGAATAGCTAACGGGTGAATGTGGACCTTGGAGAACGACCATTGCATCTGAAGAAATTGACCTCGCCCGACAAACCAGAGTAGTTCTGGCTCAATTACGATCCGGCAGAAGCAGACGCCTCAATTCCTATAGAGCAAAGATTGATGCCAATGTGCAGGAAGTATGCGCCGATTGTGATCAGGGATCACACGTCACCTATTTGACTACTGTCCAGTAAGACCCACTCGTCTCAGACCCAGATCCCTCTGGACGCACCTTATCTTAGTCGCAGAGTTCCTGGATCAAGCAGGCGAAGTTAGAACACCACACACTGTTATAGCAACAGTAACAACAACAATCCCATGACAGCCAGTTGTACGTACCGGATGACCCGATGGCGCCCCTTATCGGCAAAGGCTGCCACCTCCTTGTATAACACACTGCTACAACAACAACAACAATACAAGATACTCAACCCTCTTCATCTACTACTCGTCACCAAAAACCCTTCAGAAATCCGCCTGACTTTGTAGTGATTGTGCACGATTGCTATCAACAGTTAAGTCTTTCTCAGCCCCAGTATTGGATAGGATGGAAGACTTTTTCTAAACAGACTCCCTTAGACAATTCCATTGTGATATCAAAATTGACATTGTGATACCACAATAGCGACAGACCAGCCCTCTGATAAGAATCGAATCGACGACATCCGCACGCTAACAACTCGGCTACTAGGACCATCTGTCCCAGTATAAGTGAAACCAAGGAGCTCACACAGGGTAGTGTTGACTTTTTCAGCAATCAACCCAATGCCTCTCCATCAGCCGCATCATTGCCCATTACCCCTCTTTGACCAAGGCCGCAGCAAAGCTTGATAGCCTGTCCCATGGCTTGAAGAAACTTTTTTTATCTCCAAGTAGACTCAACCTTATTCCGCTTGACTTTTTATGTATAAGGTGATAATCCGATCGAAGAGTTGCAACGAAATAGTCTCAAGTGCTTTCAGACCCGCAAAAAAAACTCCGCTTGAAAGACAATGCCCCCCTACAAAAGACTCCTGCGTCTGACGGGCACACGTCGCATCTCCATCTCCCCAGCAAGAATGCCCAAAGTTGAAGGAGCGCCATGTATCTGAATATCTCAGTCTTATGGCGATCTTCGTTTCCACACACCCAACGTACTGGTGCAAAGACCTAAGATAGAAAAATACATTCAATGCCTCTTTCGGTCAGCAAAGCCGCGGTAAAAATCCAGTGTACCGTCCCCCAAGCCCTCAATTTCTTTTCGGCATTCGACTTCGTAACATTCCAATTCAAGAAAAAGGGATGATCCTCAATCCACCATAGCGCCATGTATGAATTTCAGCTTCAAGTTATGAAAAACCCCTTCTATATCCAAGAAGCTCGCCAAACTGAAGTCGCTCATACACAAATTCCCTTAGAGGTATCCAACCAACATTAAATCCCTGGAGAATGTATTTCTGTACACAAAAACCATCCTCGATTGTCGCAAATCTCTTAACGAGATGGCTAAATAGTTCAAAATTTACCTGTTCTGGGTGCCGGGCCACAGAGATATTCTAGGGAATTGTAAAGCGGACGAGCTTGCGACTAAACTAGAAACTACCTTACACATTCCTGGGAAACTGGAATCTGTGGGTATGCCTCTAGCGACATGTAAGCAAATTTTTCAGGACCAGGCCCGAAGGACAACGAGTGATAGATGGTCACAAAGAGGGGGCTGTGAGCATTCCAAAACTATGTGTTGCTGTCATTGGCTATAAGAGACCTCTCAGTCATTGTGTCCGTCATGACAGGTCACTGTCTAATCGGAAAACATGCTGACAGGCTGAAGGTTGGCAGCAACGACTTTTGCAGAAGCTGTGAGTACATTGAATAAAATGAGACAATAGAGTATCTTCCGTGTGTGTGTCCCGCACTAGCAGTCAGAAGAAGTTCCACTTTAGGTCCCCATTTCTTTGAGAACCTGTCTGATTTAGCGGATGTGTCGCATGTTGTTGGGCTTTTAAAAGCGATCTGGATGGTCCAACGGAAGGAACTAGAAGGTATCTTCCTGCGTCTGATCCCGTGGTATCACAATGGACGAAAACGTCTAAGTGAGTATAATGGTAGACAGCACATTATGAAGACCGCTATCAACCGATTGACCCTTAATGTAAGCATGCTGATCGCCGTATACCAGTGAAGTATCGAGACTGTTCCCGTATGAGAGATGAGCCTGATTGGCCTGTAGTTTTTGGGCAGAAAGTGGCTCGGTTTCCTCGTCTTCGGGATGAAAACATCCTAACCTTCCGGTATGTAGACCAGCAAAACGTAGCTTCTAAATAGCATCACGTGATATTGTCGGGCGTGAGTAAAATTTTTAATAGCGTGCGTCCACATAAAAAACGCGTAGGTGAGCGTGCGAAAATAACATTTTGAGTGTGAGAGGAAAATCACTGTCGTGCAAATCTCTAATCACAAGAAGTCAAATGGCGAATGGTGCTGGGCTTTGCAACATAGCATGCAGTACGCAGAACGCCGTCCAGTCTCATTGACTTGTAGACTTCAAAGGGTATTTTGCCCTCAACCATGGACAGTGACCCGGTGGTGTGTTGTATCAGGCACACGTTGTTCCTGTAGTGGCCGCATATTTGCATGTTCAGTAAGCGATCCTCGTTAAGCTTCTATAGGTGAGTAAGTATTTAAAGGCACCAATAACTCACCTTGCCATATCGAGTATCATAAGTACTCAGTATTTAACCAAAAACTGGTTCCACGGGGCCTATTACTTTGACCCCACCCAATGCAGTTACTCCGCACATGCTATTGCAACTTGTGAGAAAGTCGTAATTAGAAAGTCACTTGCCGGCAGCACTTGGGGTGCCGACAAAGAAACCTTGTTGACTACATACAAAACAAGTGTAGACTCGGAAGTTGAGCAGCATGCAGTAGAATAATATACAGACATACCAAAATGCTGCTCTACGAACTCCGACATACTGTCTCCTCATTTCATGTGAGGCCATCTCAATCAGGAGACAGTGATTTTCGTCTTCCGTGCTTCGACAAATATTACCCGACCAATATGACCAACTTTTTTTCTTACTTATTTAATTTTTTTCATTAATCTCTTACTCTACTGGAAATTTAAACAAAAAATTGACAAAATATCCTAGACCTGTTGCCACAGGATATTTCAATTATGTTATTGTCCAATGTTAGCGTCTCCGATACATTTCAATTGGGGCCATGTATGCCAATACATTTTTTTTGCAACCAGACAGAAATGACAAATCACATTACAATATGTCCAACAGAACATTAACAAAAAAAAAAGAAGAAGACCGGAAATTAATGTCGGTATTTCCCGCCCGCTTTTAATAGATGCAGCAGCTAAAAATGCCATTAGCAACAAAAAAGAAACCTTCAAGAGATATTTTTTCTCACTACATACATCAAACAAGACATATAAATTTGTGTGTGTGTGTGTAGCTGCTTATTACAGTGGTGGAAATTGGTAAATAGGCTACAATAAGGCCCATTATACAATACTTATTCTATTCTTTAAAGTGGCTAACGTATTATAGACATGTAAGACATTTAGCATAGCAAAATTTCAGCAAAATCGTATAAGAGTGGGGCTCCTCAGCTGCTTACGAAGCCAAATCGCATGAAAGGAGTCACAGATTAGTTTTTTTTTTGCCATACTTACAATCCCAAACAATGTACACCAATAAAAATTATTGGAAATTTTTACCGTTTCTTACTTGTTAATGACACCCTATATATGTATACTAGTCAAAAACGGGCCCGTTCCGTTGCGCCTTCTTTAACTCTCTAATATCTTTTTAGGGTGGGGACACTTTGCCCAGAATGCGGATTCGTGCCATTATAGCCTATTACGCTAAATGCGGAACATCGGACAAAGCGGTGTTTATCCCCTCTTAATGTTGGGGACATTTGCCAGGTGGAATGCCATGCAGGGTCTTTTTAAAAATGTTCCCCAAAGAAGTGTCGCACTGCGGGACGCCGTTCGGACTTGGTTATAAAAAATGGTCTCTTATCATTGAGTTTAAACTTAAACCGCAAAGTACTCATTGATGTGTGAGAATTTGCACCTTCTCGTTTCCTGGTGGCAAAGTTTTCATTAGGGGAGGGATGGCACCTCAGACATTTCGACTCAAATATGGATATCAAACTCGTGCTGAGCTTTAGTTTGAGCCCCATATTGCCTGGATACTTGGACCCAAATTTTAATACCATATTCGTTTTCTGGTCTCCAATACCTTTCATTTAATACTCTAGGTTTCCTTCCAGACAGAGAAAATCGGTTCAGCCAAGTATCATATAGTAATAATGAGTCTAATGGCGATTTTGAGGAGTGGCGTGACCCCCCTTACCTTGGATCTGATTTTGTATGCCAGATTCGAAATCTACTCCCGAATACCTTTCATTTAAGCCCCATATTGAAATGAAAGTCCAATATGTCTGTTTGGGGGAGTTTTGGGTTGGGGCGGCCCGATGGGTACTTTGACTCAAATTTTAATACCATATTCGTATTCTAACCATTCATTTGATACCTTTATTGCGCCGATCGGTCCACTTTAAATTTTGGGTTGTGTTTTTGGCATAAGGGGGTGGGTCCGTCCCCCTTCCGATACCGAAAAATTATAAAGCCTATGTTTCCTTTCAGATCAACCTATACAATAAGCGAAAATTTAGAGAAAATAAATTCTGCCGTTTTTCTATACGGGACAAATAAACCGAGTCCCATATATTGGCTAATATGCCATTTTTTTCGTTTTTGTGGCGATGGGGTGACCCCCTATACTTGGGTTTGTATGCCAGATTCGTTATCTACTACCCATATTGTCCTTATCGGTCCACTTTTGATTTTGGGTGGGGTTTTTGGGGTAACGGTGGAGGGTCCGGCCCGTTCCGTTATCATTATAAAGCCTATTCCTACTTCCTGACCATTTTCGTAATCTACTCCCGAATACCTTTCATTTGAGTCCCATATTATCATGATCGTCAAATAAACCTATTTTAAGGGGTGAGGTGAGGCTGGTGAGGCTGGGGTGGCCCCCAGGTACTTGGATCCAACTTTAGCTATGAAATTCGTACTTTACTCTTAAATACCTTTCATTTAAATCCCATATTGTCCCGATCGGTCCACTATTATTTTTGGGTAGTACTTTTATGGTAAGGGGGAGGGTCCGCTGCCTCCCGATATTAAAAAAATTATATAGCCTTTGTTTACTTCCAGACCAACCTACACAATCTGTGAAAATTTCAAGGTAATCGGTTCAGCCGTTTTTGAGTCTATACGGAACAAACAAACAAACCGACAAACTAACAAATACAAATTGAATTTTATATGTAAGAAAGATGTACATGCGAAATAAATGATTCTTCTAAGGAGACTAGGCATAGTAGAGCATAATATGGCACTATCGATATTCATTTTTTTTTTATCGAATTTCGATTGATATTTTTCCGATGGATACTTCACAAAAGTTAAATTTTTTGCAAAACTAAGCAATCCGACACTGAATGTATCCATTAAGATACATCGCGTCTATAGAGGGCGCAATTTTCATTTGATTAGGCTAACATTTTGTACAATGATTTCTCTCATGACTTCCAACTGACTTTATTAACCTTGGTTTTATTTGGTCTGTGCATTGATATTGCTTCTATATAAATCGATCTCCTGATTTTTACTTCTCATTTCCGTTTGAAATGTAGGTGATGGAAAATTAACGATGGTATCTTAACTATCGATATTTATTAAAACTATCGAATGTTGCTATTATCGATAGTTTGCCAGCTCTTATGCATAGCATGTGCTTTCAATATAAGGCCCTACCGAAAGGCCTGACAAAATAAGATTTCACTTGCCTAAGTGCTACTTAATTCGTTTTCTCATTTTTCAGCACAGCTTGACAATTACAACACCCGTGAACAATTCTTAATTCTTGACAATAGCCATAAAAAAATTACTACTTAGCACACAATAAAATTGACATAGTACTACACTTACATATAGGACGAACAAATAAAATATTTGTATGGCACAAACAAGTAGTAGATATGTATGAACGTTAATGTATCTGAGCGAAGAGACCCCAATTAAATTTCTTTTTATTATTTCATTAATAAAAGAACAGACATTAAAAAGAACTATCCAATTAACAACATTATAAAGCACTATCCCAAATTTGATTCCACACATAGGAATTCTCAATAAAATTCCATTGCACTTTCGATGGAATGCAGTGAATCTGAGCCAAGTCGGTTGAGAAGGGCAATTGAAGGAAAATTATCAACAATAGAGTTTAGGGATTGGATTTACCACATTTTTCCCTTAAATATACAAACTAAAATCGGGGTTTATAGACGAATAATGATTTAAATTAGTGCAAGCCGTTTCCCTCACAGTTATCGTAGAACGCGTAGAACTTATTCCAACGTTTGGATCAAAATGTCGCTCTTTTCAGAGCCAAGTACATAAGCAGCATTCTTTACCAACTACTGAACTGGAGAAGGAACATCTAGAAAAATGGTTAGAAAGGGACTTAATATGACGTACTCCTGTCTCAACTCAATAGAAAGGAATTTGAGGCATAGATTAAAAACGCAGAGGTTTGCATGTTCACCTATGACGCTGAACGCCTGGATTCGAACCCTGGCGAAACCATCAGAAAAAATTTTCAACGGTGGTTTTCCCTTCTTATTGCTGGCAACATTTGTAAGGCACTATGCCATGTAAAACTTCTCTTCAAAGAGGTGTCGCACTGCGGCACGCCGTTCGGACTCGGCTATAAAAAGGAGGCCCCTTATCATTGAGCTTAAACTTCTTATTGCTGGCAACATTTGTAAGGCACTATGCCATGTAAAACTTCTCTTCAAAGAGGTGTCGCACTGCGGCACGCCGTTCGGACTCGGCTATAAAAAGGAAGCCCCTTATCATTGAGCTTAAACTTGAATCGGACTGCACTCATTGATATGTGTCAAGTTTGCCCTTGTTCCTTAGTAGAATGTTCATGGGCAAAATTTGCAATTTGCAATCTCCTCAGTAGTAAGTAAACCTTGTAGACGGAATTGAAGATTTGAGATTTTCAACTGTTAAATAAGATTTCTCTAATATATAACCCCCTAAATCAATAATCAATCATTCCCTTTGTGCCATTTCTATAAACATATAATAATATACTAGGTCTGTTCGCGTACTTTTCCAGTAAAAAATTGCCAGTTTAGATTTGCGGGAGAGTAAGAACAGTCTTTACTCTCTTTTGCTTTTTATTTGAACTAAACATCTGAATTTTATAAAATAGCTGTTCGACGCTGCAAATTTCTGCTGAAAAAAAAACTCCAGTAGAAATTTGCAAGCCCTCAATTACCAAACACTCAAAAATATGCTCGCTCTCACGCAACCTCCGGCTCTCTTCTGCTGGCAAATAATGTACGCGAACGACTTCCAGTAACAATTTGTACAAATTTGCACACATTTTTGAGTACGCGAACACACATACTGTTATATAGACCCAAGTAACAATTATTTCTCTAGAAAGTTAATTGAAAATTTTTGTCTATGGCTACTCAACACACGCCAAATCACCACGAATCCAAAAAGTAAACTCAGCTGCTTGATATAGCTATACACATACAAATTTAGCTCGGAAACTCTCAATAAAATGCATTACAAAATTTGTGGTCAAAATGCAAGCATTGCGTGACAGCTGTTAACATAATATGCATAGCCATGCGTACGAGTATATGATGGCCAGGCAGTAGAACATATCGATAACACCATTTAATTGTGGTGCATATAAATTTTACATTGTATACATGTGTATGTATGTACGTACATGAGCGTTCGGAAGTAGGTAGAAGTATGTAGAAATTAAAAACAATATGAGGGTTGGACGATAGGCACGCGCCCGAAGGTGGAGGAACTCATTTAAAAAGGTCTCTTGTTATTGTTTCATATAAATAGATTTGTTATGCACTCCCTTACTGTATGACGTGAATGCATGCGTGCGTATGTGTGAGTAAGTGAGCACAAGAATTGATAAATGAGCATGACTTTAGTATGTTTTTGTTTTATACCTTGCAATATTTTTAAGGGACATACGTAGAAGTAAAGAAAATTTAAATTGAAAATTCTTATGGTGTATTTTGATTGAAAGCCCATCTTCATAATGAAGTCTTTTGTATAAAAAAGGAAATACAAACAAGTAAAAGCGTGCTAAGTTCGGCCGGGCCGAATCTTATATACCCTCCACCATGGAGCACATTTGTCAGTTCTTTTCCCGGCATCTCTTCTTAGGCAAAAAATGATATAAAAAAAGAAAGAAAGAAAAATCTGCTATTAGAGCGATATCAAGATATGATCCGGTTTAACCACAATTAAATTATATGTTGGAGACCTGTGTAAAATGTCAGCCAATTCGAATAAGAATTGCGCCCTTTGGGGGCTCAAAAAGTAAAATAGAGAGATCGATTTATATGGGAGATGTATCGGGCTATAGACCGATTCAGACCATAAAAAACACGTATGTTGATGGTCATGAGGGGATCCGTCGTACAAAATTTCAGGCAAATCGGATAAGAATTGCGCTCCCTAGAGGCCCAAGAAGTCAAGACCCAAGATCGGTTTATATGGCAGCTACATCAGGTTATGGACCGATTTGACCCATATTTGGCACAGTTGTTGGATATCATAACAAAACACGTGGAGCAAAATTTCATTCTAATCGGATAAGAATTGCGCACTCTAGAGCCTCAAGAAGTCAAGACCCAAGATCGGTTTATATGACAGCTATACCAGGTAATGGCCCGAATTGAACCATACTTAACACAGTTGTTAGAAGTGATACTAAAACACTATGTGCAAAATTTCAGTCTAGTCGGATGAGAATTGCGCCCTCTAGAGGCTCAAGAAGTCAAGACCCAATATCGGTTTATATGGCAGCTATATCAGGTTATGAACCGATTTGAACCACACTTGGCACAGTTGTTGGATATCATAACAAAACACGTAGTGCAAAATTTCATTCAAATCGGATAAGAATTGCGCACTCTAGAAGCTCAAGAATTCAAGACCCAAGATCGGTTTATATGGCAGGTATATCAGGTTATGGACCGATGTGAACAATACTTGGCACAGTTGTTGGATATCATAACAAAACTCTTCGTGCAAAATTTCATCCCAATTGGGTAAGAATTGCGCCTTCTAGAGGCTCAAGAAATCAAGGCCCAAGATCGGTTTATATGACAGCTATATCAGGTTATGGACCGATTTGAACCATACTTGGCACAGTTGTTGGATATCCTAACAAAACACGTCATGCAAAATTTCATCCCAATCGGATAAGAATTGCGCACTCTAGAGGCTCAAGAAGTCAAGACCCAAGATCGGTTTATATGGCAGCTATATCAAAACATGGACCGATATGGCCCATTTACAATACCAACCGACCTACACTAATAAGAAGTATTTGTGCAAAATTTCAAGCGGCTAGCTTTACTCCTTCGGAAGTTAGCGTGCTTTCGACAGACAGACGGACGGACGGACAGACAGACGGACGGACATGGCTAGATCGACATAAAATTTCACGACGATCAAGAATATATATATGCTTTATAGGGTCTCAGACGAATATTTCGAGTAGTTACAATCAGAATGACGAAATTAGTATACCCCCCATCTTATGGTGGAGGGTATAAAAAGAAAGAAAGAAAATCTGCTATTAGAGCGATATCAAGATATGATCCGGTTTAACCACAATTAAATTATATGTTGGAGACCTGTGTAAAATGTCAGCCAATTCGAATAAGAATTGCGCCCTTTGGGGGCTCAAAAAGTAAAATAGAGAGATCGATTTATATGGGAGATGTATCGGGCTATAGACCGATTCAGACCATAAAAAACACGTATGTTGATGGTCATGAGGGGATCCGTCGTACAAAATTTCAGGCAAATCGGATAAGAATTGCGCTCCCTAGAGGCCCAAGAAGTCAAGACCCAAGATCGGTTTATATGGCAGCTACATCAGGTTATGGACCGATTTGACCCATATTTGGCACAGTTGTTGGATATCATAACAAAACACGTGGAGCAAAATTTCATTCTAATCGGATAAGAATTGCGCACTCTAGAGCCTCAAGAAGTCAAGACCCAAGATCGGTTTATATGACAGCTATACCAGGTAATGGCCCGAATTGAACCATACTTAACACAGTTGTTAGAAGTGATACTAAAACACTATGTGCAAAATTTCAGTCTAGTCGGATGAGAATTGCGCCCTCTAGAGGCTCAAGAAGTCAAGACCCAATATCGGTTGGTTGTTGGATATCCTAACAAAACACGTCATGCAAAATTTCATTCCAATCGGATAGGAATTGCACACTCTAGAGGCTCAAGAAGTCAAGACCCCAGATCGGTTTATATGGCAGCTATATCAGGTTACGAACGGATTTGAACCATACTTGGCACAGTTGTTGGATATCATAACAAAACACGTCGTGCAAAATTTCATCCCAATCGGATAAGAATTGCGCACTCTAGAGGCTCAAGAAGTCAAGACCCAAGATCGGTTTATATGGCAGCTATATCAAAACATGGACCGATATGGCCCATTTACAATACCAACCGACCTACACTAATAAGAAGTATTTGTGCAAAATTTCAAGCGGCTAGCTTTACTCCTTCGGAAGTTAGCGTGCTTTCGACAGACAGACGGACGGACGGACAGACGGACGGACATGGCTAGATCGACATAAAATTTCACGACGATCAAGAATATATATACTTTATAGGGTCTCAGACGAATATTTCGAGTAGTTACAATCAGAATGACGAAATTAGTATACCCCCCATCTTATGGTGGAGGGTATAAAAATATTATAATTTATAGTATAAAGAAAAACAATAAAAATTCGTGCATCATCTCGCCATGTCCCTCCGTCTGTATGTAAATCTCCTCACTCTTTTTTGTGGGTACGTACAAAGGTAAACAAAATTATTAAGTCGAAACTTGGTTTAGATCAGTTATTTGTTTATATACTGATTGAAGACAGCAACGAACGTCAAATTGCACTACGATATGACTCTCATTGTGACATAATTTCTTCAATTATCACCACATAATGTGCTAATGAAGTGCAAAACATTCGCATCTTGTGAGCCAATGGTTTGCTTCGTACAAATATATATACATACACATACATACTTATTAATTGTTGGATAATTTCTTTAGTGATAACATGTTCTTTGTTGTGCTTTGTTTGGAACAACTTTACGCTTGTAGTGCAAATAATTTGCAGCAAATTTAATTTGCACTTGGTTTAATTGTACTTTGATATCTATTGGAAATAGAGTGATGTAAGCTAAACTATTACCTGGGAGTCTCATTGGTAGGTTATAGTTGCAATCTGCAATTAGACTCACTTAATAAAACGTTTTATTCCACTAGGTAGATGCCTTCTACTTCTTACCGTTAGGTTAGGTTGAAAAGAGGGCTGAAAAGGGGGTAATGGGCTTGATGTGTGTTCTAAATACTAAAAAGTAACTTCGGAAAGATGTAAATCAGTAATTTCGTGCTACTAAAAAAATTCTTTACTGTTATACATTCCCCACCAAATTGCCTGTATCTGTTAGTTGCGAAAGCCGGGCAAAGTCTCAAGGCTCCAAAGTCTCATAAACTTCCTCGCATGCTATCACTCGCCGCTCCTTTTCTGCAAAAGGTTATTGAAACTTTTCACCGTTAAATCGTCTTAAACATTATGCGCGTTCTCAAAAATTTGTGCACATTTGCAAAAATTGTTACTGGAATTCGTTCGCGTACTTTATTTGCCAGCATAAGAGAGCGGGAGAGCGCGTGAGAGCTAGCACAATTTGGAGTGTTTGGTTATTGCAAAATGCAAATTTTGCCCATGAGGGGCAGGAACAGGAGCAAACTTCTCACAAACACCAATGAGTGCAGTCTGATTAAAGTTTGAGCTTAATGATAAGGGGCCACCTTTTTATAGCCGAGTCCGAACGGCGTGTCGCAGTGCGACACCTCTTTGAAGAGAAGTTTTACATGGCATAGTACCTCACAAATGTTGCCAGCATTAGGAGGGGAAAACCACCGCTGAAAATTTTTTCTGATGGTCTCGCCAGGATTCGAACCCAGCCGTTCAGCGTCATAGGCGGACGGACATGCTAAGCTCTGCGCGACGGTGGTTTGATAATTAAGAGCTTGCAAATTTCTACGGGAGGTTTTTTTCCAGCAGAAATTTGCAACATCAAACAGCTGTTTTATGAAATTCAGTTGTTTAGGTTAGGTTGAAAAGAGGGTGCAGATATTAATCTGACCCATGTCACTATAGATATATACCTAAGCCAGTAATCGGCTTCTTGTACGCTCTAAAAAGTAACCTCGAAAAAGAAAATTTTAAGTTAGGAGTTCCGTGCTACCTACTCCCTTAAGTTGGCTCATGTCTGGTATTGTGTCCCCACCAAAGTACCGGTGTCTTTTAGCCGCGAAAGCCGATCAATGAAATAGGAATTGCTCCAACGTTTAATGCTGTTAAATCATATAAAAAGCAAAAGAGTGTAAAGGCTGTTCTTACTCTCCTGCAAATTTTTATTTGAAAAGTACCCGAACAGACCTACTACAAAAAATATTTGAATTGAAAAAAATTTTCGTTCAAATTTGAATTTTTCGGAAACTATTCTAAATTATATTACCATTGTAACATCGCATACTAAAACTAAAAAAAAAAAAATAAATCAAATCAATTAGCCTCGTCTTTAAACGATCCGGATTTCCCTTTCGTCATGCTACCGATCGGTTAGACTGTTTCATAAAGCTACAATACATGCGCTTTAGTCGCCCAAATCCCTAGCTGGACTGCGTCACGCCAAATGTCTTCGTATTTAACAAGTTTGCTGATGGCAGTTCTTCAAAAGCAAATCTTCTCCTTTTTATAGTCGATCGCGTGCCGCAGCAAACTTCTCCCTCTTTTGGGAGACGTTTGTACATGGAAAAGTGCCACACAAATATCGCCAGCACAAGGAGGGGATAACCAACGATGAATTCGGAACGGAATAGGTATAAACATGACGCAGGCTGGAATTTTGAGCTCCAATCTGAGTGGTGTTCTTAGTTGACACGAGAAGCTTAGTTGGGAGCTACCGGGCGTGTCCACAGGTTGCGGATAGTGGAATGCTCCATACGGAGCAGCTGCAATGTTAGTCGCGGACAATCAGCGATATCGAATGCAGAGTCTCAGTGAAAGACCGGGTGGCTCCAGCTTTTGCTTAAAAACTAAAACTATGATGCTCGATACGACAAGGCGAAATATGTGCGCCTTTAAATAACCAATGGCCACTAAGCCGCGGCGGTCGGTCGTTTAGCGAGCATGCTCGACTTGACGTGGATCGCCACCTCCACATGCATATGTGGCTACAACAAGAACTCAACAGGCTCACCCGAAGAACACCACACAGATTGGAGCTCAAAGTACGTGCCTGGGTGATGGTCATATTTATCCCGTGCCCTGTCCATTGACCTAGTGTTGCACTTTTTCTCCATCGCCGCGCACCAAACTACAGAAGCACAGGTTTTGAGCCTACGACCATTTTCATATGTGCGCCACATCAGCACTGGGCTCAATCTAACATTCCCTGTTCTGTTTCCTATCCAAAATCACTTTGAGCTTGTCATAAATCAGACACATTCTGAGAAAACGTGGCGCGTCAAATTGACTGGATTAACCTTTAGACCCCTAAGTCTAGCCAAGTCTTATGTCATCTCCAAGAAGAATGATTCAAATTCCTTAGCAAGTCCGCCTATGACGCTGAACTCTTGGGTTCGAAACCTGGCGAGAACATCAGATAAAATTTTTCAGCGTTCGTTTTTCATATAAAAACTTCTCTCCCAGGTCATAATCGGTGCACACATCTTGCACATCATTCCTTGCTCTGTTGGAGTTGAGGTGGCTGCATCTGCCAGATCGTAATTAAGCCAGAGCTGGATTGCGGGGGAGGTAAATTTCTTCAGATGCGATGGGTGACGGTCGTTCTGCAAGTACAAAACTCACCCGGTAGCTTTTCACCGCATCTGCATGAATGTTGTCCAGACCCGCTATATCTAGAGATTCTGAAGATCCAACTTAAGGCTACTGGGCGGTGCATGCGATTACAGCCCAGAAGGTATTGACAGAATGTATTTATGTCTTCGCACGGGTGGGATCTTTGTTTTCGAATATTGGTGGTCCACGTGAGAACTAGTCATCTTATCAAGTCTCTAAGGACCCGGTAGTGGTGTAACGATTGGATCAGTGTGTCTGTCTTCAAATTTTTAAAAACCCTCATGAGCCATCAAAGGATTCTTCAATGTTGTGCACAAACTCGTGCAGGGCGGTCTCCAACGATCTCCATTTTACATAGGCATGCTGCTTGTATCTGAGCAATGCATTGGATGTCCTGCTCTTTATCATGGTAAAAAGGACATAAGGATTATAGGTCTATAGGCTCTTGGTCCTTGCCTGGCTTGCGCATAAACACCACCCTTGATGCCTGCCAGGCCTTCGGAGTATACGCAAGTCCCAGGCTCGCTGTGACTTGGAACCCCGAACCATTAGGTTCTGGTGACTTAAAAATTTAACGCACCACGTTTCCTCAATAAGACGATTTCGATATCTGACAAGGTCAAATACTTAGGTGTGATCTTGGACAGGAAACTGAATTGGAAGTGTCACATTCACGAGTGTACTGAGAAGGCTTACAGATGTTGGCCAGTATGTATAGACGGGCCGTAGGCTCGAAATGTTGCCTGAATCCTAGGATAGTCCACTGGCTCTACAGGAGCGTGATTAGATCAATACTTACTTACGCCTCTGTAGTTTGGTGGACTGCTTTGGAGAAAAAGTGGAACATAAGCACCATACAACAGTTTCAGAGAACATGTTGTCTTGGCATAGACGGAGCGATGATGACCACGTCCACTAGGGTTCTGGAGACTATTCTAGATATCCGACCTATTGACATATAGATTAAGTGTGAGGCAGCCACTGCGGCTATGAGATTTAAGGCGATGGGAGTATGGATTGAGGATGGGAGCAGGTCATACCATCGCGCTATAATCGAGGCGACGATAGGAAACATGGAAGGAAGGAAAGCGGTTTCCGATCGGATACATGAGATGAACCTTGAAGTGGAGTGCAAGGCACTGCTGCCATCGGCACAATCTTGGATTGACGGAACCCCTGTATTGCCAATGGAAGATAATGACAGAGTGGGCCTGGGGTTTTATATTGAGAACCCAGTGACTGAGATCTGTTTTAGACTGCCTGACCACAATACGGTCCTGCAGGCGGAGATTCGGGCGATCACGGAATGCGTGAAGTGGTGTGGTGCTAAAGCGAGGACGTCGATTGTGAACATTTTTACCGCCAGTAAAATTGTCATAAGGGCGATAGCAACCAGGATGGTAAGGCCACGAACAGTCTTGCATTGTAAGGAGATTAACGCCTTCTCTGAGGATGGCAAAATCCGCATCGTTTGGGTGCCGGGCTAAAACGGAGTAAGGGGAATTGAAAGGGCAGACGATTTGGCGGTAAAGGCCAGAGGACTGCCTTCAATAAACTTGGTTAACCCGAAGCCTTTCGGGTCGGCGCAGTCCGAGTTAAGGGAGTGGGCGACGAATGGACATGCAACATTATGGAACATGGAATCCCCCTATTGGGGGATTCAGATCGTGAGAAGACGAGACTATTACTGAAAGGAAGCAAGAAGGAGATCAGTATAGCTCAGAGTTTACTATTGACTATCAACGTGTGCGGTAGTTAATTAAACAGCTGATACAAAAAGGAAAATAAATAAAACAAACCAATTCGTTGGAATTTATTTCCATTAAAATGAACAATAAACGTAAACAATATTGGGGAAACAACCCACGATTCAAAGTTCCTAAGACTATGGATAGAAACTCTAATCGTTTCAGTTGTTTATCTGATCTCGACGAAAGTGACGACGACAGTTCCATAATGGATGCAAACCAAAACATTTCTATTGAAGATAAGATTCCACCAATTATTGTAGATAATTGCCATAGCTTCAGTTCAGTTATCAAACTTTTTGGTACCAAATGCAATTATAAGAGGATGTCAATTGGAACAAAACTTGTGCCGAGTACCCTAGCATATTATGATGAAATCATAAAATATCTGAAAGAAAAGAAAATGAAATTTTATACTCATCCAGTATTGGATAGAAAAGCTTTTAAACTGGCCTTATTTGGGCTTCCACAGCTGGAGACTGCTTTCATAATTGAAGAGTTCAACACGAAGTACAACATTCAACCAACGAAGGTTACAGAGGTTAAAACCGCTCGTTCCAACGTCGACGACGCATTATACATGCTTGAGTTTGATCGCACTAAAATCTCGAAGAGAGAAGTTCGTAAAATACGCTACGTTTGTGGAATCGTCGTTTACTGGCGAAACCCACAAAAAAGATCCAGGGGCCCCACACAATGCTCCAAATGTGCCATGTTTGGCCATGGTTCCTCAAACTGTTTTAGAGATAATGCGTGCTTGGGTTGTGGTGGGCCCCACGACTATTCAGTATGTCAATTACAAAAAGCCCCCAAGGATGATGCTGTTGTGTACAAATGTTTTAATTGTGCTAAGAGGAATTTAAAACATGTAAACCATCGTGCGGATGACCCACGTTGCCCTTCTCGAAAGGAGTATATGGAAATTCGACAAAAGGTAACTGCAAACCGAAAATATAACAAATTTATTCCGTCTCAAGACTTTAGCATGTCAAATGACGACTTTCCATCTACAAGTCGTCAAGCTGCGCAATTTCAAGTGCCTTCCTGGCCCAAGAATGACCACAACAGTAAAAATGTTCCATTATCGAACTCGAACAATAGAACTAATGACGATTTGTCAAACGATAAAATTATGGAAATATTTTTCGAAGCAATAGATGCATTGGAAAAATGCACAAATAAATTTGATAAAATGAGAGTACTAGGAAATATGCTTCGTCATGTCATATAATCCTAATATAATAAATCGATTAAATGTTATGCACTGGAACTCACAAGGCATAACGAATAGAAATTCTGTTATTGAATTGGAACACTTCTTGCACCAAAAGCAAATCCACATAGCCTTAATTAATGAGACTTTTTTAAAAGAGCATCATAAATTCAAAATAACCAACTATAAAATATACAGAGCCGACAGACCAACGCACGGTGGAGGCGTACTAATTGCAATTAAAAACAAAATACCACATCAAATATTGCCTCATATCCCAACATACGAATTGGAAAACATTTCGATACTAATTAACATTGACCATAGACCAATAAGATTAATTGCAGCTTATAGCCCGAAATATACAGCCAATTTTGCTCATGACATAGATAAAATGACGTCTATATCAGAAGATTATTTAATTTTTGGAGATTTAAACGCGCATCATAAAAGCTGGAATTGTTTCCACAACAATTCTGCCGGAAACTGTTTATTCAATAATCAACTTCAATCGAATTTTTACATCTATGCGCCTACAGAATTCACCAGATATCCACAGGGAACATTGGCGAAGCGCCCTTCAGTTGTTGACATTTTATTAACAAATTCCAGCATTAATATTTCACCGCTTGAGACACATCCAGGTGAGCTCCAATCGGATCATGTTCCCATCACATGCCAAATATACGGCCAAGTTTCTGAAAGACGAATTTTAGTACCACAACTAAAACTTGCTGACTGGAATGCCATACAAAACTGGGCTGAAAATAAAATACAAAGCCTTAGCATAGAGCCTTTAAATATCTCATTAACAAATATTGAAATTACCTTATCCCGAATAACGAAAATTGTCCAAGGCGCCGCAGAAAAGGTTCCAAAAGTCGAAAAACAAGCTTGGCAGCAACGATTGTCTCGATTAACTATATATTTAATCGGGCAAAGACGAAGATATACCAGAAAGTTACAAAGATCCAATAATGCTCAAGAAAGAATCTACCTTACATGTGTCTTGAAACAGCTGTCGAAACTGATCAGCTGGCACACTTGTCAAGACAGAAATAACAGCTGGAATAATTTTCTACAAGGGTTGCCACCTGGTAGGAAAAAGTTTTGGGCAATAACGAAGGCCATAAAAGGGAAAAAATGCTCAGTTGGAAATTTAAAATCAAACGGAACTGATGTCTTATGCAACACAGATAAAGCAAACCTTATAGCTGACTCGTTTGAAAATGCACATAAAACCACTTTGAGTTCACATTCCTCTGTTGAAGGTAAGGTTGAAAAACATATTCAATGGTTAAATTCACAACGAATTCCAAACACTGCAAATGAAGCACTTACGACTAGTAATGAAATCAAATTAATAGTTAGCCAATTAAAAAATAACAAAGCCGCTGGAGTCGATGGCATAAAAGCAATATTTTTGAAAAAAATGCCTGAAATATTTTTTCATAAACTGGCCATCATTTTCAACTGGTGTATTTTAAACGGTTATTTCCCAATGCAATTTAAAAAGGCGAAAATTGTTCCAGTCTTAAAGGCTGGCAAAGACGCAAAGCAAGCAGCTAGCTACAGACCAATCAGCATTTTATGTGGTCTAGATAAAGTATTTGAGAATGTTATACACTCCAGAATTGTAGAGTATTCGGAGAACAATCGTATTATTAATAAGGAGCAATTCGGATTTAGAAGAGATCATTCTACTATTCACCAACTTAAACGAGTTTTAAATTATATTAAAACTAACAAGGAAAATCGGAAATCAACGGGTGTTGTTTTTCTTGATATAGAAAAGGCATTTGATTCTATTTGGCATAATGGACTTATTTTTAAGATGAACCAGTTTGGATATCCTATTTATTTGCAAAAAATGATACAAAGTTTTCTATTGGGAAGATCATTTATTGTAACAGTAGGTGAAGGAATATCCACAGAACGTTCAATTCCAGCAGGTGTCCCCCAGGGCTCAATTCTCTCGCCCCACTTATACTCCATCTTTACTGCGGACTTTAGTATCCCAAGAAATCAAAAGGCAGCGTTTTATGCGGATGACTCTGCCCTAATCACTTCAGGAAAAGTTTCGAATGCTTTAGTCAAGAACATGAAAAAGGCAATAACTGTTTCTCAAAAATATTTTGACAGATGGAAAATCAAGATCAACTCCGCCAAAACAAAAGCAATAATTTTTCCTTATAACAAATCGCCAAAAAGAATTCCTAGTATTCAGTTGTCGGTGAATAATGAGATCATTCCCCTGGAGGATTCGGTGAAATATTTAGGCGTGTTATTCGACAAAAAACTCAACTTTAATGCCCACATATCTTATATTTCTGGGAAAGCTATAAGATGCGGACGAGCATTGTTTCCGCTGTTAAACAGAAAATCAAAACTAAATGTCAAAAATAAAACACTAATTTATAAAATGTGTATCCGGCCGATCATTACTTACGGTTGCCCAATTTGGTCAACACAGATGACACAAACGAATCTCAAAAAACTTCAAGTCATTCAAAACAAAAACCTAAAATGTATCTTAAATCTACCAAGAAGATTTCCAACGAATACATTACATTCAAGATTTAATTTTAAGTTGTTATCTGAAATATTTAATGAAATTTCACAAAGATTTGAAGATAGATGCAGATCTTCACATATCCATTTAATAAGACATTTGTACGGTTAACCATATTTACATCTTTTATAACAAAAAGATGATTAAAGTGGTTGACTGAAAATTTCTTTAAATTTTGTAGATTATCAAAGGTTTTGCCTATCTTTTTCCTTACATGGCTCTTTTACTAGGTATTTATTTTTCTATTATATTATAAGCCTTACTTGATGCAATACTATATGTAAAATCTCATAATATGTTATATTGAAAATCTTATATTTTAACTTTGTAACATGGATAGTGATAAATAAAAAAAAAAAAAAAAAAAAAAAAAAAAAGATCAGTATAGCTATTGGTATCATAACGGGATACATAGGACTACGAGTTCACTTATGTAAAATCGGTGCGGCATGTTATAGCATGTGGGGAAAATGATGAGACGTTGGAGCATTTCCTTTGTCATTGCCCGGCTTTCGCGTCCAACAGATTCCGGTACTTGGGTGGAGACACAATATCAGACATGAACCAACATAGGGGAGTTGTATTGAAAACAATTAAGGTTTTTGTAAGTAGCACGGAGTTTCTACCTTAAAATTTTCTTTTTAGAGGTTATTTTATAGTTTTTAGAGCGCACAACAAGCCGATTACTGGCTTAGGTGTATGTCCATAGTGGCATGGGCGGATTAATATCTGCACCCTCTTTTCAACCTAACCTAACCTAACCCTAATAATTTTGACAAAATTTGTTTTCATATTTGATTTGATGGGTATTATAAAAAAACATTCCTTTCTTTAAAAAACTACTTGTAATTAAACAAAAACCCCGTAAGAAAAGCCAAAAGTCGGACTACATAATCGCCTATACCTACCTACAATTATAAATTCGGGCAATAGATATATGTATATGGGAGCTACATACAAATCTAAACCGATTTTGATAAAATCTTGCAGCTAGGTTAAGATCAGTAACAAAACAATCCGTTTTAAATTTTGTTCAGATCGGTGAAAATTGTAGTTACTACAGCCATTAAAGTGCAAATCGGGCGATACATATATATGGGAGCTATATCTAAATCTGAACCGATTTCTCCTTGAGTCAAAAAAGTGACATGTGCAAAATTTCATGACAATTGGACAACAAATACGACCTGTACCTTGATTACAAGAATATATGGACTCACAGACGGACATGGCTAAATCGAATCAGAAAGTCATTCTGATCGGTTTATTTATCAATGGGTCTAGCTCTTCTCCTTCTTAGCGTTGCAAACAAAGGCAAAATAAATAATACCACGTACCATAGTGGTGGTGTAGAGTATAACAAGTTCGGCCGGGCCGAATCTTATATACCCTCCACCATGGATCGCTTTTGTCGAGTTCTTTTCCCGGCATCTCTTCTTAGACAAAAAGGATATAAGAAAAGATTTGCTCTGCTATTAGAGCGATATCAATATATGGTCCGGTTTGGACCACAATTAAATTATATGTTGGAGACCTGTGTAAAATGTCAGCCAATTCAAATAAGAATTGCGCCCTATGGGGGCTTAAGAAGTAAAATAAAGAGATCGATTTATATGGGAGCTGTATCGGGCTATAGACCGATTCAGACCATAACAAACACGTATGTTGATAGTCATGAGAGGATCCGTCGTACAAAATTTCAGGCAAATCGAATATTAATTGCGATCTCTAGAGGCTCAAGAAGTCAAGATCCCAGATCGGTTTATATGACAGCTATATCAGGTTATGAACCGATTTGAGCCATACTTGGCACAGTTGTTGGATATCATAACAAAATACTTTGTGCAAAAATTCTTTCAAATCGGATAAGAATTGCGCCCTCTAGAGGGTCAAGAAGTCAAGACCTCAGATCTGTTTATATGACAGCTATATCAGGTTATCGACCGATTTGAACCATACATGGCACAGTTGTTGGATATCATAACAAAACACGTCGTGCAAAATTTCATTCCAATCGGTTAAGAATTGCGCACTCTAGAGGTTCAAGAAGTCAAGACCCAAGATCGTTTTATATGGCAGCTATCAGGTTATGGACCGATTTGAATCGTATTTAGCACAGTAGTTGTACATTATTACAAAACACGTCGTGCAAAATTTCATTCAAATCGGATAGGAATTGCGCACTCTAGAGGCTCAAGAAGTCAAAACCCAAGATCGGTTTACATGGCAGCTATATCAGGTTATGGACCGATTTAAACCATACTTGGCACAGTTATTAGATATCATAACAAAATACTACGTACAAAATTTCAGTCAAATCGGATAAGAATTGCGCCCTCTAGAGGCTCAAGAAGTCAAGACCCCAGATCGGTTTATATGACAGTTAAATCAAAACATGGACCGATATGGCCTATTTACAATACCAACCGACCTACACTAATAAGAAGTATTTGTGCAAAATTTCAATCGGCTAGCTTTACTCCTTCGGAAGTTAGCGTGCTTTCGACAGACAGACGGACGGACGGACATGGCTAGATCGACATAAAATTTCACGACGATCAAGAATATATATACTTTATGGGGTCTCAGACGAATATTTCGAGTAGTTACAAACAGAATGACGAAATTAGTATTCCCCCCATCCTATGGTGGAGGGTATAAAAATCAGTTTCCGATATTTAAATATTTTTCCGTTTGTTGACTAATCGTTCTGATAATGCCTTAGGGGTGAGCAGTAGATCCAAAATAGCTTCAAAGCTATATGCATAAATTTTGAAAAATTGACTAGAAAATTAACTTATCTCCGTTTTTTTTTTTGTTTGTTATTAATTTCTTTTTAATGCTCAAGTGGCTCGCTCTGTGGCTCCACATAACATAAACAATCGATCGATTCGCAGCCATTGAACATTAATCAAGTATCTGAAGAGCAGGAGGGGAAAGGGAAATAAATGAAAAATGGAAGAAAACACTTCAATTATGTAAGTGGTGGCGGTGGTATATATTAATTAAGAAACATTTCGATATATTTTTTTGTTTAAAAATTATTTCGAAAATAAAAACAAACAATGAAAATGAAATACAAGAAGTGGCAACGAAACACTTTTTTTGTTGACCTACATACACAAGGAAAAATATTTAAAGCTGGCGGCTGGTATTTGGTTTTAGACAAACTAATGATCTATTTGACTATTTGCAACAATCTCTCAATAAGAATTTCAAAATATTTAATATTCTTGAGAGCTGTTTGGCAATGTCGTAGTTCTGATTTAGACAAACTAGAAAATGAGTTAAAAATAAATTTCGCAAAAAAGGGAATGAATAAAACAAAACAAAACATAAAAGTGACACACTTGTTTATAGGACAAATAACGCTAGGCAAGAAGAACAGGGCTTAATATTTCTTTCTTTTAGCCATTTATGCTTAACAATTAAGCAAGTGGTTTGTGGATCCACCATAACAAAGAGGGGCGATTTGGTTTTGCACATTATTCCCAGGGTGGAAAAAACAGGAGTAAAAGCTGCATCTCGAAAGCTTCATTTTGTAGGCGGAAGACATGTTAACCAACTTCCCTACTCCTTACTATTTTACAGGAGATGTCCAAAAAAGTAAGGCTTTCCATTCTCAAATCTCAAAGTTGGGCTTACAGAACGTATGCGGTAAGATATTTTGAAGGTGAAGAACAAAAATAAAGAGTCATGTTCTCCCAATTTTATTTGAGGGAGACAATTTTTTTTCTTATTTTTCACTTGACTGAATCTTCCGAAAATTTAATTCTAGAATGAGAATAGTTTTTTTTATATTTTATTTATCGTTAGGATTTGATCTACAGACCCTCTAGTTGATAAGCGGATGTGCTGTCTGCTGGATTATCTTACATCGATCCCGGTGTGGTGTTCTTTGAAGTCACGAAAAGCTTAGCTGCGAGCTACCGGGCGCGTCCACATGTGGCGGTAGTGGAATGCCTCATAGGGAGAAGATGCAACTTCAGTCGCCGACAATCAGCGGTATAGAGCGAAGAGTCTCAGTGAGAGGTCGGGTGGTACTTGCACAAATACTGGGTGCCTATGATGCTCGATATGACAAGGCGAGGTATTGGCGCCTTTAAGTAACCAATGGCCGCTTTGTTTCCGCGGCGATCGGTTCTTTGGACCGGAACGAGCTTGCTCACCTATAGGAGCTTGACCTCCACATGAAAATCTGGTTACAACAACAACATCGGTATTTGAAATCGGCTTGCTTTTTTGTATCTTCTTTTGTTTACTGTGCAAAGACATGATGAACTTGTAGCTAAGTATTGTCCTTATAGATGGTACTTTTGGACGATGAAAATTTGGAAAGTGAAAAAAAGAACAAGTAAAAGCGTGCTAAGCTCGGCCGAGCCGAATCTTATATAACCTCCACCATGGATCGCAATTGTAAGGTTGTTTGCCCGGTATCTCTTTAAAAGCAAACAAAGGATGATGAGTAAAGAGTCATAGAAAGTCTTTGTGCAAAATTTTAGCCAAACCGGTTAAGAATTACGCCCTCTAGAGGCGCAAAAAGTATAATCGGGAGATTGGTTTAGATGGAAATTTATCACGTTTCGGACCGATTCGGACCATAATTGGCATATCTGTTGTATATCATAAAAAAAGTCATATTACAAAATTTCAGTCAAATTCGAGGGAGGCTCAATATGGTCTCCCGATTATATTGAGCCTCCCTCCAACAATCGCAAGTTGTTGGGCTTTTTAAAGCGATCTTGATGGGTCTAAGTGGGTCTGATGGTAGACTACCACCCGAACCTAACCTATCCTACGCCCTCACATTTCGGACCGTACTTGGCACATCTGTTGTATGTCATAAAAAAAGTCATTTTACAAAATTTCACTCAAATTGGATGCAAGCACAATATAATCGGGAGATCGGTTTATATAGGAGGTTTATCTAAATATGAACCGATATGCCCCATTTACAATCCCAACCGAGTTACACTAATAGGAAGTATTTGTGCAAAATTTCAAGTGCCTAGTTTTACTTCTTTGAAAGTTAGAGTGCTTTCCACAGTCAGACATACTAACTTCGTCTTCTTATCTTCTTCTTCTTCTAATATTCTTCTTATCTAGTTTTTCTTATCTTCTTCTCCTCTTACTTCCATCTTTTTTGTGTCTTGTCTTCTATTACTTCTTTCTTTCTAAGTGTCGTTTCGCACTGTTTCTTCCCTTTTTTTTCTTTTTCAGCTTTCTTATTCTTCTTCACCTTCCTTCTTTTTTCCACCTTCCTTCCAACCGACCAACACTAATGGGAAGTATTTGTGCAAATTTTCAAGTGCTTAGTTTTACTCCTTTAAAAGTTAGCGTGCTTTCCACAGACAGACATCTTATCTTTGTTCTAATATTCTTCTTATCCACTTTTTTTCTTATTTACTTCTTCTCTTACTTCCTTCTTTCTTTGTGTCTCCTTTCTATTGGGTTACCCAAAAAGTAATTGCGGATTTTTTAAAAGAAAGTAAATGCATTTTTAATAAAACTTAGAATGAACTTTAATCAAATATACTTTTTTACACTTTTTTTCTAAAGCAAGCTAAAAGATACAGCTGATAACTGACAGAAGAAAGCATGCAATTACAGAGTCACAAGCTGTGAAAAAATTTGTCAACGCCGACTATATGAAAAATCCTCAATTACTTTTTGGACAACCCAATATTACTTCCTTCTTTCTTTAAGTCGTCTCGTCCTTTTTTCCTCTTCTTCTTCTCTTTCAGCTTTCATATTCTTCTTCACTTTCCTTCTTTTTCTTCACCTTTCTTCTTCTTATCTTCCTCTTCTTATTTACTTTTTCTTATCTTCGTCCCTATCATATTTTTATCTTCTTCCTTATCTCATTCTTATCTTCTTCCTTATCTTATTCTTATCTTGTTGTATTATTCTTCTATCTTCTTCCTCTACTTATTTTCTTCTTCTTCTCCTTCTTATCTTCTTCTTCTCCTTCTTATTTTTTTTTTATTCTCCTTCTTATCTTCTTCTCGTTCTCATTCTAATTTTCTTCTCCTTATCTTCTTCTTCTTCTCATTCTAATTTTCTTCTTCTCCATATCTTTTTCTAGTCTTCTTTTAATCTGTCTTTCTATTTTACTCCATTTGTCTCCTCTTTTTCTTATTTTTTTTTTCTTCTTTCTTCTACTTCATCCTTTCTTCTTATTTTTCGTTTCTACTTTTTTCTTCTTCTTTTTTTCTTTTTCTTTTTCTTCTTTTTTTTTCTTTTTCTTCTTCTTTTATTTTACACGGGCTCTTCTTCTTCCTTTCTTCTATTATCCATCTTTTTTCATCTTATGTTCTTCCCACCTTCGTCTTTTCTTTCTAAATTTTTTTAAATATATTTTCCCTTCTTCTTCTTCTCTTCTTCCTCTCTCCTTCATCTTCATCTACTCTCCTTCTTCTTCTTTTCTTTATTTCTTCTTCTTCTCTCTTTCTTCTCTTCTTTGTTTCTTCTTCTCTCTTTCTTCTCTTCTTTATTTCTTCTTCTTCTCTCTTTCTTCTCTTCTTTATTTCTTCTTCTTCTCTCTATCTTCCCTTCTTTATTTCTACTTCTTCTCTCTTTCTTCTCTTCTTTATTTCTTCTTCTTCTCTCTTTCTTCTTCTTCTATCTTTCTTCTCTTCTTCTATCTTTCTTCTCTTCTTTATTTCTTCTTCTCTTCTTTATTTCTTCTTCTTCTCTCTTTCTTCTCTTCTTTATTTCTCCTTTTTCTATTCTTCTCATCTACATTGCATTCTTGTTTTCTCCTTTTTCTCTTCTTCTCAACTTTTTTACATTCTAATTTCTCCTTCTCGTCTTCTCATGCTTCTCTCTTTTTTTGTTCCGTCTTCTTCTTTTTTTCATTCTCATTTTCTTTTCCTACTCACCTACTCCTACTCTGTCTCGTCTTCTCATTCTTCAGTCTTTCTTTGTGTCTCGTCTTCTATTACATCCATCTTTCTGTGTGGCGTCTTGTCCTCCTTCTTTTTTTCTTTTTCTTTTTCATCTTCCTTCTTTTTCTTCTTCTTTATCTTGCTCCTTCTTCTTCTTCATCTTACTTCATCTTCTTCATCTTCCTTCTTCTTCATTTTCCTTCTTCTTCTTCTTCCTTCTTCATCTTCCTTCTTCTTCATCTTCCTTCTTCATCTTCCTTCTTCTTCATCTTCCTTCTTCTTCATCTTCCTTCTTCTTCATCTTCCTTCTTCTTCATCTTCCTTCTTCTTCATCTTCCTTCTTCTTCATCTTCCTTCTTCTCCATCTTCCTTCTTCTTCATCTTCCTTCTTCTTCATCTTCCTTCTTCTTCATCTTCCTTCTTCTTCATCTTCCTTCTTCTTCATCTTCCTTCTTCTTCATCTTCCTTCTTCTTCATCTTCCTTCTTCTTCATCTTCCTTCTTCTTCATCTTCCTTCTTCTTCATCTTCCTTCTTCATATTCCTTTCTCTTATTCATCATCTTCCTTCTTCATATTCCTTTCTCTTATTCATCATCTTCCTTCTTCTTTTTCATCTTCCTTCTTCTTCTTCTTCATCTTACTTCATCTTCTGCATCTTCCTTCTTCTTCATCTTCCTTCTTCTTCTTCTCTTCACCTTCTCTTTTCCTCACCTTCTCTTCTTCTTCTCACGTTCTCATCTTTTCCTCACCTTCTCTTCATCTCCTCACCTTTTCTTCTTCTTCTCCACACCTTGGCCATAACGATCCAGCGGCGATCGGTCCTAGGATGACTACCTCCACATACAAATGTGGGTACAACAAGAACAAAGAGACCTCAATTCTGAAGGGATCTTAACCTTTTAAGTAATTGGTAAATTGAACTAATCATTGTTATTATCGGTTCGAAATTTTTACTATAACACATAAAAATTTAGAAAAAATTAATACTTGGGCATTGAAATACTATGCATTCACATGCCTTTTGTTGTTTGTTTACAATTTTGAAGCCATTGTTTGTAACGAATTTGTTTGTTTTCAACATTTTGCCTTTGTTTGTTGAATAGAGACTAAAACATAATCTCCTAATTCAAAAAGAATTAAAACACAAGCCAATAAATTAAACAAAAACCCCTTGGACCTTTGAAGCTTAAATTTTCAAATAAAAAGTGAGTTATTTTATGCGTAACCTCATATATATGCAAATTAGAGACATTTCCTGCTTCTGAAATTGTTGTTGACCTGGTAATGTGGATTATATAGAGTATTGCCACCATAAACCAAAACGACGAATATCGTTCATTTTTCAACAACCAAAACGACGAATATCGTTCATTTTTCAACAACGTTTGTATGGTGATGCCTTTTATGTGGATTCGCATAACCTTCTCGTATAGCTTGAGTTCTGCTAAAAAAACAAAAAGTAAAATCGATCTATAAATGTGAGTTTATACTCTTTGTGGTAAAGTGAGTGGTCATTTTCTGACATTATCACTTCATACAGAGGCATTCATTATCGATTCGATTTTATGACTGGCATTATTGTTATATGACGCTTTAGTGCAGAAAATAGGACACAATAATAATTGAATTTTTCATACTTATCAATGTACTTAGAATGAGTCAGCATTGAAATTTAAAGAAGAGTTTGGATGTACATTTCTAGTAAAATTTTGTGTTCTTGAAAAAGAAAGCCATCTTCTGCCAGAGCTCTAGGCTTAAATTAATTTGAAGATTGGTTTTAAGGGGATGTCATGACCAAAGTGGTCAGTTCAAAGGGCTTGTGCCATAGAAATGTGTAATACACAATATGGTATTATATTTGCAAAACTTAGAATAGTTTTAAGTTTAGGAGAACATGCTTAGGAAATGGCGCAATTTGAAACCCAATATAAAGGCCTGGCTCGAGGTCTTGATCTGGACGTACCAAAAAGACAGAAGGCAATCCTGTTTACATTTGTTGAGTCAAGCTGTATCTTTTTTGGTTTGCCACAGGACCTATGTCTGGACAGTCTCTTCTTCTTCGATGTCCTCACAGCTTCTGCAAAAATCGTTACTGGCAACCTTTAGTCTGTCAGCATGTTTTCCGATTAGACAGTGACCTGTCATGACAGACACAATGACTGAGATGTCTGTTCTAGCCAATGACAGCAAAGCAGTAGACCTCTTCAAGTCTAAATTAGGCCACATAGTTTTGGAATGCTCACACCCCCCTCTTTGTGACCATCTATTATTTGTTGTCCTTCGGGCCTGAACCTGAAAACTTAGCTTACATGTCGCTAGAGGCATACCCACAGATTCCAGTATCCCTGGAATGTGTAGAGTAGTCTCGCAAGCCCATTCGCTATACAATTCCCTGGGATATCTCTGTGGCCCGGCATCCAGAAAAGGTGAATTTTGTACTGTTCAGCCATCTCGTTGAGAGATCTGCGACAGTCGAGGGCGGTTTTTTTGTTCAGAAATACGTTCAACAGCGATTTAATGGCTGCCTGGCTGTCTGAGAAGATATTTATGCCAATCGTCGTAATGACGTAATTTGGCGTCATAGGCGGACATGCTAATGCTACGATGGCCTCCAAGGTAATTAAAGCCTGTTAGAGACCTCTAGAAAATGCCTGGAGGACGAGATGAATCTTAGGTTTTCTATGGTTCTGAGAAGAGATAGGATGGCAAGCTGTGTCAGATTTGAAAGCTTCATTTAAGCAGTTTACACTCGATTTGCTAGTCGATCTTGTTGCTGTATTCTTTTTTGCATGTATAACCCGTGTACTGTGGGTTGAAAGATGGCAAAGACCCTATGGCCAATGACATGGTTTATCCTGAGCCTGAGTAAGTATGACTTCGGATAGCTCATAGCAGTGGTTGTTGCTGTAGCCACAATTTGTGGTGATCCTTATCAAGCTCTTATAGGCTAGCAAGCTCGTTCCGGTCTATATGACCGATCGTCGAGAGAACAGGGAGGCCATTGATTATTTAAAAGCGCCGATAACGCGCCTTGCCGCCTAGGCACTCAGTATTTGTGTAAGAGCCGGTTGCAGCTACTCCGTATGAAGCATTCCACTATCCGTAACCTGTCGACGCGCCCAAAGGCTGATGAATGGTTTCCTATTATTCAACTTTAACATTCGAATGCGTTGTCTTATCACAGACAAGACCGTTGTGATATAATCAGTGATGAATATCACTTTAAATTTAAAATTGCCTCATGTTCTGCATTTGTGTTCTTTTTTAAATTTTTTTTCAAAATTTTTTCCCAGACTAAAACCCAAATTAGTTACGAAATTAATTTGATGATTCATAAGACCAAGTTGGTGTTGCTAAAGTTTTTTTTTTTTGTTATACAAGACTGTGTTTCTCCGTTATCTTGGTGGGAAAAATCAACATTAATTTATTTGAAATTTTGTTGTGTTTTGTACTTTTGGTTCAAGACCTAAAGACTTCTACTTAGCGAAACACCCACACACACACATACAGAAACACTCATAAGGCTCATAAACCAATTTCAGATCGCGCTTGTGGACAAGGTCCGATCAAATGTTATCTCCCTAGACATGATGGTTTTTTTTTTTGATGAATTCAATTTCGCCTTCGTTTGAAAAATTTTAAATGACATGAGATGTCCGCTTGTCTGTCAGTTGTTTTTAATTTTGCAAAATTTCGAATTGTTGTTTGGCTGTTGCTTTACTTGGTCTCCTAACATGGTTTGCTTTTTAATGGTTTTGAGACAAAATATCTTCATTTCAGTATTGACATGTAATTAGTGGTAATGTCTTGCATAACTATTGTCATAGGAAAATCAACGAAGGTGGGCGTTTTCTTGGACAGTATTTGAAAAGAAGTCATCATATTTTGAAGGCCAACTTGCAATTTCAAAAAGACCAAAAAGGCAATTTTTTAAGGGGAAATAATTTGAGGCTAGCCTCTTATAAAGGAGCATTGCCAATAAATGTAGGTTTTCTAATCTAAGGGGAAAGAGGACACTTTTTACCAACGAATATAAATAACATACTATGACACAAGCTTATGAAGGGAAGGCCTTTCAGGCGACCATTATCAACCAAAGTTATCATAAAGTGAATTGATAAGACCCATCCAGGTGTTACAGTTAGAGTGGAACTAGGTTAGGCAACCTTAGGCTGTAGGCGCCACAATTTGTGCGAATGGAAGCATTTGTATTTTTTTGCAAAATAAATATTTATTTAAAAAAAAACGCAAAAATCTCGGAATATTTCGTCATAGAGGGGGAAGTAAGCCGCCAGTGGGATATATTTGCATCTAGATAGTAAATAGAATATGCACACGAAATAAGTAAGGGGGGTTTCCACAAGATGTGTTATTTTGAATCACCTGGTATTTCGATAACTGTCACTTTTGAAGCTTTTAATCATGGAAATATAACGGGTATGAACTACGCCATTACTGAAAATGGATGCGGACTATGAGAACACTGCTAATGAACGGCTATATTGTGCCATGAAAGTTTATGCTACAAAAATAGTAAATATTGGGTTGCCCAAAAAGTAATTGCGGATTTTTTAAAAGAAAGTAAATGCATTTTTAATAAAGCTTAGAATGAACTTTAATCAAATATACTTTTTTTAACACTTTTTTTCTAAAGCAAGCTAAAAGTAACAGCTGATAACTGACAGAAGAAAGAATTGCAATTGCAGAGTCACAAGCTGTAAAAAAATTTGTCAACGCCGACTATATGAAAAATCCGCAATTACTTTTTGGGCATCCCAATATATCGCTTGACTAAGAGTAGAACAATATAAATGGCTTTATCTAATACCATATGATCTTTTTTGGTCTATGAATTCGCTCGGAGCGTTTAGGGTCATTAACGTTTGATTGTTAGATATACTCCATTCTTAAAAGTCTTTATTTCAGCCCGATATTGTTATGATGTCAGATTTAGGGGTTTTTTTCGGGGGTGAGGTGGTCCCCTAGACACTTGGCCCTGAAAAATATCAGCATCGTGCTCTTCTCTCAAATACCATTTATTTTACATACATGCACCCACATTTGCATATCAGATTCGTATTCCTTTATTTGAGTCACATATTGCGATGGTAAATAAATAATTACTGTTTGTTGGGTGTTTTGAGAAAGGGGTAGACCCCCAGAAAATTAGTCTCGAAAGTGGGTATCAATTTCACACTCTTCTTCCCAATACCTTTCATTTGAGCCCCACATTGACGTGGTCGCTAAATATGCCTGATTTAGGGTGTTTTGGGGAGTTGTGTTATCCCCCAAACACTAAGCCCAAAAGTCAACAAATATGTCTGGCTTCGACTCAATAGTCCGACTCCGGCTCACAAACTTGACTCCGGTCGACTCGGCAGCCCTGGCACGAGCAACAATTTTTTCTCGTGAGCATGCGTGGAAACATATCTCTAACGCAGAACCATTCCCTGTTGATGGTATGGTATGTTTACCTCCTAGTCAGAATGAGGCCCAGTAGCAGTAATTTGTCTGAAGAACAACAAGGCAGCAGGAGCCGATGGGTTGCCCGCTGACCTATTTAAGATCGGAGGCGACATGCGGATAAGGCCTACGCATCAGCTTGCCTGCGCGATTTGGCAAGAAGAACTCATACCCGATGATTGGAGCCTCAGCCTACTATGTCCCGTACACAAGAAAGAAGACAAGACGGAATGTGGTTAGGCCCTATCAAACCGGCTTTGACCTAGTAAATTCACCAGATGGGCCCTAAAAACTATCAATATCAAGCTCCATTCTCTTTAAGATCCAAATTGTCATGGTGAGCAAATACTTTCTATTTGGGGGTTGTTATGGAGGTGGAACGTCTCTTAAACAGTTGGTCCCAAATGTTGAAATCACATTCATGGTCTACTTCAAAATATTTTTTCATTTCAGCCCCATATTTCAATAGTCGGCAAACATGGTTTGTTGGGTATTTTGGGGGCTTTATCATCCCCCACTCATTGACTTGGCCCTAAAAATATAACTCAGATTCGTGTTATACTAAAAAATACCTCTTATTTAAGCACCATATTGCCGTGGTCAGCAAATATGTCCTACTTGGGTAGTGGGTTAGTAATGGGCTGGCCCCATAGACACTTTTCCCGAATATTTATATCAGATTCGTGCTTTACTCCCAAAGACCTTTCATTTGAGACCCATATTGCTATGGTCGTAAATTTGTCCTCTTGGGGGGTGTTGTTAGGGAGGGGCGGCCACACAAACACTTGGTCCCACATTTGAAATCAGATTCGTGTTCTTCTCTCAAGTACCCATATTGCCAGGGTCAGTAAATAAGTCCTGTTTGGGGGTGTTTTGGAGAAGGAATGGACCCCCAGAAAGTTGGTCCCACATTCGTATTCTACTCCCAAATACCTTACTATGGTGGGTAAATATGTGCGATTTAGGGGGTTTTCGGGGTTGGGGTGGTCTCCCAAACAATTTGTCCGACAATTGGATATTAGTTACCTAGTCTTATCTTAAATAACTTTCATTTAAGTCCCATTTTGTCGTGATTGGTCAATATATATATTTGGTAGGTTTTTGGGGTGGGGCGGCCTCATCTGAAATTTGGATATCAAATGTTTGTTTTTAGATTTCTATAAGAGAGGACACAAAATTTCGTTAAAATCGCACCACCCATCTCCAAAATCTGACATTTCTGAAAATTAGGTTAAGGGGGAGGGTCCGCCTCCCCTTCGGATATCAAAAAATTATGCATTACTCACATTCCTAGCTGGGGTACTATCCGCAACGGGTGCTATAGAACCACGACTAACCCGCCACATTCCGGAATTTGGTGGGTAAGCGCTCTCCACAAAATAAGTCTGACATGGATTAGAAACTAGCCTTCATAAGCTGTTGTTTGAGGCCGGTTTCACAGTTCATTTCCATGTTTGCATTTCCATTTCCATGTTTGCACAGTGGTCGACACAAAAATGATTTTTCGAATATTGTGGCTGGTTTTTCCAAGTTTTTGCTGGAATTTCCGTGCCCTGCCGTCAGCGGTGGTTATCCCCTCTCTAATGTAGGCTCTACCAACTGTTGTGTCTATGCGGCACGCCTTTTGAACTGGGCATAAAAAAGGAGGCCCCTTATCATTGAGCTTAAACTTTCATCGGACTGCACTTATTGATATAAGAAAATTATCCCGTGTTCCTTAATGGAATGTTCTGGGAAATTTAGTAGTATTTAGTAGATATGAACGCCTTACAGGAAGTGCGATAAACCGGGAATGGCGACACAACAATATCAAGCGATGATGAACTATACTATGCTGCCATAACATGAGGCATGAATTTGACTGAAGATTTTTGGTTAGTCGGAAAACTGAAACACCGCATAAAAGCCAAGTTTATCCAAAATTAGCCTTATATGCGTTCATGTCCCGACGGAAGACAAGGATGAGCTGACCAAGGATATTTTCTACGAGAGAATACGATTGTAGAGCCGCATATGATATTAAAATCGTTCTTGGAGATTTTAATGCGAAGATAGGGAAGGAAAGTATCTACGGGACAGCTGTGAGTCCCACGCAAGCTGGAACTTTCAGATCCGATCTGTGTTGTGTTAATCGCTACCACGGGAAGCTTAGCTGTGAGCTAGCGTATAGTAGAATGCTCCATACGGGGTAGCTGCAACTGCAGTCGCGGGCAATCAGCTGTATCGAGCGGATAGTCTCAGTTAGAGGCCGCAATCAGTAGCAACGGAAAGGTATGGAGAGAAAACGAGAGAGGAGAAACGTCTATCCCGCGGAAAGAAAAAGGAAAGTGAAAGATGTGAGTGTGAGTGTGAGCGAATTGAGATGTACTAGAATCAGAATTTATGCTGGAAATTTTACCAAAGCATCAAACATCAAACTGATGGGTTTGGTGCAGGCACATACGCCTGCAGAGACAAAGAAGGAAAATTTGTTAACTAATACATCTCAATTCGCTCACACTCACATGAGATGAAAAGAACAATTAAAAATTATTATTCGTTTCAAGGAAAGTATTTTGTCAACCGTGATTTGTGAGTGTCACGTGTCTCGTGAGTCGTGAGTGTATTAAGTCATGCGAGAGGGTGCGTTGGAAAACTTTTTGTCTCGTGAGCTTGCGTATAACTGAGTTGACATGAAAAATCTTCCGTTATCGTGCACGAGCATGTCTGAGTTTGGCATCCCAGCCGAATTAATAGGACTGCAGGATGCCACTTGCTGATACACGTTCCTCAGTAAGAATAGGAAAAAATCTCTCCGAATCATTCAATACTAAATAAGGGAGAAAAATTTTCGTGTGATCTTTAATATCCTGCTGGAGAAGATTATACGAGATGCAGATGTGAAAAGATATGGCACACTACTCATAAGTGAACACTTCCTATTGACGACGACATCAATATCATGGGTGGGTGTCCAGAAGTTGTTGTAGCAGTGTGTTGTACACTGAAGCGGCACCCATTGCCGATGAAGGACTCCATCGGGTCAATCCGGTACGTAAAACCGGCATGGGCCTAATTGAGCCGGAAATAGTAACTGCGGACTTTGAAAGAATCGGAAGTAGCAACTGCAGCCTTTGAAAGAATCGGAAGTAGCAACTGCAGCCTTTGAAAGTGAATCAGTGAAAATGGTTCTGGAGACAAGACAAAATGGATGGTATTAACTCCCAAAACGCCTTGTACAACCGCGCAGATAAAGAAAATGGAGAAAGTTGGCAACCACAACTTTGAGATAGTCAGCACCTTAATCTACCCCAGCACCGCTGTAGGCGAAACGAATATCACCAGTTTTCAAATAAAGCGAAGAATAATACTGGCATCAGATGCTACTTAGGATTAAAAAAGCCGTGTAGAAACAAGGCCACTTCTCGACAGACGAAGATTTCACTATACAAGACACTCATACTACCCGTGCTGTTATATGGTTCCGAGGCATGGGTACTTGCGGAAACAGACAAGACTTTGCTTGGATGGTTTGCGAATCGCTAATTTGCCATGAACATTTCATTAAGGAACGAGGGAAAACTTCTGACATACCACTGAGTACTGTCCGATTCAATAATAAGTGGCCTCATTTTTATAGCCGATTCCGAACGGCGTCTATTGTACGATACCTCTTTGGGGAGAAGTTTTCACATGTCATAGTAATTCACAAATGTCGCCAGCTTTAGGAGGAGATAACCATAGCTGAAAATTTTTTGATGTTCTAGCCAGAATCTGAACCCAGGCGTTCGGGTTCATAGGCGGGCATGCTTAACTCTGCGCTACGGTGACAGAGTGTTTGGGAGAAAGATTTTTCGTGTAATTTTTTGACCAGTTTGCATTGATGAAGAGTATTGGCGTCTTATGAACCACGAATTGCATGACGATATAAGCATAGTTAAACGTATCAAAATACCTCGCGTTGGCTAGGTTAGCATTCAGAATAAGTGAAGAAGCTACAACGAAGAAGTCATTTGAAGACCATCACTGTGGTACATGCAAACCGGGACGATCAAAAGTCCGACGGATTGCGGATGGTGATTTTGCACCTTGCGAGTTGTTCGGATGGGGCCACGTGAAAGAATTCTGGCGAGAACATCCGAAAAAATTTTTCACTGGTGGTTTTCTACTTCAAATGCTGGCAACATTTGTGGGATGCTATGCCATGAATAGAAGCCATGTAAAAACTTCTCTCCAAAGAGGTGACACACTGCTGCACGCCGTTCGGACTAGGTTATAAAAAGGTGGCCCCTTATCATTGAGTTTAAACTTAATAGGACAGCACTCATTGATATGTGAGAAGTTTGGCTCTGTTTCTTAATGGATAGTTGATGGGCAAATTTGTATTAGCAAAGTCACTTTGCGATTTGATTATGGAAAATTTCATAAAAAGGATATGGTCCTGCAAGCGAGGTCGTGGTGGCCATTTGTCTGATGTTCTTTATCACTATCAACGACATATCTTTCTCTTTATTATGAAAAAAACCATCCGATCATTCCAAAAAAAACACCCCTTATTGAAAAACCCTTTACAATGTTGTCCATAAAAATGCTTATATAGTATGTACGTTTTTCCCTGACTCTTTAGTTGTTTTTCTTAAAGTTTCACCTATCATGCATGCATAAAAAAACCACAAAGCTAGGCCTCATATCGAACTTTAATTCTTTACTTTATGTCGCTGACCATGAACTAGAATTGATTGCCCAATGCTAGACACAATTTTATCGCATACATATTATTATGACAATTACAAAATTATAGGCGTCAGTAGGCAGTAGCAGCGAATAAATAGCCATGGGGAAGTTCGTTAGCTCTGTTTATAAATTCTGTTATCTGAAAGTATAATCCATATATTGGTTTGTTTTAAAACCAAAAAGAACTGTTATTGCTGTTGTAGCCATATTTTCATGTGGAGGTAGCATTCCCAGGACAAGATCCTACAGGTGAGCAAGCTTGGTCCGGTCCATAGGACTCATCGATGCGGGAACATCATTATTGTTAAAGGCGTCAAAATATCGCCTTGTCATATCGAGCTTTAGAAACTCTCAGTATTTAAGCAAGAGCCGTTGCCGTCCGGGTTTTCTTTGAGACTCTTCGCTGGTAAACCGCTGATTGTCCGCGACTGTAATTGCAGCTACTCCGTACAGAGCATTCTACTATGCGCAATCTGTGGAAGCGTCCGATAAACTTCTCACACAGAGAAGCTCTTACAGGTGGGATCTTCGTCCAGTCAGCTACTTCAGACTTCTACAGTAGTCCATAATGACAAGAGGGAAAAGTAAGTGAAGGAAATCCAGTCACAAAAAGAGGTTTTCTAACCAAAATCTATGTCTTCTCTATTTCCAATCCAGACCTTGGCCAAATTGCAAACCGCGGTAGCGATCCTCGTCAAGCTCCTATAGTCGAATAAGGTCCATAGGACCGATCGCCGCGAAACATCATGGCCATTGTCTATTTAAAGGCGCCAAAAACTCGCCTTTGTCATAAGTAGGTGCCGCCCGGCCCTCTATGAAAAACGCTACACGAGGTCCAGGATCCTGTATTATTCACTGATTCCAAAGAATTCAAAAAAGACTCTTGCCCTAGTGCACTATTTCCAATTTAGACCCATTCGTGCATGTAAAGGCTTCGAAAAGACTGGGTAATTTGACTGCTTTAGAACGCGATTCATCAAGACAGCCGATCTCATGCAGAGCTGGTCAGTAGGATGCTATAATCTAGATTAGAAAGACTTGCCTGGAAAGATGATGAGAAAGGCCAATCCCATGGCAGCCGGTTGTACGTACCGGATTGACCCGATGGATTCCTTCATCGGCAAGGGCTGCCGTCTCAATGTACAACATACTGCTACAACAACAAAAAATTTGGAAAAATCGTACAGGAAGTGAGAGAAATAGTATTTTTAGTACCGCAATTGGTACTATTTGGTACTTTTTGGTAAATTTTAAATTATAGCTAGAGTTATGAATTTTAGAACTTAGGTACAGAGAGTGACTATAAGAGATTTTGGAAATTTGTACATTTAGGTACTGAAAAAAGTACCAAAAAGGTACGAAATGGGAGAATTTTGTACGGGGCGGATGAAAATGGGTAGAATATTGAAATTTTACCTGATTTTGGTGCCAAAGGATGAGTGTGAAAAGAAAAAAAGGAAAAATAGTACTGGGAGAAAACGTATGTTTAGTACCAAAATTGGTACCATTTGGTACTTTCTTTATTAATGGATCTACAGGTCTAAAATTTGATCTATTCAACATACGAAGATTTTGCTACCACTTGGTACATTCTTTATTAATGAAGCTACAGGTCTAAAATTTGGCACGTAGGTACACTAGGAAAAATATGATGGGTGACTAAATGATCTATTCAAAATTCGTACATTGTGGTACCATAAAGCGCAAAAGAATACGAAATAGCTTATCTTCGCCTACAGGAAAAGCTAGAATTAAGTGTAACAAATCGACAAATAGCAGACTTTACCAAAATACGACATGTTTGAGGAAACGTTATAATTAAAGCGCAACTTGTACCTTGAAAGTTTATATTAATATATTTTTATACCCTCCACCATAGGATGGGGGTATACTAATTTCGTCATTCTGTTTGCAACTCCTCAAAATCTTTGTCTAAGACCACATAAAGTGTATATATTCGTGAAGGTCATGACATTTTAAGTCGATCTAGGCATATCCATCCGTCTGTCCATCCGTCTGTCCGTCCGTCTATCCGTCCATCTGTCTAGTAAAGTAAAGAGTAAAGCTAGCCGCTTGACATTTTGCACAAATACTTTTTATTAGCGTAGTTCGGTTGGGACTGTAAATGTGTCAAATCGGTCCATGTTTTGATATAGCTGCCATATAAACCGATCTTGGGTCTTGACTTACTAAACCTCTAGAGGGCGCAATTTTCGTCCGATTTGACTAAAATTTTGAACCTGGATATTTGCTATCACTTCCAACGGTTGTGCTAAGTGTGGTTCAAATCGGTTAATAACCTGATATAGCTGCCATATAAACCGATCTGGGGTTTTGACTTCTTCAACTTTTAGGGAGCGCAATTCTTATCCGAACTGGCTGCAATTTTGCACGCAGTGTTTTGGTATCACTTCCAACAACTGTTCTAAGTATGATTCAAACAGGTTTATAACCTGGTACAGCTGTCATATAAACCGAACTTGGATCTTGTCTCCATGAACCGCGGAGGGCGCAATTTTCATTCGATTTGGCTGTAATTTTGCACGTAGTGTTTTGTTATGACTTCCAATAACTGTGCTAAATAAAAATCGGTACATAACCTGATACAGCTGCCATACAAACCAATCTGGGATCTTGACTTCTTGAGCCTCTAGAGCAATTCTTATCCGATTTGGCAGACATTTTGTACAACGGCTTCTCCCATAACCTTCAACCAACGTGTCCAATATTGTCTGAATCGATCGATAACTTGATACAGCTCCCTTATAATCCGATCCCCCGATTTTGCTTCTTGAGCCCCTACAAGGCGCAATTCTTATTTGAATCAACTGAAATATTACACAATGACTTCTACAATGTTCAGCATTCAATTCATTTATGGTCCGACTTGGACTATAACTTGATATAGCTCCAATAGCATAACAGTTGGTCTCGTCAACTTTGTGACACGCAGTGGAATAATATTCAGATCTGTCAGAATGTCGCCCTCCGAACTGCGATGGGCTGTCTCCTCAGTTCTCATGTGGACCACCTCCATCAGGAGACAAAGATCCTACCAGTGCGAAGACATAACTTCATGCTGTCTAAGCAATACCTTTTGGGCTGTTATCGCAGAAACCATCCAAATCATAATCTTGTGGATAGATACCCACCGTCCAGACGCCTTAAGGTAGATCTACACGATCTAGAGCGTGAGGTTCAGCGCTACAAGAGAGAACCTCTAGATCAAGCGGGTCTAGACAACATTCATGCAGAAACGGTAGCAGACGCGGTAATTGGCTACCGGGTGAATGTAGTCCTTGGAGAACGACCGCCACCCATTGCACCCGAAGAAATCGACCTCCCCCGGCAAACCAGAGTGGTTCTGGCTCAATTACGTTCCGGCAGATGCAGCCGCCTCAATTCCCACAGAGCTAGGATTGATGCCGGCGTGCAAGATGTATGTCCCGATTGTAACCAGGGACCGCACGATACACGTCACCTGTTTAACTGCCCGGCCAGACCCACTCGACTCAGACCCAGATCCCTGTGGACGCACCCCATCTTAGTCGCAGAGTTCCTGGGTCTTGACACTCAACAGAATCAAGCAGACGAAAGATAGAACACAATAATCTGCTACAAAACAACAGTTCTTATTGATTATTCTTTATTTGCCCAAAAAGTGATACCGCGCAAAGAACACGACAAATGCAATCCATGGTGGAGGGTATATAAGATTCGGCCCGGGCGAACTCAGCACTTTTTCACATTGATACTATCGGCAAAGTTCAAATTTTTGCAAAATTTAACAAATATTAGCATCCCGATACTGAATCTAACCTATAAGATACAATTCTACCTAAATTTTTATACAATGATTACTCTCATGACTTCCAACTGGCGTTATTAAATATGATTTTATTCGTTGTGTGCATTATTATTGCTTCTATATAGATCGATCTCCTGATTTGTACTTCTCATTTTCGTTTAAAATTTTGGAATACTAGATACTATCGATATTTATTATTAAAAATATCGAATGTTGCGATTATCGATATTTTGCCAGATTTGTGTGTCCCCAAGATTCGGCACGCTCGAACTTAGCACGCTTTTACTTGTTTGTTAATTTAAGTCGCTTTGAATCAAAATTTGTTTGCGGCTTATTATATTTGCATAGGAAAAGGCGTATTATCGCAATTTTTTGTTTTGCTCTTAAAACAGCAACAAATTCTGTACTCTAAACAGCCATAACATGCTAGCTTTGAACACGGCTTACTGACTCGATGATGGCGCAGCAGCCATTCTTTAAAACACTTCTAATTTCAAACATGTTAAATGGTCATGTTGATGGTATAAAATAAAACTTGTATTCGTGCAAAACAAATGGATAACAATTTAATTTTATATACATTTAACGTTCGCTGGAGAGGGATGAAATATATGACAATAGAGACGACGTGAAACGCTATAATTTTATTCATGATTTTCAAAAATTTGTACAAGTGATTGATGTATGGCAATTTGTTGGCACAAATGACTATACATACATATTCATATAGCAACAACGGAAACTGGTATTTTTGTCACTCTCTTAAATTATTCATACATACATACATAAATACTATATTTTTACGAATGATGCAAAATAAGCAAAAATTTGCAAGTAAAGGCTACAAATCGCAGGAAAGCTAGTTTGAGGCCACTGTGGCGCAGAGGTTAGCATGTCCAACTATGACGCCGAGCTCCTGGGTTCAAATACCGGCGTAAACATCAGAAACATTTTCAGCGGTGTTTATCCCTTACTAATGCTGGCTACATTTGTGAGGTATCCAGCCATGTTAAAACTTCTCTACTAAGTGGTGTTGCCGTGGTGTAGCACGCCTAGCAGATGCGGCATAAAAAAGGAGGCCCCTTATCATCGAGCTAAAAACTATAATAGGACTGCACTCATTGATATGAGAGAAGTGTCCCCTGTTCCTTAACGTAGGTTAGGTTAGGCCATCAGACTCACTTAGATGTTTTCGTCCATTGTGATACCACAGGAACATGGAAGATGTCTTCTATTTCCTACCGTTGAACCATCCAGATCGCTTTAGGAAGTCCAATAACTTGCAAATGTTCACATCTGTTAAATTAGACAGGTTCTAAATGAGAACCTAAAGTGGAACTGCTTCTGACCGCTAGTGCGGGACACACACAGAAGGTGTTCTATAGTCTCTTCTTCTTCGATGACCTCACAGCTTCTGCAAAAGTCGATGTTGGCAACCTTTAGTCTGTCAGCATGTTTTCCGATTAGACAGTGACCTGTCATGACGGACACATTGACTGAGACGTCTGTTCCAGCCAATTCAAGTCTAGATAAGACCACATAGTTTTGGAATGCTCACAGCCCCCTCCTTGTGACCATCTATCCTATGTTGTTCTTCGGACCAGGTCGTGAAAACTTAGCTTACATGTCGCTAGAGGCATATTGCTCGCTTTATACCTGCCGGTCGAATACCTATAGTGCGGCACAATTTCCGGACGCAGGCAGTGGTACTCGCAAACGAGCGTCATGAGATTCGTTGCACGGACATTACTAATCAGCATTTGTGGGTGGAACACTTGGAGTTACCTAACTTAGGTACCTATGTACGCAAGGAAGGAATGGTTGGACGTCAGTCACTTTTGATGTTACTGTGACTGATCCTAAGAGATGCGCCAGGTTGATTAACCATCAATTTATTGAGCATCTCGAAAGCGACAAGGCAAGAAGGACAGCCATTCATCGTATTCGAGGTCTCCGAGCCGATGAACAACCATCACAATTTACAGTGGACGAACTTACAAATGTCATCCGCGACGCCACGCACCCAAGGCTTTGGGCCCCGACGGAATCTCTAAACTGATGCTGAAGAATTAGGATCTACCTGGAGTTGAGTACTTTACAACTATCCTCAACCTGTCTTTGAACACTCTTATAGTACTCAATGGGCAGAATGATCCCGCTACTGAAGTCTCGAAAGCACCCGGCGGAGTCCTACTGACCTATCTTTCTTCTCTCACCAGTAGCCAAGACGCTTGAGGCACTACTCCTCCCAATCCTCTTTAGGAAATTTCCATTGACCGGACATCAGCATGGATTTAAAAGACTGCATAGCACGACAACTGCTTTGGATGGCATCACCGCACACATTGGCCGTTGCTTCAATCAGCCCAGGCAATGTGATAGGACGGTCCTCGTGGCACTGGACCTAGCGAAGGCATTCGACACGGTCAGCCCTGCCAAACTATTTGAGAACACCGCCAAAACATATCTCCAGCCAGACCTGAAACACTGCCTCGCGAATTATCTGTATGGCCGCCATTCATTTGTGTATTTAAAAATGGAAACACAGTAGAGTGAAACAGACAGTTCGCTAAGTTGGGGTAATATCTCCGGCACTGTTTAACCTCTATCCATTCTCCATCCCACTCCCTTCATGCGGCATAGAGATCGTATCATATGAGGACGATTGTACGATCATGGTATCAGGCGCTCCATCCATTGATGACATATGCGATAGGTTGAACGTCCTCAACCAACTTGCCTCTTATTTCGCTGCAAGAAATTTGAAGATATCTGCCACCAAATCTTCAGTCCCATTGTTCACTACAAATACGCGTGAGGTGAATAATGAGCTGAATGTGATGGTCGATGTTGAAATGTTTCTGACCATCAAGTGTCCTAAAATACTTGGAGTCTCAATTGTCAGCTCTTACACATTCTCCCCACATGTCATAGTAATTTGCGATAAAGTCAAAAGTAGAAACAAGGTCCTTAAGTCATTTGCCGGCAGCACTTGGGGTGCTGACAAAGAAACCTTGTTGACCTCGTACATGGCAAACGGCCAGTCTGTGATAAGTTATGCAGCGCCAGGTGGTCTCGTTAGCTCTGGAAAACGCAGTGGAATAATATTCAAATCTGTCAGAGTGCAGAACTTCGATGGGCTGTCTCCTCAGTTCTCATGTGAACCACCTCCATCAGGAGACAACGATCCTAATGCGAAGACTTATCTACTTGCTGTCTAAGCAATACTTTTTGGGCTGTTATCGCAGAGACCATTCAAATCATCATCTTGTGGATACGTATCCAACGCTTAGAAGCCTTAAGGTAGATCTACATGAACTAGAGCGTAAGGTTCATTGCCACAAGAGAGAACCTCTAGATCAGGGCATATCAAGCAGGGGTAGACACTATTCATGCAGACATGGTAGGAGATGCGGTAAATAGTTACCGGATGAATGTGGTTCTTGGAGAACGACCGCCTCCTATTGCATCTGAAGAAATCGACCTCCACCGACAAACCAGAGTAGATCTGTCTCAATTACGATGCGGCAGATGCAGCCGCCTCAACTCCTACAGAGCAAGGATTGATGCCGACGTGCAAGATGTATGTCCCGGTTGTGACCAGAGACCACATGACACACGTCACATGTTTAACTGACCAGCCAGACCCACTCGACTCAGACCCAGATCTCTCTGTACGCACCTCATCTTAGAAGCAGAGTCTGGATACTCAAAACAATTAAGCAGATGAAAAATAAAACAAAATACACTGATACAACAACAACAAACAACTTAGCCCACGAAATTAGTTGTAAATTCATGGTTATATCTATTCAACCCCATTAAAAAATGGTCCGCAATTCACGTATTCTACACGATTAGCATTGCTCATACTTCTACGACGTGACTTACTGGGTTTTATTCTCGATGAATATGACATCTAATATTTATTTGTTGATATAAATCAAGATTTCTATTAATATTAGATCAGTAATGACTGCTTGATGATAAGGTTGTCCAACTATAGCTTTGTTTAAAATCTCATTTCTTTCAATCCAAAAAAAAACTTAAATATTATTATGAAACCCATGAGGCTTAGAGGTTTGAGGTACTTGAAATTTGTATTGCTCTACAACAGTAGATGATGATGCACTTGGCACTTGAATCTTTAAGCGCAATCACTCATTTCGGCACAACACGACTTTTGTAAGCAACAACAAAAACCCAATTGCTGTCACAGCAGGAAGCCAGCCTGGATTTTATGTTTATGACATTTGAGAAAATGATGAGCACATCCTCTTTATGGATTTCCCTGAAACGTGACACTTACTTACTTCCTTAGGTGTTTATTTTAACAAATCTAAATTTAGTTGTTTCTATTTAGTCGGCCACTATTCCTTGTTTTCAATATATTGCACGTACAATAGAAATGTAAAAAAAAAAATCAAATGCTAGACAAAAATACAACGCTGTGGGTGATAGTTTTTCTTGAAGGCACGCAATCAAACGCACACGTATACACACATAGGCTCACACGCACAAATAGTATCTTTACTCAGGTATACAATTCCAGGTGTGGAATTAAAATCACCCAACAAAATTAAAGTATTCAATAAAAGAAACGCACTACTATAAACTTACTTTTAATATCTGCGTTATTTAATTTATTTCATTAGACTATGTTGCAATATGCAATGAAAGAGAGGGAGAGGGAGGGAAAGGGAGACCAGTATTATGACAGCTTCGGAGAGCAAAATAAGAACTTGTTGGTAATTTTCTCTTTCAAATTCTTTAATCAGGGTTGCCATTCAAACTTTTAAGTTTAATCTAAAATGTTCGAAGGAGAAGGAAATCGTTGAGACTTGGGGTGAAATTAAAAAAATAAATAAAAGAAAAACACAAGAATGATAATCAATAGAGACAAAAAAAACTAAGGAAGCAAAAAATATGCAATTTTATCGCAAACATAATGTACCTAAGCAATTTTTTCCTTCTAGGTACATATTTTCAAAATATTATGGCCTTAAAATTGCAAAAAGCTTCCCTTTACGAAACTAAGGCGATTCTTCTACCAATTGAGCAGCAGTTCGTCATTGAAAAGTTATACCTGATGGATGGTCTCATTAGGCGATATGTTAGTTAATAGTGTAGGGATTTAGCTGATTAACAACAGTGTATTTGTTCGCGGTTAAGCCTCAGACCTTACCTGTTGGGGTTTACAAGAAATTTAGCTCATTTTGCTCTTTATGTCAATCTCTCTTTCGATTCGGAATAGAAAATGATGCTCGGTATTTATCCTAGCTTTGAAGAGTCTATGAATTTTTCCCTAGCGAATAACACAAGCTCTTCTTTTCATGGGTTTATGCCTGAATCAAAAAAGAGATTTCTTTGGATTGGACTGAAGGTTAGTCTGTAATTAGACTCGGATATTTTTGATCTGTAAGAAGAGGCCTACTAATTCCTACCGTTAATTCATATGGATTGCTTAAAAAAACCTACAAGCTTGTGCATATATATGGGCCTCATCCTGAAAGCATACTCTCGGATACTCGCAAGCTCGTCAGCTGCAAATTTCCGTGGGATATCTCTGTGCGCAAGGCAATCAAATCAGTAGGTGAACTTTTACAGCGTCGTCCACCTGTACAAAAAAAAAACTTCATAGCATTTAAAGTCTGACACGCGGTTTTAACCTTCAACAAGGCCAAAACAGAATGAGCTTTTGTTTTGGGCGCCACGTTGCAAAAATGCATGGTACAATAAGGAGGTAAAGTTATTAGCACAACAACAAAAATCTACCCCCAACAAAACTACCTTGAGTGGCAAATACCGTAAATTTAAATGTCAAAGTGGTTTTGGAAATAAACGTTGTTGTGCAAATTATCTTTTTCAAATATGCTTTATATTGGTTTTTCTATTATTATAACACTGTTTTGTTGCTTATGTGTGCAATATCGGATCCAATAGAACATCTTTTTAAGATTTTAGAAAAAAATCACAGCTGTGTTTTCAAGATTTTGACATTTAGATTTACTCGAAAATCAAAACAGGAATAAAAAAAATTGCACTCAGCTGTTCGCATGACCTCTCCTTGAAATCGCTTGAAATCGAGCGTCATTTTGTGTTGCGACACTTGAAGTAGTATTTTTCGTCGTCAAAGTTGAAATTTGTTTAACTATTGCGAAATGCTTTTTTTTTTGTTTGCAGAGTTGAATTTTTCAACGCGACGCTCCTTAACGCGCTTAATTTGTATACGCCTTTAGGCTTTCAGTAAACGGAACTTTCATACCTCTTAAGAAGACAGGTTTGACCGTGGGTAACTTGTGTTCGCCCATACTTCCATGCCCCACGCAATTTTGAGCAGTCACATAAAATTTGCTAAACCACCTCCAACTGTCCTCGTAACTATAAAATTTTGCAGACATCCGCCTGCAAGGGCGAAGGCAAACACCTGGTTTTAAAATGTCCATTCAAGACTCTTAACAGCAGTCAGGAGTCATGGCACCTCAGCCCTGCATCCACAGCAACAAGCCAAGCAACATTTGGGTGGTTATCTAAGAATACATTTATTGTTCAAATTACTTCGCACAGGGGAGGGTTCAATAATTTGCGGACAAAATCAACACTCATCTGCGATTCATTCCTAGCTAGCTCATCAACTGTCTTATTTCATGACACCCCTTAAGAGGGCAGGCGACACCGGCTTATGCTTAAATACTGAGATCTCTTACTCTAGCTAACCACGCTACTCAATTGTGAAAATAGCCAGTCTCGATTACCTATGGCCCGACACCAGACCATTATGATCCGCTTAACTGTCCACGTATATCGTGATAGTCTGCCGTTTCTGCATGAAATCGTCTCCAGGACTTTAAGAATAGCGTCGTACCGTCCAGAAGACTATATGATTCCCTATTTCTAGGAGCTCAATGAAAAGTCCTTCCCGGCGCTTACCTTTAATTGGGACCCATACGTTTATACAGACGTTGCAGGTAAATGTGGCATGCCACCAAACCAGAACACCTCCAGGGACGGGATAACTAAGAACAGCACACAGTCATACATAATTATCACGAGCTCAGCTGAGAGTGCCCGGTAGCGGAGAGTGAGATGCTTCGTATAAGTAGCTGCAACTGCAGTCGCGGACAATGAGCAGTATCGAGTCGAGAGTCTCAGCGAAAGGCCGGGCGTCACCGGCTCTTGCTTAAATACGGAGTATCTATGATGCTTGATACGACAATGAGAGTTTTTTTTGCGACTTTATACAACCGGATACACAGAGGTGCGAATGGGCCGAATCACCGCCTTAAACATTCAATGCGTCTTCCTAGTCTTAGCTCCAACTCATACTTATTGAGTTGCGTTGCGAGTAATGAGCATTTCCTCTCAAGAATATACAATAAAAGTGCTTGGCCTCCGGAAAGAACCGAAGCTTTTTTATTCTTTCCAGGACTTATGCTCTCAAAACACCATGATTTCGCCTTTTGGTGGTGAATAGTACCAACTCATTCTTCTGGGTTTTAGGCCATGCCCATTTTCCTTCGTCCATCTAAACAGCTTTCTTAGGGTAAGAGAGACCTGCCCATACTCAATATATGGTTGCAAAGGTATTATCTAAGTATGACATTCTGCGAAAACCTCGGGACGTTACTTGAGATTAACCCCAACCCTCATACCATTTTTTTTTTTATCAAATTAGCAAAAAGAAACGTATTAACCATTCGAAAAAAATTGTCGCCCTCATTATAATACCTGAAAATATATTTCATTTGTGGCAACACTGTTTAAAACACTTGTTTGAGTTAAGATGATGCCTCCTCAAGGCATTTGGGTTGTTCTTTCGCTGTTGTTGTTATTGTTTTCGACTCTTCTTTCGGAGAGTGTTATCGATAACACCACATGACATGTCAGGTATGCAGCAACTGTAAACAAATCAGAATTTACCTTTGCCACCTCCTCATGGATGTAATGGAAGTACACCACGAATAAAAAAACCCAAGTAGGGTATAAAACTCGATAGACAACAACAAGAATAAAACTCTCATTAAATTTATACAAAAACAACGATACTGGCATGCAATTCCAATAGATTAAGAGAGGAAAAGCACAATTGTGGGATTTTTTAACTTTAAAAGTACAAAATCAACGACAGAAATTACGGTTAAACAATCGAATAAAAATCTGTGGGCGTTTGTGGTTACTTAAACACGTACATACATACATATGTATGTATATATGATTTCTGTGTAGAACATGTCAGTCTGTCCATATATGATTTACTGTTTTTTTTTATTCACAATCAAAAATAGTAACTTACTCGACACTGTTTTGTTTTTGGTTTGAACCACAGTCGGCCAACGGTAACGGCCACCAATTTAGGGCGTATGTGGGTGCTGTTAGTTTCCAAATGTTGTTTATTGTTATTTTGCAAATTCTTCTTTCGCTTCTAAATTGGCATTTGTCGATTAAATGTGTTTCTTTTTATTTGTTGCACTTTTTTTTGCTATTTTTCAGCTACGATCATGCACTGCTATTTTCTTATATTGTATGCACTCTTTGTAAACGTTATCTTGGTTTTCTCAAAACGAAAATTGCTTGCATATCAACGATTTTTTTCTTATTATTTTGCTATTTTATTTTATTTATTTCTTGCTTTATTATCGCTGTCTTGTGCTTTCTTTTGTGTGTATTTTTTTGTTTCATGTAAATTTTCCATTTTATTTTTCTAATTTTTTCATTGCATAGTAGGTAGTAGGCGATGAATTTCTCAACATTTTCTTTTTGGTTTGTGGTATGGCAGGCTTTGTTATGTTGAAGGGGTTTCTTTCTTTTTTGTTGTTGTTATTTGTATACTTGTTACATATTTCTTTTCTATTCACTAAACTTCACTCGCTCGTTCGCTCGCCCGCCGCCGCGTATTTTCGAAAACTAATCAAACCACTCGAGAAGAGTTGTTGTACCGTCGTTGTGCCTTGCTGCTGTTCAGCTCTTGTGTGCCTCATTAATTCACCACTTTAATCGTCTTCATACACACACGCACATATAGATTTAATACACCACGAAAAAACTCGCTGCATACTTCACTCACACACTCTCACTCACTCCCATATACAATGAAGTGAAGTATGTACAAAGAAAATTATGTTCATGCAACCAATAGAAAAATGCGTCGTCTTGCTAATCGTGAAAAGTTTCTATGCCGTTTTCTTCACAAATCCTTGTGCTTTCACTTGTATTTTATGTGATTGATTTGCACTGAACTTTACTACATTTATAAAGCGTAAATTTAATTAAATAAAATGCACTTAAAATACTTAAATTTGGATTTTGCGAAAGCAAGCAACACAAAAGTACTTTTACGCGTCGACGTTTCGTTTCTATTGTTCCGCAATTTTTTGGTTTCAGTAGTTAATCGAAATCGATACAAAAATCGATTTTAATGTAAATCGATAACAGCAGCGATAATGAAATCAAATATGTGTTTGGACTAGAATACCACATAATAAACATGTATAGTCACATTAAACCCGATACTCGGTTACTGGTGAGAGAAGGGAGATCGGTCTGTACGACTCCCTCTGACTTGGGTCCTTTCCAGGCTTCACTAGCGGGATCACTCTGCCCATCTTTCAAATATCGGATACTATAAGAGTGTTCACAGACAGGTTGAGGATAGTCTAAGGTACTCAACTTCGAGTATGTATATCCAGATTTTTCAACATCAGTGTAGAGATTCTGTCGGGGCCTAACGGCTTGGATGATTTGGCGACACTGTTGACATTCGTAACTTCGTTCACGGTAAGTTATGATGGCTGTCCATCGGCTCGGGGAAAAATGGCTCTCCCTTGGCCCTGTTGACGTTTGAACAACCTGGCGCATCTCTTCGGATCAGTCGCTGTTACGTCGCCAAAAGTGTCTGAGGGGGTTCGAGAGTGACTTAACAGTAGACCACAGCTTGCCTAAACCTGTACCTAAGTTACATTGCTTCAAGTGTTCCACCCACAAATTCCGCTTACTGCCAGTGTCGGTGGGCGTCCCGCTGTTCAGTCGGTGCCAGTGACCCCTGCTTCCATTCGCACTGGCATGTTCGTCGCCCCACACCCTATGATCTGGTGGTTGACTTCTCTGTCGGTTGCGAAACCGGTTGAAACGTTGGTTGTCATGGTTAAAGGGTAGGCGGTATCGACTTCAACGGAGATAGTAGTAGAAGGTGGCTGGGTTCATGGCGTGCGTCCGACTCTTATGGTATGACGGTGATCAACATTTCAACCAAGAGGGGCCGGGTTAAGGCAAATGCCAAGTTCATCAATGTCGGGATAGATGTTGCGGTATAGGATAAACTTGGATCGAAATGTACATCCAGTTATAACTCCGAATGCGTTAATGACAGAGTTTCTGAATTTAATATGAATGTGGTGATTAACCACACTTTTTCTTTTCCTATATGAAGTATATACACAGACATTGACAGTGAGTCTTTCCTTCGATTTGGTTTAGACTCAAGCGTCTGGACGTGAACGTGCTGAATTTGTGCAGAATGACGGTATGAAAAGATTTATTTTGCTAGCATCCGTAGATTCGGAGACCTATATTTGGTACACGGATACGCCGCAACCATATACTCGCGAGTCAACTTTTAAGATATTAGCAAAGGGTCTTGCCCTACATGGCAGTCCCAGAACCTATGTCAGTTTATCCCCGTTTTGGTGAGACTTTGGATTAATCGCAAAATCCCCAGATTACTATAATTCGTTCCCTTCGAAAAACGACTGTGTTTTCAGAGCTGTCATTTGCATTCGAAGATAAAATGTGATTAGCCTAGTCACCTTCTAATAGGCAGATGAGTGTTGGTTGCTTTCTGTTTTTAAAGCCACGGTGAGAATATTTTCAATTCGGTGCAAACGAATATTTCCATATACATACCACACAAAATTATGGCTATTCCATATTTGGGTGACATTAAAATCGCAAGTATGGCATATTGTGGACTTTATAAGCCTGTATTACCCATTTTGCGTAGTTCATTTTCATAATTCATCGTGAACAAAAAAAAGAATTTGTCGTGTTTCCTAATATTCAAACTAAGTCATTCAATATTTAAATGCAAAACGCAAATTTGCCAATGAAAATTTCATTAAGGAACAGGGGCAAACTTCTCACATATCAATGAGTGCAGTCAAAGTTTAAGCTCAATGATAAGGGGCCTCCTTTTTTATGGCGAGTCCGAACGGCATGCCGCTTGGTGACACCACTAGGTGGAAGTTTCTATATGAAAAATATCTCACAAATGTAGCTAGGATTACTAAGGGAAAAACCACCGCTGCAAATTTTTCCGATGTTCATGTCGGTGAGTGGAGAGGAGGTACTTTTATACGCTCCTCAAAAAAATATCTATCTCGGAATAGGTACCACCTATTAAACAGGAAAATTTATAGCCTTTCAATGATTGGATAATCTACTTGACGATTGACAATCTGCGCCTGTTTCCAGTGGTGCGGCAGAGGAGTAGCTTTAGACCAAAGACCTGACATGGGATCGTAGCATGTCCGCCCCTCCTGCAGGTGTGGGTGTGGTGGTACCTATAGTCGATAGTATTGCTTCAAGACCGCAACTAGTCGTCAGACTAATAAATGAGGAAGAGACGGATAACCCAGAGGTATGCGCAGTTTGTCTGCAGCCTTTAAATAAAGGTGATGTTTCCGATTCAGACTCGGAGAACTACAGTGTCAATGAGACAGTCATTGCAGCCGAATCGAGAGATGAGGAAGATGTCCGGGGCACGACGAAGTAAGCTGAAGAGTAAGTAACCAGAGGGTAATCAGGCAAACGCGGATGATCGTCGCAGGGATAAAACTGATATTCCAACCACTTCTATAGAAGCAGGTCTCCCGAAGAGTAGAACACTGGAAAATCGCTGAGAAAATTTGGCTTTTTGGCTCAGGCAAACCCACATTTATCAATAGCCGGGCTCACCTGCACCTTTGGAAAGAAAATCCACACGAGCGTTCCCGCCAACGGCAAAAAGCACCACCGTCAGCTTACCTCCGCCACTGGCTCTAACGTAAATGAGCAAGCTACCAACAACAACCAAACCGAGGAGGGAGCAATAGTCACGACAACCCCCTGGTAACTGAGAATGACGGCACCGATAAAGATTAGATTCAATTCATCGACGCGAAACTAAAAGAATTTAGGGACTTGTACGGCGTGTCAACAGCCGCGACTCATCGGGTTGCAATGAGCGAAGACAGACCCTTCAAGTTGCGTTATGCAGCAAGAAACCCAGCCATCATAGATACTAAGATAAGCGAGTTGCTGGCTAAGAAGTACAGTAGCCCTTAAAGCTCGTAGCCCTTAAAGCTCGCTAATCACATAAGCACAAAAAAAATGGTACCAAGAGTTTGTGTAAGGACTTCCGTCATCTTAACAGCAGGTTTGACCGAGACGCGTATTCCCTGCCCCGCATCTCCTCCATCTTGGATCGCCTACGCGAGGCCAAAAACGTAAGCAGCCTGGAACTAAAAGACGGGTACCGGAAAATTCTTATGGATGCAGAGAGTAAGGAATATATCTCCTTTTTCGTAGCGGGGAGGGGTCTATTGCAATGGCGAGCATACCTTTTGGACTGCATTCAGCATTGGCCATCTTTCAACGTGCACTGGGCAGAGTGATAGGAGCTGTAGTAGCATACGCTAGCCCCACATTGAATGGAGCCGAGAGAAATTACAGTGTGGGGCATTCGCAAGACGTGGTCATATCTCGAAGGTTACCGGCTTCATGTGATAACCGATTATCTGGCTCTAAAACGGTTAAACTCCATCGACAACCCCTCGGGTCGCCTTGCTAGCTCCAACAATATACCTATAGGTGGCTGACACCCAGTCACGTTAAAGAAGAGCATGGTTGTAGAGTCATGGAAAAAACCTTCCAAGAGTGTTAATGAGTTTTGACTAACATGGGGGAGGTTCGCAGAAATCACTCGAAGTTCCCCGATTACGCCAACGAGGAGGATAATACGCCATGTGTACCCACTTCACTCCGACTTCGTGTGCTAGATGAGAAACATAACCAACCTTCAACGGGCCACTTGGGATCCGGAAAACAATAAATCGAGTTTTCTCCAGTTACTTCTGGCCTACGATGGTCCGTGACGTGACCATGCTCTCACGAAAATGCGAATTACGCCAAGAATATAAGAATAGCCAACTGGCACCCGCTGGTGAAATGCTACAGTCCAACCCAGAGGAACCACACATGAAGCCAACCATCATATTGCTGGTATTTATAGATCCGTTTAAAAAATGAGTAGAACTGGCCGTACTCCGAAAAGCCTCCGCTGAAGGTTGTGAGAACAATTTGGCATGATTTGGAATCCCAAAGTGCTTATTATGGATAATGCCAATTCCGGATTTTTAGACAGGTATCTACAGGAAATCAGAGCTCGGAAACAATTCACCACAGAAAAATCCCACAGAGCGGGCGAATAGGACTATCAGACCATGATTGCCTAGATATCAAAGCTCGGCGTGCAACCTAGCACCACCGGATTATGGTCTTGGTTCAACAACACCCCCGAAGACTGCCGCCAGCTTTGTCGCCAAGCTGGCACCACCATGTCATAAACGCATTTCCAACTCCCACAGATATCCTTTCCCCAACACTGATAAAGATGGACGCCAATAGCTCGCTGTCCCAGCCGGTGCGTACGAAGGAATATAACATGGAGCGAGCGACGCAAAAAATAAAGCGGACAGCGGTTAAGGAGTGTTCCGTCGTTCTAGATTGGCTGGCGGTTAAAGCACTGAGGAGAGTTTTCCGCACAGAAATGCTACCTCCCGTGGCTATGGTTCGGCCGCAAATCGGAGCTTCGAACATCTCCTCTGTGGTCATCGAGCATTAAATTCCACTACGTGGCCGGAGAATGGCAGTCACTTCCGATTACTTGTATCTCTTCGGATAGCGATGAACCTGTCACGCCGCCACGGCGAAGACAAAAGGCTCAACCCATGCATACTACACCCTCGCCCACGTATTCTCCCGCCGATTCAAAGTCCCCCAAAAGGGGTGAAAAAATTACCAGTCCTCCTCGGCTCCTTTCCACGCTGCAGTCCCTCCCTACTATCGCCAAGATACGCCGAATCGTCGGGAACCGATGATGCAGGGCCAAGACAGAACACTCGCCAGATTCCAACTCTTGATGTCAGGTCACCACGAACTCTGGCCAATGTTGTGGCCATAACGCTAACCTCGTTCAATGCCCCAGCTCACGTGCCGAAAAGACTTACCCGATAAAGTGCGACGAGAATTACAGCCCTACATTGAACACTGCCTTGCCATCCACCGACCCCGCCAACAATACAAACATGTTGTAGAGAACAGGGTACGAAGATATCGGATCCTCATCATAATTCCACGTTAACCAAGTGCGTCCAAGGATGGGAAGCAGTGTAACAGCGAAAGTCGTTACTCTTCTTTTCCCCTTACCCAACTATTTTATGTTGTGTTGTCCCCTACTTTGAAGTAGTTTTGAAATACCTGAATTCACTTTAATTTTATACTGGATTTTTTTATGAATTACACATTGATTTGACATTCTACACATTCTATACTTGACAGCATAGACGACAGAAACAACAACACGGCAGACAACCACACACATTGCGGTTCTTACCAGCGACACTGGTGCAGGAGCCAATAGCGTTGAAGCAGCAAAACGATGCACCCACACGTATACATCAAAAGCAAGCCAGAGCCCATGTGGCGACCAATTCCTTGATAGGCAACCGAAGATGTAAAGAAACTTGAAATCGAAAAAATAAGAAATGCTATTTAATGAGGTGGTAGAATCTGAAACGGGGCCAGTCATCAAGAAGCCGTCCAACGAGTAAACCCCGTCCCCGTATCGAGACCAAGTCGCTGGTTTCAAATACTGAATCGGACTCCATCCCCGGAACCCACCACACCAGGGAACCGGAGTGCTGGGCGAAGACTCCTCGAGGTCTACAGAACCGACAGCGGAGCCCGAACCCCGTAGAGGCCGGAGTACCGATCCAGGTCTTCACCGGTTTCGTCCAGAGCGGATCTTCATCCCCAACCCAGGTCTTCTAACAGGCGCCCAGGAGCCCTGTTCTTACGTTCCGTAGGTCTTCCAACCCAGAAGCGCTAAATAAAAACCGCACGCCTAACATCACCAATCGTCTTTCTTTTCTCTTTGTTTCTGCAAATACAAATTTCTGTGGCGAACCCTATCCCCGCAAGCCTTACTCGTCGTTACACATTATATGAAGTGTTTGTTAAATTATATATCCCTCGAATTTTATACTTCTGTGCTATTGGTTAAAGAGCAGAACCCCAAAAGCTAGTTGGACATAACCTTAAGTCAAAATGTAGCTATTTTCGTCGCAGTTTATAAAGGTTTAAAATTTTCCAGCAACGTTCTGGTCAGAAAATTATTTTGGGTTCCTACCACGAATTGGGTTCCTACCCGAAACAAAAAATTAGTACAATTTCATTAGGCACAAACATTTGCTAATTTTATTTTTATACTGCCATAACACTGTTAAGGTAAATGAAATGCAAGACATTTATGTATATCATACTAGATTTTTGTGTGTTTCAACAATTGTTGGTAAATGTTATGAAATACCCATACACAATTAAATCCGAATCGAAAAAGTGTAACCAGTAGATGGCGTTCTAGGAAACAGATTGTTGTCTGCAACAAACACTACCAATGCCAACAACTATCAAGAGCCTAAACCATTAGAGTAATTCCTAATTATTCCGCTAGTTGCTACAATAGTTGTGTGGAGTTTAAGTTAGAATTGGTTATTTTGTGTAACTCACAATAATACAAACCTAACTAAGTTTGTTAGCTTCATGACATTATTGAATGTTCCCTTGTGAAGGCTTATTATTTCGCGAAAATTGGACGACTATTTCCTTTCTAAGACTCAAATCTAATAGCTTCATTTTAATGGTAAATGTTGGTCACTCTAGGCGTACACGAAATAAATCCTTGGTGGGGGGTAGGTCTTGACTTCTAACGGAGTATGGACACATATGAGACTGATATAGGAGAATATGGCTATTATGCGATTTATGTTAGTCTTTTATCCACCGGAGTGAATCTGGAAGTAAGATGCTTTAGTTTAGGGCTTGTCATACATTTACAGCCAAACCTATGTCTTGCACTATGGAAGTTTTCAATTTGTCTAATACATTCGTCAATACTGCATCTCCTCTGTATATAATTCTGACAGATGATTCTCAAACTATGGTTCTCAATCCGATTGTGGATGCCGTAAACATTGAGGAAGTCTATGTTTCACCGACAATTTCACCAAAATTTGTCTTTTAAGCAGGGTATTCTGTTTTTAGTTTTGTCGATCTACTTGAAGTTTTGCACAGATACTTCTTATTGATGTAGGTCATTGGAGATTGCAATTTCGGTACAGATATGGATATAGCTCCCATTTAAAGTGGTCCCCCTATTTGACTTCTTGAGCCTCAATTTTTGTCCGATTTAGTTGAATTTTGGTTTTTAAAGTACGTTTATACCCTTCATAGTCATCCCGGCCGATACGGGACGATTATGGGCGCCACACAGGCTGGAACTATGAGTTCCGACTTGTGTGGTGCCCATCGTTATCACGGGAAGCTTAGCTGAAAGCCACCGGGCGCGTCCACAGGTTGCGGATGGTGGAAAGTTTTTATAGTAGTAGTAGCTCAAGGCGGCCGCGAGCAGTCAGCGATTTTCGAGAGGAGAGTCTCAGTGAGGAGTCAGGTGGCACTGGCTCTTAACTAAATACTGAGTGCCAATGATACTCGAGATGACAAGGCGAGTTATTGGCGCCTTCAAATAACCAATGGCCAACATCAGCGTCTGTTCCCAGGTTAGGGGCGGCTGGCGGCGAGCGTCGGATCTTGAAGCAAGCGGCTCGCCACAACGAGGGATACATGCAGTCCCACAAGCCCATGCGGTTGGGGCGCTGGGCCAGTAACCCGCCCCCGGAAAACATAGAACTACTATGAAAAACAAAAGAATAGTAAAAACGGACTTATTCTTAATAGACCACTCAATGTCCGTGCCGAATTTCGGTGCATAAGTTATCCAATTTTCACCGGATTATGTCGAAAGGGGGTTTACATATATACCCGAGGTGGTGGATATCCAAAGTACGGCCCGGCCGAACTTAATGCCTTTTTACTTGTTTCGATTTTTATCGACTTTTTTTTTTGTCTTCAAAGTCGATTAGTCGACTTTTTTAAACAGTAAAAGTCGACTTCGACTTTTTTCACCCAAAAAGTCGATTAGTTAAAAGTTGACTTTTTAGATTCCTATGAGAAACATAGAGCTCGTAGAATATTTGGGAGTGAATGTTCCAGAGAGAATGAACTTCCTTGTCTATTCGGATTGATATAGGAAGAGAATGACTGAAGTATCCGGAATGGTAAGGCGTGTTCTGAGAAGTAATTAAGGTCTAAGTCGTTCTGCTGTTCGTTTTGTTTGTTGATTGCAGACTGTCTCTAAAACTTAACCTTATCCATTACAGTGCTTGAAGTGCTACTTTCACAATCCGAAGTCTGTTAGCGACTACTCCTAAGACTACCTACCTTCCTAATTTGGCTTTAACATCTCATAGCTTGATTGTAATGGCAAATGATGGTCACTCTAGGCGTTTGTGAAATAAATCCTAGGTAAGGTCAGCCTTGTCTTCTAACGGGGCATGTACACAAGTGAGACTGATATAGGAGAATTTGGCTATTATGCGATTTGCATCAGCCTTTCATCCACCGGAGTAAATCTGGAGACAAGATGCTTTAGTTTCGGGCTTGTCATACATTTTCAGTCAAACCTATCTCTGGTACCATGGAAGCTTTCAATTTCAATTCAATCCGCCAATGCTGCATGTCCTCTGTACAGAATTCTGACATTACAGGAACAGCTGATTTCCAGACTATAGTCCTTAATTCGATTGTGGAGGCCGTCAATATTGGGGCAGTGCATGTTTCCTCGACATGTTTACAAAAATTTGTCTTTTGTAGAAAATTCTGTCAAAATTAGCCCTCACTTTTTGCCAATTTTTATACCCTACACCACTACTGTGGTACAGGGTATTATAACTTAGGGCATTTGTTTGTAACACCCAGAAGGAAGAGAGATAGACCCATTGATAAGTGTACCGATCGATTCAGAATTACTTTCTGATTCGATTTAGCTTTGTCCGTCTGTCTATCCATGTTAATTTGTGTGGAAACTACAGGTCGTGATTTCTGTCCGATTGTTTTCAAATTTGGAACAGCCATGTTTTTCGGCCTATAGATGAAGCCTATTGGAATTGGAAAAAATCGGTTCAGATTTGGATATAGTTCCCATATATATGTTCATCCGATTTGCAGTAATTCTGCAATAAAAAGGTGATTTTTTTTACCGATTCTCTCGAAATTTGGCAGAAAGGATTTTCGTATGACACTCGACGTTACTGGTGAATTTCATAGAAATCGGTTCAGATTTAGATATATCTGCCATATATGTATATCGCCCGATTTTCATTCCCAGAACCACTGCAAGCGCATTTATTGACGAATCTTCCCAAAACTTTGTAAAGGGTGATTTTTTTGAGGTTAGGATTTTCATGCATTAGTATTTGACAGATCACGTGGGATTTCAGACATGGTGTCAAAGAGAAAGATGCTCAGTATGCTTTGACATTTCATCATGAATAGACTTACTAACGAGCAACGCTTGCAAATCATTGAATTTTATTACCAAAATCAGTGTTCGGTTCGAAATGTGTTCATTCACCGTTCAGCGATGAGGCTCATTTCTGGTTGAATGGCTACGTAAATAAGCAAAATTGCCGCATTTGGAGTGAAGAGCAACCAGAAGCCGTTCAAGAACTGCCCATGCATCCCGAAAAATGCACTGTTTGGTGTGGTTTGTACGCTGGTGGAATCATTGGACCGTATTTTTTCAAAGATGCTGTTGGACGCAACGTTACGGTGAATGAACACATTTCGAACCGAACACTGATTTTGGTAATAAAATTCAATGATTTGCAAGCGTTGCTCGTTAGTAAGTCTATTCATGATGAAATGTCAAAGCATACTGAGCATCTTTCTCTTTGACACCATGTCTGAAATCCCACGTGATCTGTCAAATACTAATGCATGAAAATCCTAACCTCAAAAAAATCACCCTTTACAACGCTTTCCTCGACGACTTCTACAATATCTATAAAGTTTGCTCGAAATCGGTTCACATTTAGATATAGTTCCCACATATATGTTCGTCCGATTTGCTGTAATAATGCAATAAAATGGTCATTTGTTAACCGATTCCCTCGAAAATTTGGCAGAAAGGATTTTCTTATGACTCCTGGTTCAGAATTAGATATAGCTCCCACTTTCTACTTAAAGCGTAGGTGTAGGGTATTATATAGTCAGAGCCGCCCGACTTTTGCCATTCCTTTCTGGTTTATTTTTACGGCTTTTTGCCATATCAATTGTGGTTCACAGGAAGTTTAATCTGCCAATTATTGCCCTAATCACTGCCTTCTGGGGGGGAGGAGGACACTACGGCAGTGCCATTTTTCAAAAAACTTAGATTTGCCAACAATTAATCCCAATATTCGCGCATAGTTTTTCCTACTTTAATGTTGACAAATTTTGATTCATTGCTTGGCCCAATTCTATTTTGCAGGCCTTAAACAATTTTTCTTAATATTCCATAGATCCTAGTTGTGAGTCTGTGTATACCAATCTTCTTCTTGTGCTACTTGCAAACAGCAGTGGTCCCTTTGATCCCATACCAATTCCGGTCTCTTAAGGGAATTGGTTAATGCAACTTGGACATAAAGCAAAGCACCAAGAAAGCATGCTCTTATGGTTTGTTTTCCTAAGATTTGTGTTATGTTTATATTTGGATTTCTGGGCAAGGCAATGCGATGAAGAATAAATGAATGAATGAGTGCCTTGACTGCCGCCACCACTAGCCAAGTAAGAGGGAAAGATGAAATCCATATCCCAGAGAATTAACCCATGTGTTATTGTTTTTTTTCGACTTCTGTTCTATCTGTTTCCTGTCTACTCACCACTCCACTTATTTGTTTCTATTTATTGCACTTTTCTCCAGGGTATTACATATTCAGTGCTAGTGGGCCAGTGGAGTGAAGCAACCATAGTTGCAGAATGTCGAGGTAGAATCGACACTATTCCTTTGCCCTATCTTGTGTGGGCTTCCATTTATCACCCTTATGATGATACCGGTATTATGATTTTGGTTTTCCTGTTTTCTAGTTAGAGAGAGAGAGTTAAACAGTGGACAAATTCGTAAAGAAACGTATTCAAGGAAAATGCAAGTAATAGAGTTTCCCCAATTAGGTTTATGAGAAGGATAATGAAGTATTAACAAGTAAAAAGGCGTTATGTTCGGCCGAGCTTAACATTGGATACCCACCACCTCGGGTATATATGTAAACCACTTTTCATCAAAATCCTGAGAAAATCGCATACCTTATGTCTCATAGCACTTATATCGAAATATGTTCCGATTTGGACCAACTACTAATAAGTACAGTAGTTATATCTAAAAATAAACCGATCCGAACCATATACGACAGGTATGTCGAAAAGCCTAACATAAGCAACTGTGTCAAATTTCAGTGAAATTAGATTATAAATGCGCCTTTTATGGGGCCAAGACTTTAAATCGAGATATCGATTTACATGGCAGCTATATCCAAATCTGGACCGATTTGGGCCAAGTTGCAGAAAAATTTTGAAGAGCTTAACACAAAGCACTGTCACAAATTTCACCAAAATCGGATAATAAATGTGGCTTTTATGTGCCTAAGACCCTAATCGCAGGATCGGTCAATATGGCAGCTATTTCCAAATCTAGACCAATCTAAGCCAAATTAACGAAGAATGTCGAAGGGCCTAACACAACTCACTGTCCCAAATTTCAGCACAATCGGATATTAAATGTGGCTTTTATGGGCCTAAGACCCTAAATCTGAGGATCGGAATATATGGCAGCTATATCCAAATCTGGACCGATCTAAGCCAAATTGAAGAAAGATGTCGATGGGCCTAACACAACTTACTGTCCCAAATTTCAGCAAAATCGCATAATAAATGTGGCTTTTATGGGCCTAAGACCCTAAATCGGAGGATCGGTCTATATGGCAGCTATTGTATATTCAAATCTGAACCGATCTGGGCCAAATTGACGAAAGATATCAAAGGGCCTAACACAACTCACTGTCTTAAATTTCAGCAAAATCGGACAAAAAATGTGGCTTTTATGGGCCTAAGACCCTAAATCGGCCGATCGGTCTATATGGTTCGAACTTAATCTGCTTATGGACTATATGGTTCGAACTTAACCTGCTTATGGACAAAAAAAGAATCTGTGCAAAATTTCAGCTCAATATCTCTATTTTTAAAGACTGTAGCGTGATTTCAACAGACAGGCGGACAGACGGACGGACATGTCTAGTTCGTCTTAGATTTTTACGCTGATCAAGAATATATATATACTTTATAGGGTCGATGTGTTGCAAACGGAATGACAAAATGAATATACCCCCATCCTTCGGTGGTGGGTATAAAAACATTGTCTAAACCTTTCTTGTTCTCGGCTTGAATTTGTATACCCTCCACTATAGGATGGGGGTATACTAATTTCGTCATTCTGTTTGTAACTACTCGAAATATTCGTCTGAGACCCCATAAAGTATATATATTCTTGATCGTAGTGACATTTTATGTCAATCTAGCCGTGTCCGTCCGTCCGTCTATCTGTCAAAAGCATGCTAACTTCCGAAGGAGTAAAGCTAACCGCTTGAAATTTTGCACAAATACTTCTTATAAGTGTAGGTCGGTTGGCAGTGTAAATGGGCCATATCGGTCCATGTTTTGATATAGCTGCCGTATAAACCGATCTTGGGTCTTGACTTCTTGAGCCTCTAGAGTGCGCAATTCTTATCCGATTGGAATGAAATTTTGCTCGACGTGTTTTGTTATGATGTCCAACAAGTGTGCCAAGTATGGTTCAAATCGATCCATAATCTGATATAGCTGTCATATAAACCGATCTTGGGTCTTGACTTCTTGAGTCTCTAGAGGGCGCAATTCTTATCCGATTTGAATGAATTTTCGCACGAAGTATTTTGTTATGACCTCTTGAAGTCGCAATTATTATCCAATTTGCCTGAAATTTTGTACTACGGATCCTCTCTTGACCATTAGCATAAGTGTTTATTATGGTCTGAATCGGTCTATAGCCCGATACAGCTCCCATATAAATCGATCTCTCTATTTTACTTCTCGAGCCCCCAAAGTGCGCAATTCTTATTCGAATTGGCGGACATTTTACACAGGTCTTCAACATATAATTTAATTGTGGTCCAAACCGAAACCTATCTTGATATCGCTCTAATAGCAGAGCAAATAGTTGTTTATATCCTTTTTTGCCTAAGAAGAGATGCCGGGAAAAGAATTCGACAAATGCGATCCATGGTTGAGGGTATATAAGATTCGGCCCGGCCGAAACTAGCACTTAGATAAAGGCCTTAAAAAGACTTAAATAACCTTTATTACAACTGGATAGCATTTAATGTGGACCTCTTCTTTTAGCCCTTTTCTCCCTTTAAACATTCCCCTAAAGTTTTAACATTTTCGTATTCTTGACTACTGTGCCTTGTTAAGTAGGAAGTATGGAAACTGGGAAAAAAGGACGATAATAGCAAAAGACTAAGAAAAAAACAAAACAAATCAAAGATTGTTTAGAGATTAGAGACGAGAGACAAACATTGCAAGTCCAAGTGAATATCAATATTATGTGAAGGGAGGGGATGTTTGAAAATAGTATTGACCTGCAACTATGGAGCATTGGATTGTGGGATTTAAGGCAAGGTAAATGTGTCTCTGAAGGGGAGAGATTGGGGTATTTATCAAAAACCAATATCATTGATTTTGATTGCCTATAACGACGTTTCGTGCTCGTGTTGTGTTTGAAGCACATGAAGCCGAAAGGGTATACTTTCCATCAATCAGTGGGAGTAGGGGGTTGCTTAGTTCATACACGGGAGGTTTCTTTGGTGGTTTTTCTTATAAGCCTAATGGATTTCATCTCTAAGATATTGAAAAGAAATTTTATACTTTATTCTTTTGTCTTGATACGGAAAGACAAAAATCTTTATTTCGGACAGTGGTATGGTAAGGATGAAAAGAGAAAATGTTTAAATGCAATCCCTATGGGAAGTTTACACTAAATGTAGTTTTACTTTTTAAAGGAATCCTCAAATACTCGTTTTTATTCGCGTATATTAATTTAGACATTCCGTTTGAAACATCTCGAAATATTGATGTAGGACCCCATTAAGTATATATTGGGTTGCCCAAAAAGTAATTTTCGGTAATGTAGTAGTAATATAGTCGGCGTTGACAAATTTTTTCAACGGCTTGTGACTCTGTAATTGCATTCTTTCTTCTGTCAGTTATCAGCTGTTACTTTTAGTTTGCTTTAGAAAAAAAGTGCGCGAAATTTTGTTTACATTTGTTTGTTTGGCGTCAATTTTAATATGGGTTCCACATGTATTGAAAGAAATTCATTTAACAAACCGAATCAACGCTTGTGATATGCACCTTAAACGCAATGAATTCGATCCATTTTTACAACAACGTTAGTCGAAAACGATCATGGTCCAAGCATGGTGAACCAGCTCAAACCACTTCAAAGGCTGATATCCACCAAAAACCACACCAAAGGTGTGGTATATTTTGAGCTGCTTCCAAGGAACCAAACGATTAATTCGGATGTTTACTGTCAACAATTGGACAAATTGAATACAGCCATCAAGGAGAAGCGACCAGAATTGGTCAATCGTAAAGGTGTCATATTCCACCAGGACAAAGCTAGATCGCACACATCTTTGGTCACTCGACAAAAACTGAGTGAGCTTGGCTGGGAACTTTTGATGCATCCACCATATAGCCCTGACCTTGCACCATCAGACTACCATTTATTTCGATCTTTGCAGAACTCCTTAAATGGTAAAATTTTCGGCAATGATGAGGCTATAAAATCGCACTTGGTTCAGTTTTTGCAGATAAAGGCCAGAAGTTCTATAAGCGTGGAATACTAAATTTGCCAGGAAGATGGCAAAAGGTTATCGAACAAAATGGTAATTATATATTTGATTAAGGTTCATTCTAAGTTTTAATAAAAATGCATTTACTTTCTTTTAAAAAATCCGCAATTACTTTTTAGGCAACCCAATATATTCTTGACCGTCTGCCGAAATCACGATAGCGGTGGGACGCGTAGAGCTAGCCACTTGAAATTTTGCACAGATTCTTTACGGTGGGACGCGTAAATCTAGCCGCTTGAAATTTTTCAAACAAATACTTTATATTGATGTAGGTCGTTGGGGATTGCAAATTGGCCATATCGGTTCGGATTTGGATATAGCTCGAATATAAACCGATACCCCGATTTGATTCCTCGAGTCCCTGGAAGGCACAATTTTTGTCCGATTTGGCTGAAATTTTCCACATAGTGTTCCGTTATGACTTCCAACAACTAAGTACGGTGCAAATCGGTCAAGAACCTGATATAGCTCCCATATAAACCGATCTCCCAATTTGACTTCTTGAGTCCTTACAAGCCGCAATTTTTGTCCGATTTGGCTGAAATTATGCATGTGATGTTCTGTTATGACTTCCAACAACCGTGTCAAGTGCAGTTTAAATCACCTTGTAACCTGATATAGCTCCCCTATAAACCGATCTCCCAATTTGACTTCTTGAGCCCATGGAAGACGCAATTTTCATCCGATATGGCTGAAATTTTGTACATGGTGTTCTGTTATGACTCTCAACAGCTGTGCCAAGTTCCGTTCAAATCGGTTATGAACATGATATAGCTTCCAATATAAACCGATCTCCGGATTTGACTTCCTGAGTCCCTGGAAGCCTCGATTTTTGTCCGATTTGGCTGAAATTTTGCACACAGTGTTATATTTTGACATCCAACAACTGTGTTAACTACGGTTTAAATCTGTGTATAACCGGATATAGATCCCATATAAAACGATATCCCGATTTGACTTCTTGAGCCCCTGGAAGCCGCAATTTTCATTCGATATGGCTGAAATTTTGTACATGGTGTTTTGTTATGACTCCTAACAACTGTGTCAAGTACGGTCCAAATCGGTCTTGAACATGATATAGCTTCCAATATAAACCTATCTCCCGATTTGACTTCTTGAGCCTCTGCAAGCCGCAATTTTTAGCTGAAATTTTGCATATAGTGTTCTGTTATGACTCTCAACAACTGCGCCAAGTACGGTCCAATTCGGTCTATAACTAGATATAGCTCCCATATTTAAGCAGAATCCATGGTGGTGAGTTCCCAAGATTCGGCCCGGCCGAACTTAGCGACCTTTTACTTGTTATTTATTAGACCACTCAATGTCCATGCCGAAGTTGGTCCAAATCGCACCATATTTTGATATTTGGGGACATAAACTATGAATTTTTCACCAGATTATGATGAAACGTGGTTTACATATATACCCGAGGTGGTGGTTCGGCCCGGCCGAACTTAACGCCTTTTTACCTGTTTACAATAAAAAGATATTCAGGCAACACCATCATATGTTTTACCACCAACATGTGTTTTAGTAAATTATATTGTTCGCGGGTGGGTGGGACAGCATCATATCAACTACCAATTATTCTGTGCTAACACTGGTACTCGGCCGTTGACCTGCGTTATTTGTCATAAAAATTTGATTTATATTTTTTTGCTCAGAGTTGTCAACGTCGGATGCAACAATGATGAGACAGGGAGACGGTGGAAGCATACTTGGCATTACTATATCTGCCTTTCGACCCTCTGACACCGCCACCCACGTCGGAGGTGCAACGGCTGGTAAGGAAGGCAAACCAGACAGGAAATAAGGTACAACTCTCACTATATTTCGTGGGGTAGTATTAACATTAATAAGAGGGGCCAAGCCTTGGCCGAATTCTTGAATACTAACGATCTAATAACACTTAACACTTAAATCTTTGTTAATAGGATTAGAGAGAAGGTTTTCGATGTGACAATATGTTCGGAAAATTTAATCCATGATGTTCAGGATTGTAGAGTCTCCATGGAGCATTCCTTCTCCAACCATCGCTACATTAGGTTAAAAATAGCACGGGCAGCGTCGAATCCGATAAGCTTCAGTAATAAATTGAAAAGCAACTGGAGAAAATTCGGAAGATTACTTAGAGGTACGCTTGGGCAAGATAATTTAGATTGTCCAAGTTTAGAAGACATTGACGACAATGTCAATGACGACAAAAGTCATAAAAAAGAGGAAGTATATTGGGATGTGTATTACACACGTTTCAAGGAATACAATAAAATTACCAGAGTAGAGTAAACGTGTCACCTGGAAGTTTTTCTGCGATCAGGTCGATAGGGTTAATGACGCCGCCTAGTTGAAAAAGTTTCTCTCAAAAACCCATGTCCAAATTGAAACGTTAATAGACGACATGGGAGTGAGAGCAGAGACAACGGGGGACATGTTGGGGCTTTTGATGGAAACTGATTTTCTACAGGATACGACGGGACTCACGGAAATACCGGAATCTTGGAATAATGATGTTGATTGAAGGTTTATAATTACGAAATTTATGGTGAAGGAATCCTTGAGGAGCTTCAAACCATTTAAGTCACTCGGACCCGATGGAATATTTCCGTCGTTACTACAGAAAGAGGCAGACTATCTGGCACCCCACCTGGCCAATATTTCCACAGCGTGCCTGAAACTTATATATACTCCAAATGTCTGGCAGGAGGCAAGGGTGGTATTTATATACAAGCCCGACAAGGCAAGTTATGCGACACCAAAGGCCTACAAACCTATAAGCCTTACGTCCTTTTTTCTGGGACACCATGATAGAACTGCTTAAATATAAAAAGCATACCTATGTCAAGGGAAGATCGGTGGAGTCTGACCTGCACGAGGTTGTGCATAAAATAGAAGAATCCTTCAATACCAAAACGTATTGAGGGGGCTTTTAACAAAGTGCGGAGCGATACATTGATCTAATCCTTAGACCAGTACCGGGTGGACCGGGTCCTTAAAGACTGGAAAAATCATATACTAAGGAACAAATGGATAAATTGTGGGTCCCATAACATAAATTTATGGGAGAAAGTGGCACATGTCATTTTGTTGCCACTACTATGTGTGACCACTATAAATAACCTATTACGGACGCTGATTGAGGAAGGATTTGAGCCCGTCTGCTACGCAAACGATGCTATAATACTTCTAAGGGGTAAGGATTCGAACTAAGCATGCAGAAGGGTCGAAAATGTTTTGTAGATTGCATACGACTGGGCAAGACCCAGAGGTCTTAATGTTAACCCAGAGAAGACTGAAATATGCCGGTTCACGAGGAAGACGAAGGTGGGCCAATTAAACGTACCACGTTTCCTCAACAAAACGATTTCGATACCTGACAAGGTCAAATACTTAGGTGTGATCTTGGACAGGAAACTGAATTGGAAGTATCACATTAAGAAGCGTACAGAGAAGGCTCACAGATGTTGGGCACTATGAAGACGGACAGTAAGCTCGAAATTGGGCAGGCATCCGAGAATAGTTCACTGGCTCTATAGGAGCGTGATTAGACCAATACTTTGGTGGACTGCGATGGAGAAAAAATAAAATGTAATGATAATGCAACAGACTATTCTAGATAAACAACCAATTGGCATACAGATTAAGTGTGAGGCACCCACTGCGGCTACGAGATTTGAGGGGATGGAGGATAGGAGCAGCTCATACCATCGCAACATAATCGAGGCGATGATAGGAAAACCGAAAGGGATGGAAGAGGTTTCCGATTGGATATTTGAGATTAAACTCGAGGTCTAGTGCGAGACACTGCTGCCAGCGGCACAGTCTTTGATTGACGGAACTCTGGTATTGTCATCTGGGAGATAATGCTACACAGATGGATCAAAGCTAGAGGACAGAGTGGGCCTGGGCGTCTACATTGAGAACCCAGGGACTGAGATCTGTTTTACTGCCTGGCCAAAATACAGTCTTGCAGGCGAAGATGCGGGCTATCACTGAATGCGTGAGGTGGTGTGGTGTTAGAGCCATAGCAACGAGTTAAGTTAGGTTAGGTGTTAAGGGTATGGGCTACGAACGCGCATGTGCGCATGTAACGCTGTCGAACAACGAATCAGTCGGTAGGACGACGAAAATCCTACGGAGAAATCCAGATTGTGAGAACACGAGGTTATTGCTGAAAGGAAGTATGCAGGAGGTTCCGGCATCACAACAGGACACATAAGATTTCGAGCTCACTCATTCAAAACCGGTGCGGCATCTTTAGTGCATGTGGGGAAGGCCACCGTAGCGCAGAGGTTAGCTTGTCCGCCTATGACGCTGAACGCCTGGGTTCGAATCCTGGCGAGACCATCAGAAAAAATTTTCAGCGGTGGCTTTCCCCCTCCTAATGCTGGCAACATTTGTGAGGTAATATGCCATGTAAAACTTCTCTCCAGAGAGGTGTCGCATTGCGACACGCCGTTCGGACTCGGCTATAAAAAAGAGGGCGCCATATCATTGAGCTTAAACTTGAATCGGACTGCACTCATTGATAGGTGAGAAGTTTGCCCCTGTGCCTTAGCGGTATGTTCATGTGCAAAATTTGTATTTGATGTTTGGGGAAGATGATGAGACGTTGGAGCATTTCCTATGCCATTGCCTGGCTTTCGCGGCTAACAGACATCGGTACTTTGGTGGGGACACAACACCAGACATGAACCAACTTAGGGGTGTTATGGAAAACAATTTGGATTTTGTAAATAGCACGAAATTCCTGACTTAGATTTTACCATACATACAGGTTAAAAGAATAGAATTGCTATTCTATTGGAGCTATATTAAGTTATGGTTCGATTCGGACCATAATTGAGCTGAATGTTGGAGCCCATAGTAGATGTCATTGTGTAATATTTCAGCCAATTCGAATAAGAATTGCGCGTAAGAAAAACAGGGAGATCTGCTTATAAGGGAGCTGAATCAATCTTTAGACCGATACAGACCATATTTGGCACGTATGTTGAAGGTCATGGGGGAGGACGTTGTACAAATCGGATATGAATTGTGCCCTCTAGACCTTCAAAAAGTCAAGATCCCAGATAGGTTTATATGTCAGCTATATCTGTTTATGGACCGATTTAAACCATATTTAGCACAGTTGTTGGAAGTCAGAACGAAAAACGTCATGCAAAATTGCAGCCAAATCGGGTAGGAGTTGAGCCCTCTAAACACTCAAGAAGTCAAGACCCGAGATAGCTACATCAGGTTATAGACCGATTTAAACCCTATTTAGCACAGTTGTTTGAAATCACAACAAAATTCCTCATGCGTAATTTCAGCCAAATCGGATAAGAATTGCGCCCTCAGTGGCTCAAGGAGTTAAGATCCAAGATTGGTTTATAAGGCAGCTACATCAAAGTTGAACCGATATGGTCCATTTACAATCTCAACGCACCTACGCCAATAAGAAGTATTTTTGCGAAATTTAATGAGGTTAGCTTTACCCCTTCAAAAGTTTGCGTGCTTTTGACAGACGGACGGACATGGCTAGATCGACTTAAAATGTCCGCATCCTATGGTGGAGGGTATAATTAAACAAAGGATTAATATGAGAATAAATAGTACATCTACAATTAAATCAATTACTTCGTGCGCATTAGTTAAAACTGAACGAAATAGAAGCAGAAGTTTGTACAGATATATTAAAACAGAGAAAAAATTTCTTAAATTTAAGTCCATCAATTGTTATAAGTTCAATTAAAAATATCTTTCACTTTTGTTCGTCATATACATTGAATAAAGAATAATTTAATTCCATTTAGTTAACGTTGAACCGCAACGAAGTTCAATTGATGTAATTATATTTAAGATCTGCTTTAACTAAAAACTAATCAAAATGTATTTAGCGCTGTATGAAGTTTAACTTTATTTAAAAGTAGTTTATTGTAACTCAATCAAAATTGGGTCCCTTTTTTGAGTGTGGTTGAGAAACGAACAAGCCAATTATTTCATCTTTAACGTTGGAAGTATACCTCTTGATAATTGTCAATCCAAAAATGTGACATAGTTAACAATGGAGTAAACAAAACAACCAAATCGAAAAAATTTTCTCCATTCAATTTTAAATACCACAGTGCATAGGCTTTAATTGTATTTTCCTATAAACATCTTTCCAAATGGAAAGCATAAAGGAAATTTAATTTTCTTGCCATTTTTAAGTGGTTTGTGGTTTTCTTAAAGATTGGCATGTTTCAATATCAAGAAAAAAGAGAAACAATCTTCAACGGATTAATTGTCCAAAAGGATTTTATACATAACCAATAACAAACCTTTTTGGGGATTTTGTGCCATGCCAAATGGCCACCCTCATCACTGAAAACCTACTACACTTCATTGCAAGGCTGCAAAACAATTAACATATGGCAGAAGACAGTTTATAAAATGGGCAGGAATTAAAAGAAGAAAAAAAGAAAGCACATTTTCTGTATAAATCCCAAGGTAAATTAGGAATAAAAAGAAAAAAATCACTGCCAACAAAGTTTCAAAGGTGTGTGTCTTAAGGTATTTATGCTTAGTAAATTTTTAAATAAATGAAACAAAAACAAGTAAAAAGGCGTTGAGTTCGGCCGGGCCGAATCTTAAATACCCTCCACCATTCAACGCATTTGTCGAGTTCTAAGCGCGGTATCTCTTTTTAGATAAACAAAGAATATTGAATAAGAACTGTTATGCTATTGGAGCTATATCAAGTTATAGTCCGATTCGGACCATAAATGAATGCTGAACATTGTAGAAGTCATTGTGTATTAATTCAGTTCATTTGGATAATAATTGCGCCTTGTAGAGGCTCAAGAAGCAAAATCGGAAGATAGGTTTATATAGGTTGAAGGTCATGAGAGAAGCCGTTGTACAAAATTTCAGCCAAATCGGATGAGAATTGCGTCCTCTAGAGGTTCAAGAAGTCAAGATCCCAGATCGGTTCATATGGCAGCTATATCAGGTTCTATACCGATTTACGCCATACTTAGCACAGTTACTGGAAGTCATAACAAAACACCTCATGCAAAATTTCAGCCATATCGGATGAGAATTGCGCGCTCTATTGGCTCAAGAAGTCAAGATCCAAGATCGGTTTATATGACAGCTATATCAGATTATGAACCGATTTGAATCATACTTAGCACAGATGTTGAAAGTGATACCAAAACACCACGTGCAAAACTTCATTCCAATCGGATAAGAATTGCGCCCTCTAGAGGCTCAAGAAGTCAAGACCCAAGATCGGTTTATAAGGCAGCTATATCAAAACATGGATCGATTTGGGCCATTTACAACACCAACTGACCTACACTAATAAAAAGTATTTGTGCAAAATTTCAAGCGGCTAGCTTTACTCCTTCGAAAGTTTGCGTGCTTTCGACAGACAGGCGGACGGACGAACGGACGGACAGACAGACGGACGGACATGGCTAGATCGACTTAAAATTACATGACGATCAAGAATATATATACTTTATGGGGTCTTAGATGCATATTTCGAGGTGTTACTAACAGAATGACAAAATGAATATATCCACATCCTATGGTGGAGGGTATAAAAATCAACTCAAAAGCAGCTTAAAGAAATGAAGGAGGGTTATGGTTGGCAGCAGCAATGGCGCTTCTGTATTCTGTATTCTTCTTGGTATTTTTCCAATGCTGGACTATGGGACCAAATCCTTTAAGCATTCCCTAGCTGGTCTAATCATTATGCTTCACAGCATAGTGGCAGCAAGAAATCCCTTTAAACCTTTACCGCAGCTGTGCCACCATTGATCCGTTTTAAACTCAAATACAAAATGGTGCTGCCGCTTCTCTTTTGCAAACAGACCAGAGTCATGTCTTTAATTTTGTTTTCATAAGCACTGCTGTCAATTTAGTTATTAGTTTCAGTTGCAGGTTGTGTTTTTTTTTGTCCGTTCTCCAAGATACAACCTACATCCCACAGCGGCAAAACTCCATTTGTTTGCTGCAATTTATAATAATTTTCTGTCGTATTTGCTTTGCATTTGGTAAGCCCCCCCTATGGAGTTGTCACGTGCTGTCTGGTCTTGGTTGGTGGAAATATGGTTTAGAGTTGCCATATTCCTTTGGTTATGAAGAATGGTGCAAAAATTTTAAATTGTTAAGGAAATCCTTTAAAAAATCTAAATTTTTTCTTTGGCAATTTTCAAATGCTGGAAAGATATATTTTTAGAAAACATTGCTATTCTAATATTTTCCTTGTTGGCAACCCTTGTAAGGATTGAGGAAAGTGTGTTTTGGATTATTGACTTTTTGGCGCTGTATGTGTATAAGCCGCTTCCGCTGGTTGGTGGTATGCATCTTTGAGGTTAAACTTTTTGCTGCTTGTTTCTCGCCAAGGCTTCAAAAGAAATTTTTAATGCAGTGGATTCTAAAAAGTTAATTGAATTTTAAAATATCCGCCAAATTTCAATGAAGTACAACAATATAGACTCGTGTAATAAATAAAAAGGGAACAAAACATCTCAACATAATTAGCTGTAATTACGAGACTTGAAAATTCATAAAGGGAATTTTTTATATACTGAAAAATATGTTTTTTGCAAATTCAATATAGTTTAATGTGATGGGTTTCTATAAGGCGTTAATTGATTTTAAAAGTGAGTTCGCCATAAGAAATGTTTAACAACGAAGTAACAACAAGTAAAAAGGCGTTAAGTTCGGCCGGGCCGAACTTTGGATACCCACCACCTCGGGTATATATGTAAACCACCTTTCATCAAAATTCAATGAAAATTGCATACCTTATGTCCCATAGCAGTTATATCGAAATATGATCCGATTTGGACCAAATACTAATAAGTACAAGGCATTGTTCAATTGTGTATAACAAAATATTGGTCTTTTTAGTAGCTAGTATATCTAAAAATAAACCGATCTGCACCATATACAACATGGATGGCGAAAAGCCTAACATAAGTCATTGTGCCAAATTTCAGTGAAATCGGATTATAAATGCGTCTTTTTTGGGGCCAACACTTTAAATCGAGATATCGGTCTATATGGCAGCTATATCCAATCTTGATCGATCTGAGTGAAATTGAAGAAGGATGTCGAAGGGCCCAACACAACTCACTTTCCCAAATTGCGACGACATCGGACAATAAATGCACTTTTTCTGTCCCCAAAACCTATAACCGAGAGATCGGTTTATATGGCAGCTATATCCAAATCTTGACCAATCTGCGCCATAATGCAGGACTATGTCAAGGGGGTTTAACCTAACTCAATGTCCCAAATTTCGGTGATATCGGACAATGAATGCGCCTTTTATAGGCCTAAAATCCTAAATCGGAGGATCGGTCTATATGGCAGCTATATCCAAATCTGGACCGATATGAGCCAAATTGACGAAGGATGTCGAAGGGCCAAATATATCTCACTGTCCCAAATTTCGGCGACATCGGATAATAAATGCGCCTTTTATGGGCAAAAAACCTTAAATCGAGAGATAGGTCTATATGGCAGCTATATCCAAATCTGGACCGATCTGAGCAAAATTGACGAAGGATGTCGAAGGGCCTAACACAACTCACTGTCCCAAATATCAGCAAAACCGGATAATAAATGTGGATTTTATGGGCCTAAGACCCTAAATCGGAGGATTGGTCTATATGGCAGCTATATCCAAATGTGGAGCGATCTGGGCCAAATTGACGAAGGATGTCGAAGGGCCTAACACAACTCACTGTCCCAAATATCAGCAAAATCGGATAATAAAAGTGGATTTTATGGGCCTAAGACCCTAAATCGGAGGATTTGTCTATATGGCAGTTATATCCAAATGTGGACCGATCTGGGCCAAATTGACGAAGTATGTCGGTGGGCCCAACACAACTCACTGTCCCAAATTTCAGCAAATTCGGATAATTAATGTGGCTTTTATGGGCCTAAGACCCAAAATAGGAGGATCGGTCTATATGGCGTCTATATCCAAATCTGGACCGATCTGAGCCAAATTGACGAAGGGCCTAACACAACTCACTGTCCCACATATCAGCAAAATCGGATAACAAATGTGGCTTTTAAGGGCCTAAGACCCTTAATCGGAGGATCGGTCTATATGGCAGCTATATCCAAATCTGGACCGATCTGGGTCAAATTGACGAATGATGTCGGTGGGCCTAACATAACTCACTGTCCCAATTTCAGCAAAATCGGATAATAAATGTGGCGTCAAAGGGCCTAAGACCCTAAAATTTCGGATCGGTCTATATGGGGGCTTTGTCTACATATAGTCCGATATAGCCAATCTTTGAACTAAACTTGCCAATGGTTACAAAAATAATCTGTGTAAAGATTCAGCTCATCTCTATTTGTAAAGACTGTAGAGTGATTTCAACAGACAGACGGACGGACATGGCTAAATCGTTTTAGATTTTTACGACAATCAAGAATATATATATACTTTATTGGATCGGAAATGAATCTTTCGATGTGTTGCAAACGGAATGACACCATCCTATGGTGGTGGGTATAGAAGTTAAATTGTTGCGCTTTGTTTGTTTGTTTATTTATTTGTTTGTCTGTTCCGTATAGACTCAAAAACGGCTAAACCGATTTTCACGATATTTTCGCAGATGGAGAGTTTGAGCCCCCGGTGAAAATAGGGTGCTACATTTTTTGATATCTGAATGGGAGGCGAACCCTCTCCCATATTCCAATTTTCAAAAACGCCAGATGTCGGAGATGGTTGCACCGATTTAAGCGATATTTTGTATGCCATTTTACGTTACCCCAAAAATACGAAATTGGTATAAAATGTTAATGTCATAAAACCTGGGGGAACGCCCCATCCCAAAACCCGCCCGAACGGTCATGTTTATCGATTGGGACAATATGGGTAGCAAATGGAAGGTATTTAGAATTAGAGTTCGAACCTGGCATTAAAATGTCACCCTATATGTCGGAGGGTCCCCCACCCCCAAAACCACCACCCAACAGGACACTTTTACCGCTTTGTGCAATATGGGTATCAAATGAAAGGTATTTAAAAGCAGAGTATAAATCTAACAAAAACACGTAAAAGCATGCTAAGTTCGGCCGAGTCGAATGTTGGGGAACCCACCACCATGGATACTGCTACAAATTTCTGCGAAATAAATTTAGTTAAAGGGCATAATTTTATTCTACATACCAATGAAATAAAAAATTAGAGCTTTTATGAACCCAACAATGATGATCGACACACCGGTTTACATGAGAGCTATATCAGGTTATAGACTGTTTGGACCGTACTTGGCATAGTGTTTGAAAGTTGTAACAGAACACGGCATGCATAATTGCAGCCAAATAGGACAAAAATTGCGGCTTGTAAGGGCTCCAAAAGCCAAATCAGGAGATCGGTTTATAAAGCAGCTACAATATATCAGGTTATAGACCGATTTGGACCATAGAAAACACAGTTGTTGAAAGTCATAACAGAACACCGCATGCAAAATTTCAGCCAAATCGGAAAAAAAAACTGCGGGCTCAAGATGTTAAATCTGTAGATCGGTTTATATGGGAGCTATATCTAAATCTGAACCGATATGGACCATTTGCAATCCTCAACGACCTACATCAATATTAAGCATCTGTGCAAAATTTAAAGCGGCTAGCTCCACGCGTTCGACCGCTATCGTGATTTAGACAGACGGTCGGACGGATGAACATGGCTGGATCGAATCAGAATTTCGAGAAGATCAAGAATATCTATACTTCATGGGGTTCTAGATCAATATTTCGAGGTATTACGAACGGAATAACTAGATTAGTATACCCCCATCCTATGGTGGTAGGTATAGTATTATAAATTAAGTTTCCGCCAAACATTATTGCTATTAAGATGGAATCCTTACTTAGGGGAAATGGGAATGAGTTATATTCAATATAAATCTTGTACTTCCTCTAAAAAATAGCTGTTTAATGTTTTTATGTTTACTAGAGACAAGATTTATGCAAGACTATATTCCATTTTTTAGTCAATGTCTACTTCCTGTAGGACCTGATGGATGTTCTTTGAAAACCTAAAGTAACATTTATTCCTTTAATACTAAAATAACTCTATTTTACAGAATATTTAGCATACCTTAGGGCATTACAACCAAAAATATATCGATAAATATTGAAGCATATTCTAGGGATCATCAAAATCGATATCAAAATTATTGCATACTTTTAGGGCTTTCCATATGGTTATTTACAATCCTTCCATGGCAAATAAATCATTATACGGTCACATTCGAACTTTTACTAATTTCTGCACACAGCACTGTCAAAAACCAATAACATCGACTATAAATATAAGCAAATGGATATGGAGTAATAAATAAAATTGAGTATCACAAAACAAAATGTTGTTGTACGAGTGAATATGTATTGAAAATAGTTGCTCCCAAGGGTTTAGCTGGCATATGAAGAAAAAAAGAACTCAGCGCAATCCCAAAAACCGCCTCCGCCCTCAGGCAGATGTGACAAAACTAAGGATGTGTTTTAATTTTAATAAAAACAAACGGTGTCCAAAGACGGATGACTGAGGCAGCATAAACGAAGGTAAAGACATATCCCAAAAAACGACAGGAATGGCTTAAATGTAGATTTTTAGTGTTATTGATGACATGGTAAAAAGTAAATCCTGCCTTCACCCTCGAAAGCCCTGGCAAATGTCAATAACACCATTGCCACCACCACCGTAATAACTACCTTTGCCCATGTCGTAGTCGTTGCCGTTGTCGTTGTCGTTACTGTTGCCATTACCTTTGTTTTTCGTTGATGTGCCGAGTTCTATCTAGTATGGCTTCTTTTCCTGTTTAAGCACACATTGGCAAGAAATTCTATGGCATCCCAAATAAAAATTGATATTGAGGCTTAGCAAACTCCAACTACCAGAAGCATCACCATCAACTTTAGTTAATGCATTCAAAACAAAAGAAAAAAAAAAATCGAAATATATAAACCCAACACCATAGCGGAGAAGGTTTTGCCACGTATGTATGTGTAAAGATATCAACGGAAGCGGAAGTGCCATGTTAGGGGTGGTTTGTTCGTTGGTTGTGTATAAAAAAACACAACCTCAAACTCTGTAGACACCATAGCAGGCTATTACTCCTTGAAAAAATCCCTTTGTCTCCAAAATGACTGTTGTTTTCCAATGTTGTTTGCTTTTGCTTAAGCTTTTGTCTGCCTTTTTTTACATTTCCATAAAAATTTGTTGGTTTTTGCCTTTATATGGGTCCATTGGTTGCTTTATTCTCTCACAATCGCATATGTGCCCTTGTTCAAGATAAGAGGGAGGGAGGCAGGCCAATGTAGTATAGATGCTGAAGTTATAGAAAAGGAAAATTCCCTAAGGTGTGTAAAATTATGTGATTTATATCTGTTGCATTCACGTGCGTTAACAATGTGGCACAGTGGGTTTTACTACATTAAATGTTAGCTAATCTTGGAAAGAGGACGACCATCAGAACATCGTAATGTTCACAAGGGCAGAATCAATGGAATATATTATCGATTATATCGTTGACGAGGAGAAGATAGTGTGGGTGATTCTGACATTCCAGCCGTTTAAATCGGCCGTACCAGACAAGATCATCCCAGCGCTGCTGCGAGAGTCCTTTGGGGTCATTCTACCATGGAAGATAATGTGGCCAGCCGGAATATTTCGGCCATTAAAACTGGCTGGACCTCCCGGTATTATTTTGGCACTGCTGCAGGAGTTCTTTGGAGTCGTCCTGCCCTGGGTAGAACGGGTTTACCGGGCGAGTCTGGCATGGTCCTGTATACCAAAGGTATGGAGGGAGGTCAAGGAGGCCCTTATTTCCAAGACGGGAAAAATAAACCACGGCAATATGAGGACCCATTAGTCTGTCATAGTTTCTACTCCAAACACTGGAAAGACTGATAGACCTGAAGTTAGAGAGGGACTGATGCCGGAGAACACACGATGCATACCTCCCTCACAAAGTGGTACGAAAGGTAGAGACGTCCCTCCAGCAGTGGGAGCACAAGTACACTATGGCAGCTTTTTTTGATTTTGAGGGGGCCTTCAATTACTTGGAGATAGAATCAATAGTCGCCGCATTGAGCCGACCGGGGATCCACCCTATGGTCGTAGGCAGGACGGCAGACGATTAGCGAGATCATGGAAGGGCACTGAGTAGGTTGTCGCTATGGGTTGCCACAAATGGGTTAAGCTCTTCACTCGCGGATACAAGATACCAGAGTTCAGAGGTCAGGAGGCAGGTCAAGGTGGTCCTTATTTCCAAGGCGGGAAAAATAAACCACGGCAATACGAGGACCCATTAGTCTGTCATAGTTTCTACTCCAAACACTGGAAAGACAGATAGACCTGAAGTGAGAGAGGGACTGATGCCGGAGAACTTAAGTGTGGCACACGACGCATACCTCCCTTCCCAAAGTGGTACGAGAGGTAGAGACGTCCCTCCAGCAGTGGGACCACAAGTACACTATGGCACCTTTTTTTGATTTTGAGGGGCCTTCAATTACGTGGATATAGAATCAATAGTCGCCGCACTGGGCCGAATGGGAATCCACCCCATGGTTGAAGGCAGGTTTCTGTCGACGATTAGCGAGATCATGAAAGGGCACTGAGTAGGTTGTCGCTATGGGATGCCACAGACGGGTTGAGCTCTTCACTCGCAGATACAAGATACCAGAGTTCAGACTCCGTGCTTGGACGTGATCAACCTGCAGCTGTCGAAGGAATCAAAGTACCTAGGCATAGTCCTCGATTCCTGGAAGAGGAAAAGAGCCGTAAGGCAATGTGCGCTTTTTAGTCCTGTAGGAGTATTTTCAGTAAGAAGTTGGGAGTAACCCTCAGGATGATTTATGGCATGTATAGGGCCATTGTGAGACCAGTACAGACCTATGGGGCACAGGTATGGTGGAGGACCGTGAATAAGAAGACTCGTATGAGAGAGTTCGAGAAGGTGCACTGAGATCTGCCCCGCAGCCAGGTTTGGAGGCGGTATGCAGACCAAAGAGGCCTATATTCAGAACTGCGCCGTCAAGTTTGCGCTTAGGCTTAGGGAACTCGGAGGAAATGTGCGGCCACAGTTCCACTCTACATGCTATTGATGCGATGAGATCTCGATCTTCACTGATGTCTCCAAGTTAAAGTCAGGGACTGGGGGTCTACTCCGAAGCACTCAACCTCGGTATGTCTTTGAGACTACCGGGGAATACACGGTCTGTGCCATTACTGCAGCCGTAAGGGATCTAACGCCCTCAGGATTCATAGGATTTATGTGGACAGAATGGCGGTGCTCAAGGCCTTTGGTTCGAGGGGTATAGTTTGAAGTCCCTGGATAGGCTATGGGTCCACGATGTGAACCTGATGTAGGTTTCCGGACATGAAGGAATTCCAGGAATGAGCTGCGGCAAATGCTTTAGGAGTCCGTCAAACCAGTCACCGGTCTTGCCTACGTGTTATTTATCGAGCCACTGAACATAGTAGATGAGGTGCCAGATTGGGGTCAGTGGTGAAATGGATCTCAGCAGGTGGTTGCCGGACCGCTAGGACGCTCTAGCCTGTCATCGACAGGAGGAGGACGAAGGAGTAACTGGCGTTCGATAAGAGGTCACTGATCACATTGACAGGGGTCATAACCGGATATTGTGTCATAGGCCGCATGGCGGCGCTGATGGAAATACCGCACAATGACTTCTGCAGGAGTTGTCATGAAGAGGACGAGGAGAAGAGTATCGAGCACTTGCTCTGTTCATGTCGGGGTCTGCAGGGACGCAACATTTTCTTTCTGGGAAGGCGGTTCTTCTGCGATTCTTTTCTGATCTTGCGAACGTAGAGGTACGTTTGCAAGGGAGGTCTCCTGAGATTTGTGGACAGAGCGGGATGCTTCCGAGCAGGGTGTTTCACCACCCTACTCTGGTTCTCCATTTTTCCTGTTTCTTTATTCATGTGAAACCTCTAAATACTGTCCGTGGTCTTACATCTTCTTTCTCTTCTCTTTCTTTCTAGGGTATCACAGTGGGCCAAACTGACCCCGAGTGAAATCGTCTATGGTGGGCATCCAATTCAAACTAACTTAACATGAGCGGAATGAAAACAAGCGAGATAAAAATTCGTGATCAAGAGCCCTAAAACAATGTCATTAAAATCATCATCGCAACCCCTTAGCATCATCTGCAGAAGTCGAAATGTAAAATAAACCATCTTCGCAGCTATATAGAAAGACGAGGGCTGCAGGCCGATAGCAGAGGTAAGCTAATATACATTTACAACAAGACCGAAGAAGCTATCCAGGGCACATCAAAGGAAATTGAATAAGATGTAGCCGCAGAGGAATCTGGAAAGTGTAGGAGTCTCCTAGGAATACGACTGATATAGTGTTGTAATTATTACTGTACACCAACAAATTATTTATAAAACTATATACATTTGCTTTCTGTAAACTTATTGTCATATTCATTCCATATTTAACTTCAATAAAGACAAGACTGAATTCTTTGTATCAATAGGTTATGGGCCCAGACTCATAACTTGAAATTGCTAAAAGATAAAAGAGATTCGCGTTTGGTTATTCCAGTTATCCTGTGTGTCAGAGTAACGAGATTTTGCTGCTAGCTGTTTTGCTGCGTATTGGCAAAAATTTATTTTCGGAATAACGTTTGTCTAAGGATTTGGTAAATTGAAGAAAACATGGCCACGTACAATGGTCGAATTCCGCTGTTGAACGGGAATAATTTTGCAACATGGAAGACGCAGATGGAAGCGATATTGCACAAAAACAGATTATTGAACATCACTTCGGGAATAGAAAAATCTCCAGAAAGCAAGGGTCTGCCATCGACTGCAACGAATGATGAAAAGATAGAATTTGAAAGAAAAGTCCAAAATTTCAAGGAGAGAGACATGGATGCAAGGGCTGAAATTTTGCTGAGCTTGGAACCGAACATTGTGAACATGGTAAGGAACATCAAAACATCGAAAGAAATGTGGAGCTATTTGCAAGATACATTTGACCGCAAATCAACAAGAAAGAAAATCGAATGTTATAGAAAACTTTTGAATTTCAAAATGTCAGATAACCAAAATGTGTCAGAATTCATAATAGAATTTGACATTTGTGTATCTTCAATTATTGAAATGGGTGTCGAACTTGATGAAGATTTGCTGGCGGTTGTTTTGGTTGATGCGTTACCAGAAAAGTTTTCGGCGATTAAAGCTGCAGTGGATACAGCGAATGAATTTCCAAAAATTTCCGTTTTGAAATCAAGGCTGCTTGAAATCGGGGATAAGGATGAAACAAATCAAGATTCTGCAATGAAGGTAAATCATTATGGAAAAAAGAAGCAGTATGGATCCTCTAGCAATAAAAGAAATGGAGAAGAAGGTATGTTTAAGAATGTTATTAAATGTTATCGTTGTAAGAAAAAGGGACATAAGGTCAAAGACTGTAGAACAAATTTATCCGTTGAGAAGCCATCAAATGAACGATTTGAAGAAGATGCAAATAATTTTGGAGCCACAGAAAACGTTTTTTCTGCAATATCTTGTCACGATTGGATAATAGATAGCGGGGCATCCTCTCACATGTGCAATCAAGAATCGTTATTTGTCAAAATTGACTTAAGTTATAGAGAGACAGTCAAGTTAGCAGATGATACGGAGATTGATATAAAGGGCAAAGGGAAAGTCGGAATTTCCGTCACAGTTAATGGTCGTAGTAAATCAATTTACTTAGAAAACGCACTATTTGTCCCGGAATTGAAACATAGTCTTATATCAACAAGTAAAGCAACTGACTTAGGCTGTTGGATGAAAGGCTCGAAAGCGATAATTTGCAGAAATGAGAACATTTTGGCAGAAGGTTATAAGCGAAATAACATTTATGTAGTTCGCATGAGTAGCGAGGTAACTAAATCAGTGCAAGCATCCGGAGAAAAAGACTTTAAATTATGGCATGGGTGTTTTGGACATTTAAATGCTAAAGATTTAATTAAATTGTCGTCTTATGAAATGGTCGTCGGGTTGCCAAATAAAGGGTGATTTTTTTGAGGTTAGGATTTTCATGCATTAGTATTTGACAGATCACGTGGGATTTCAGACATGGTGTCAAAGAGAAAGATGCTCAGTATGCTTTGACATTTCATCATGAATAGACTTACTAACGAGCAACGCTTGCAAATCATTGAATTTTATTACCAAAATCAGTGTTCGGTTCGAAATGTGTTCATTCACCGTAATGTTGCGTCCAACAGCATCTTTGAAAAAATACGGTCCAATGATTCCACCAGCGTACAAACCACACCAAACAGTGCATTTTTCGGGATGCATGGGCAGTTCTTGAACGGCTTCTGGTTGCTCTTCACTCCAAATGCGGCAATTTTGCTTATTTACGTAGCCATTCAACCAGAAATGAGCCTCATCGCTGAACGGTGAATGAACACATTTCGAACCGAACACTGATTTTGGTAATAAAATTCAATGATTTGCAAGCGTTGCTCGTTAGTAAGTCTATTCATGATGAAATGTCAAAGCATACTGAGCATCTTTCTCTTTGACACCATGTCTGAAATCCCACGTGATCTGTCAAATACTAATGCATGAAAATCCTAACCTCAAAAAAATCACCCTTTATAAGGAATGCGAATATAGGGTGTACAACTTGCATTCGTGGTAAACAAAGTAGAACTCCTTTTCCACATAAGAACGAAAAATCATCAACAGAAATTTTGCAGTTAGTTCATACAGATCTCTGTGGTCCCATGAAATGTGAGTCGATGGGTGGAAGTTACTATTTTGCAACGTTTATTGATGATTTTTCACGTAAAACGTATGTTTATTTTTTGAAACGTAAGGATCAATATTTGGAAAAGTTTAAAGAATTCAAATTGATAGCTGAAAATGAAACTAGCAAGAAAATTAAGACATTGCGTAGTGACAATGCTAAAGAATTGGTAAGCACTGATTTCTCAAAGTTTTTGAAGGATAATAAGATAAAAAGGCAACTTTCTGCTGAATATACGCCGCAACAAAACGGAGTTGCAGAACGCATGAATCGGACTTTAGTGGAAATGGGTCGATGCTACATGCTAGAAGCAAATCTTCCAGTTAGTTTATGGGCAGAAATGATAAGTGCTGCTGTTTTTATTAGAAATAGATGTCCTACGAATTTAAATAATACAAAAACACCTGAAGAATTGTGGTCAGGAGCAAAACCGAGTGTGAAGCATTTGCGACAGATTGGATGCAAAGTATATGCGCTTAATAAGAAAAATAAGTCTAAATTTGATGCCAGAAGCGCTGAATATATACTAGTCGGATATTCAAATGAGTCAAAGGCTTATAGATTGTGGAAACCCGGAACAAAAACTGTCATAAAGAGTAGAGACGTTAGATTTATTGAGGACGAATTGTATAAACCCCAAGATAACACAGATGATCAAATGTTTTACGAATTTCAATGTGCGAAACCCAACAATGTAGAAGCAAGAACAACGGATGACGTTGGTAATTCGGAAATTCAGGACAATACCATTAATGAATCCGGAAGAGGGCAAAATAATGAGATGTTGGATTGTGAAGATGATTTTGTTGACTCTATAAGTGGTTTAGAAGCAGAAAATGCTGTTGGATTACCAAATATCTCTGTGCAACCCACTGTACAGGGTGAGTCAATTAGAGAAAGGCTGAGATCCTGGGCTTTTAGAAATAAAAATTAATCTTCCAAAAATGTTTTTGAAAATTTAATGGACCCCAAGTCAGTACATGAAGCGGTGACTTCGAATGAAGCAGAACAATGGTATAAAGCAATGCAAGACGAATATTCGTCGTTAATGAAAAATAATACTTGGTATTTAACCGATTTACCAGAAGGGCGAACACCAGTGGGATGTAAATGGGTGTTTAAATCAAAAATTAAACCGGACGGAATAATACAGAAAAAGTGGACGAGAAAGCATATCAGGAATTGATTGGATATTTGCTTTACATATCCCTCCACAGTAGGCCAGATATAGCGTGTGCTGTTAGCATGTTATCACAATTTTCCAAAAATCCACGGAAGCAACATTTAAACGCTGCTTTTTAAGTACTAAAATATCTCAGTACCACAAGCAACGCAGTTATAACGTACAAAAAGACCTCAAAACCTATTATCGGATTTTGTGATGCCAGTTGGGCTCAAGACGTGAATAATCGAAAATCTCAATCTGGATTTTGTTTTGTGTTGGCAAATAGTGTAGTATCCTGGGAATCTAAAAAACAAAAAGTTGTTGCGACTTCTAGTGCTGAAGCAAAGTATATTGCTCTAACAGAATCCGCAAAAGAAGCATCATATTTAAACTATATCCTTGAAGAACTAGGATTTTCAAAAGAAGAACCGATCACTATATACACAGATTCTCAAAGTGCACAACAAATGGCTAAGTTTGAAGCTCATCATTCAAGAACCAAACACATTCATTATAAATACCATTTCATAAAGGATATTGTTAAACGAGGACTTGTTGAACTACAATATTTATCAACAGACAAAATGGTGGTTTCACGAAACCTGTGCCAAAGCCTAAACATTATTTTTGTTCAAACAATATTGGCATTAACTTTAATAGTTACGAATTTAATTTTTTAAAATGTTTGAAATGATTGTAGTTATAAAATCAATTATGTTGAGGAGGCATGTTGTAATTATTACTGTACACCAAAAAATTATTTATAAAACTACATACATTTGCTTTCTGTAAACTTATTGTCATATTCATTCCATATTTAATTTCAATAAAGACAAGACTGAATTCTTTGTATCAATATATAGCAACGATATCTGCGTTAGCTGGTAAGAAAATCAGGTCTCCTGAGGAGCATATGTCTGCGAAACCTCCGAAAAAGAAGTTCCTACTTTCAGGGAGAGAGCCAAAGTCGGAAGAGTACATAGGAAGCGATTGCGACCTCTTAATCTTTAGAAACGAAAGTGGATCCCAAGAAGACGCCAAAACCCTCTCGGCTGATGATTGCTGAGAAAGGTGGGGAACCGCTTTTTAACATCAATCCAGACAGGAATCATGTCGATATCAGCAGTGAATTGGGTAAGATTCCACCAGATATTCAAATATGATTAACAAGCAGATGTTGGACAGGTAGTATTTTAATACTAGCGGATTGACCCATGCCAATTTGGAGCAGCGTGTGTAGTGGCAGAATATATTGACACTAGACAGTGCTACAGAGTCGACCGATATAGAGGTTTTGAAGTTTTTGAAGACGGAGTATTTAGGCGGAGTCTGGTTTGGAGACTGAGCAAGCTTGCTTAACTTCGAACCAGACTCCGAATTTATGTCAGACTCCGCAGTCTTGATCCCCACTTCCCAGGATGGCGTAAAGCTCGACCTGGTGAGAAAGAGGATGTCGCGGATAAAGGTGTGGAGTCGCTCTATAACCTAAACAGCATTATGTATTGTTAACTTAAAAGAGCTCGTTAGACGTATTCTCACTGCCTAAGACGGCATAAAGTTTGACTTGATGAGAAAGAGCAACCGTTTTCATCAAAAGATGAGTAAGTTTGCAACGGACCGCAAGGGCTGAATTGTGAGAAATGGCCTCCTATTATATAAGGATAAGGAAACAACGGAACCTTTTTTTGTAGTGGGTGTTGAGCAAGTCTCAATGACAAGTTTGGTTAGTACAAAATGTATGGCGTTCCACTTATCCCAGGCTGTGTTATTTAAAATCGAAGACGGTAGTGGCAGAAGACCTCTCGCAGCCTAGCGAAGAAAAAGTGGGTTAGAATCCACACCCAATTGTTCAGGGGATCTCATTTCCAGAGATCGGCTTCATGGGAGCTTATCCAAATCTTAACCGATATGACCCATTTGTAGTACCCAACGGCCTACATCAATTAGAAATATGTGTGTAAAATGTCAGGCGGCTGGCTTTACGTGTTAGACCGATATCGTGATTTCGACAGAGAGACATGGATAGATCGACATATAATGGCAATACGATCAAGAATATATTTCCTTCAAAGGGTCGCAGATCAATATTTCGAGATGTTAGAAACGGAATGATTAGATGGGTACACTCCACCCTATGGTGGTGGGTATAAAAATGTTTATCTATTTTATACCACTGTGCATAGCCAACTTCTCTCAATCAAGTGTTTTGAAGGCAAAGCAGATATTACTTGCGCCTTACCCTTTGGTGGTGGATATAAAAATGTTTATCTATTTTATACCACTGTGCATAGCCAACTTCTCTCAATCAAGTGTTTTGAAGGCAATGCAGATATTACTTGCGCCTTAAGATAGGCTTATGTTTTGTGTCAAATACAGCCCATCAAGAGAAGTGGTATATTAAATTTTTCCAATCGTTGGAAATATTCTAAAAAATTTCGAAAATGAAATTTCTGAATTCTAACAAAAATGTAAACTTCCAAAAGGGAACAAGACTGACTGTAAATATTGGGAAATCCTTGACATGACCAAAATAATTTCCTAGTATCTTTCAAATTTCATAAGACCAAGTTTTGCTAAGGCATGTCTTAAAATATTCAATACCTTCTTTCATATTTTCGGCGTAGCATATTCCTCACACGACTTGACTGAATGGCATTTTCTGTTTATTCATCCCAGTGGATCTATGATTTTATTGTTTATGCATGCCTTTTTGGCCTTATTTGTGCGTTTCCGTCAAACTCCCCGACCCAGACTCAGATTCAAATTCAGCCTTAGTCTCAGACTCCCCGAAACATGTTTGTCTTTTTTATGACTTTGGTCGCTGGCGTTGTCTCCTTTCGGGCTTCATTACTTGCTGTTTATTTTAGTTGTAAAAATTCAACCATATGTGTGTTGTTGGCTTGTGGAAAACTTCAAGGCGGAAAATGTTTGTCTGGTGGGTGTTTGTATTGCCAGCCCAAGGGTGGTGGTTAATGGTGGGTGGTTAAAGTCGCATTTATTTTCGCCTCACCCGCGTTGAGCATATCAGGCTACAAAAAAATTGAATTAAATTTCATTGCACATCTATCTCGCAATTCGCGGCGGGGGAGTTTTGTTGCCAATGGTTGCTGTAGACGTCCCAAATAATTTGTAAAATATGACAATCATTAAAAATGTTACAAGTGTCGTTGGTGTTTTTTGTTTGTTGTTGTTGTTAGGTTTTCCATTTTGCACAGCAGCAACGTCATAATCATTTTCACGTTAATAGTTGTCGTGTTTCTTGGTAATGCCAATGTTTATTTCGGCCATAATCAGAGATTTGTTTGTTATGGTGAGTAATAGGATTGTTTTATGTATATGAGTATATGATAGCTAGTCTGTCTCTATATAGTCTTAGTCATCATCATGGCGTAATTAAATTTGTGTTCTCTTCTTGTGGTTAAGGTCTCATCATAATGCTACACTCTCAGTGTAATGGTAAGCATGTGTTTAGCATACTTCTAGGAGCCATTTTGTTTAATATTTTTAGCATAGTTTTGGGATGTGAGTTTTTAATTAGACATAAAAATTCTTCATTATGTATATCATTTAAGGCGATTGCGGTATACATTTTGTCTACTAAAACCTAAGAAGCATTACTTGTCTCGTTTTTGTTTGACACAAACTGACAATGTGATGGAACAAACAAAGAATGTGGTAATCTTATAGAGAGTCAGAAAAGGGATGAGGTTATTATTAACATTACCAAGGCAAGTTTTAAGTTGATTTAGCAAATGTTATGTTTTAAATTTATTTTATAAAAAAATCCCAGTCCTAAAGCCTTCGAAAGGATACATATGGGACTTAAATGATAGGTACGTATTGGGAAAAGAGTTGCAATTTGACATTAAACCCGGGAGCAGCGAAACCAAGGGGAAAATCTACTTTTTTTGTGAATTCTGCACAAATCAATTTGGGATGCAAACAACAGAGGTGGGTCAATTTTGATAAAATTTTGTCCACATATATGGTTGTCTGAAACAAGCAAAATTGCAAATTTGCCCATGAACATTTCAGTAGGAATCGCGGGGATACTTCTCTCAAATCAATGAGTGCTGTCCGATACAAGTTTTAAGCTCATTGCCGAGTCAGAACGGCTGTTTACAGAACGACATTATTTAGCAAAGAAGTTTACACGGCTGATAACCTCAGAAAAATGTCTCACAAGTGTCACCACTAGGAGGGGATGACCACCGCTGAAATTTTCTGTTGACCTTCTCGCTGGGATCTGTTTCCAGGCGTGCTAACTTCTGAGCTATGGTGACCCTCGACAACATGAGGAATACGCCAAAGTCTAAAACCAGATAAGGGAACAAATTTTGTATGTAACGCCAATGACCAACAGTGATTCAGCTTAAGTCTCAAATCCGTGGTACTTTTCGGCCCACTTCAAGATGTTTCTAGGTTGAGCATGAAATAGGTAGAAGAAGGCAGAAATTTTGAGAAATACCAACTGGGAGTAGATCAGAACATATTTGAAGTATCTAGAGTTCACTGGGGGCCTATGTTGAACACCAGATCTATGGAATCTGCAGTAGATCTTGTTACGGAGTGCCTAAAAGTGGTGTTTCTAAAGGCATGTTCCTAATGTGTGCCGTAACGTACGACCACCCAGTCATAGTGAACTTGGGAAGAACAAGTAAAAACGTGCTAAGTTCAGCCGGGCCATATCTTGGGAACCCACCACCATGTATTCTGCTAAAATATGGGAGCTATATCTGGTTATAGACCGATTCGGACCGTACTTAGCACAGTTATTGAGAGTCATAACAGAACACTATGTGCTGTTATGACGCTCAGCCAAATCGGATAAAAATGACGGCTTCCAGGGGCTCATGAAGTCAAATCGGGAGATCGGTTTATATCAGGTTCTTGGCCAATTTGGACGGAAAATAGCACGGTTGTTGCAAGTCATGAAAGATTACTAACTGCAAAATTTCAGCCAAATCAGAAAAAAATTGTGGTATCCAGGGGCTCAAGAAGTCAAATTGGGATATCGGTTTATATGGTAACTATATTAAGTTTTAACAGATTTGGACCGAACTTTGTAAAGTTGTTGGAAGTAATAACAGAACACTGTCTGCAAAATTTCAGCCAAATCGAACAAAAATTGCGGCTTGTACGATCTAAAGAAGTCAAATCGGAGATCGGTTTATATGGGAGCTATATCAGGTTCTTGGCCGATTTGGACGGAACTTAGCACGGTTGTTGCAAGTCATAAAATAACACCACATGCAAAATTTCAGTCAAATCAGAAAAAAATTGTGGCATCCAGGGGCTCAAGAAGTCAAATCGGGAGATCGGTTTATATGGGAGCTATATGAGGTTATAGACCGATTTAAACCGTACTTGGCACAGTTGTTGGAAACCACAATAGAACAATATGTGCAAAATTGCAGCCAAATTGGATAAAAATTGGGGCTTCTAAGTGCTCAAGAAGTCAAATCGGGAGATAGATTTATATGGGAGCTATATCCACATCTGCCCGGCCGATACGGGATAACTATGAGCACCACACAGGCTGGAACTTTGAGCTCCTACTTGTGTGGTGTCCATCGTTATCACGGGAAGCTTAGCTGAAAGCTACCGGGCGCGTTCACAAGTTGCGGACGGTGGAAAGCTCCTTTTTTAAGCGGAGTAGCTGCAAATGCGGCCGCGGACAGTCAGCGATTTTCGAGAGGAGAGTCTCAGTGAGGAGTCAGGTGGCACTGGCTCTTAACTAAATACTGAGTGCCAATGATACTCGAGATGACAAGGCGAGTTATTGGCTCCTTCAAATAACCAATGGCCAACATCAGCGTCCGTTTCCAGGTTAGGGGCGGCTGGAGGCGAGCGTCGGATCTAGGAGCAAGTGGCTCGCCACAACGAGGGATACATGTACAATCCCACAAAACCCATGCGGTTGGGGCGCTGGGCCAGTAACCCGGCCATAACACGAGGCATGAATTTTGCTGTGGATTTGTGGTTAGTCAGAGACTGAAACACCTTGTCACCAGCTTTACTACGGCGGATGAGAGAATAGCCACAAGCCGCGTAAAAGCCAAATTCTTTAACATCAGCCTTTTTTGTGGCCATGCCCCGACGGAAGACAAAGACGAGGAGACCAAGGATATTTTCTACGAGCGCCAAGAGAGAGAATATGACCGCTGCCCCGCCCATGATATTAAAATCGTTCTGGGAGATTTTAATGCGAAGATAGCGAAGGAAGACCTTTTTGGTCCAACAGTCGGAAAGTTTAGCCTCCACGAGATAACGTCCAGCAATGGGTTGAGGCTGATAGATTTCGCCGCGGCAAAAAACATGGTAGTTAGTAGCACCAGATTTCAACATAACAAGTAAAAAGGCGTTAAGTTCGGCCGGGCCGAACTTTGGATACCCACCACCTCGGGTATATATGTAAACCACCTTTCATCAAAATTCGGTGAAAATTTCATACCTTATACTCATATACCTCATACCGATCTGAACTATATACGACACGGATGTCGAAAAGCCGAACATACGTCACTGTGTCAAATTTTAGTGAAATCGGATTATAAATGCGCCTTTTATGGGGCCAAGACTTTAAATCGAGATATCTGTCTATATGGCAGTTATATCGAAATCTGGACCGATTTGGGCCAAGTTGCATAAACATGTCGAAAAGCCTAACACAAAAACTGTCCCAAATTTCGGCGAAATCGAACAATAAATGCCTCTTTTATGGGCCCTAAACCTTAAATCGAGAGATCGGTCTATATGGCAGCTATATGCAAATCTGGACCGATCTGGGCCAAATTGACGGAGGATGTCGAAGGGCCTAACACAACTCACTGTCCCGAATTTCAGCAAAATCCGATAATAAATGTGGCTTTTATGGGCCTTAGACCATAAATCGGAGGATCGGTCTATATGGCAGCTATATCAAAATCTAAACCGATCTGAGCCATATTGACGGAGGATATTGAAGGGCCTAACACAACTCACTGTCGCGAATTTCAGCAAAATCCGATAATAAATGTGGCTTTTATAGGCCTAAGACCCTAAATCGGAGGATCGGTCTATATGGCAGCTATATCAAAATCTAAACCGATCTGAGCCTTATTGACGGAAGATGTCGAAGGGTCTAAGAAAACTTACTGTCCCGAATTTCAGCAAAATCGGATAATAAATGTGGCTTTTATGGGCCTAAGACCCTAAATCGGCGGATCGGTCTATATGGCAGCTATATCCAAATCTGGACCGATCTAAGCCAAAATGACGAAGAACATCGAAGGGCCTAACACAACTCACTGTCCCAAATTTCAGCAAAATCGGATAATAAATGTGGCCTTTATTGGCCTAAGACCCTAAATCGGCGGATCGGTCTATATGGGGGCTATATCAAGATATAGTCCGATGTAGCCCATCTTCGAACTTAACCTGCTTATGTTTAAAAAAAGAACCTGTGCAAAATTTCAGCTCAATATCTCTATTTTTGAAGACTGTAGCGTGATTTCAACAGACAGACGGACGGACATGTCTAGATCGTCTTAGATTTTTACGCTGATCAAGAATATATACTTTATACGGTCGGAAATGGATATTTCGATGTGTTGCAAACGGAATGACAAAATGAATATACCCCCATCCGTCGGTGGTGGGTATAAAAATATTCACAAAGCTACATGGCTGTCACCCGATTAAAACACGAGAAACCAAATTGATCACGTTGTGATAGATGGAAGGCATTCATCCAGCGTGTGTGATATACGATCGATCCGTGGAGCGAATATAGATTCGGATCATTACCTTGTTGCAGCAAAGGTTCGCATCCGTTTGAACATGGCGAGGAAAGTACGATCTGACACTGCACAGAAGCTGGACATTGAAAAGCTGCAAACACAACAAATGGCAGCGGCATACTCCACTCGACTGACCCAACTGCTTGATGGAAGCACTCCTTGTTTCGATGATATAATGGCGCAGTAGCAAACTATTGCTCACTCCATGGAAAATGCCGCGAAATCCGTACATGGGTACCGGAAGCCTCCTCCAAGAAACCCATGGTACGACCAATAGTGTCGAGATGCTACTGAAGCCAAGAATGCGGCATATAGAGCAACCCTGCAATCAGTAGCAAGGAGAGGTATCGGAAGAAAAGGAGAGAGAAGAAACGTCTATACAGCAGAAAGAAAAAGGAAATGGAAAGATGCGAGTGTGAGCGAATTGAGATGTACAGGAGTCAGAATGAAGTCCGGAAATTCTACCAAAGAATTAAACATCAAATCGATGGCATTGGTGCAGCCACATCCTCCTGCAGAGACAAAGAAGGTAATCTGGTAACTGACACAGATTACATGCTGAGGATATGGAAAGAACATTTTACTCAACTGCTAGTGTCCGACGTTGGCGGTGAAGAGGATACCGCAGAACCAATCAATGATGATGGTATAGAATGTTTACCTTCTACTCACAATGAGGTCAAAAGAGCAGTGACCCGACTGAAGAACAACAAGACAGCAGGAGCCGACGGGTTACCGGCTGAACTATTTAAGACCGAAAGCGACACGCTAATAAGGCGTATGCATCAGCTTATCTGCGCAATCTGGCTAGAAAAACACATACCCGATGATTGAAACCTCAGCATACTATGTCCCGTACACAAGAAAGGAGACTAGACGGAATGGGCCGACTACAGAGGAATAAGTCTCCTCCCTGTCGCATACAAGCTACTCTCATGCGTACTGTGTGAAAGATTAAAACCTGAAGTCAATGAGATAATTGGGCCCTATCAATGCGGCTTTAGACCTGGTAAATCAACCCTAGACCAGATATTCACACTGCGCCAAATCCTGGAAAAGACCCGAGAAGGACAAATCAACACCTACCACCTCTTTGTTGACTACAAACCCGCTTTCGTTACTCCTTTATGTTCAAAAGTATTTCGAGCCATGTCTGAGTTTGGTATCCTTGCGAAATTGAAAAGAATCTGCAGGATGACACTTGCTGACACACGTTACTCAGTAAGAATAGCAAACAATCTCTCCGAACCATTCAAAACCATACGAGGTTTCAGACAATGAGACAGCTTATTATGTGCTCTCTTTACTATTCTGCTGTAGAAGATTATACAAGATACCGATGTGAATTGGCATGACACACTACTCACAAGAGAACACATGCTACTCATCTATGCCGAAGACATCGATATCTGTGAAAATGGGTCTGTCAGAAAATGGAGATAAGATCAAATGGATTGTATCAACTCCCAAAATGTCTTGTACACACGAGCAGATAAGGAAATGTAGAAAGTTGGTAACCACAACTTTAGGATAGCCAATAACTATCTACCTGGGCACCGCCGTAACCGAAACGAATGACACCAGTTTTGAAATAAAGCGAGGAATAATACTGGCAAACGATACTATGGATTAGCCAGGCGGAAAGAAGACGAGACAGTTCTTGGAGTGTAGATAATGTTGGATAAACCATATGCTAAGAAACAGTGGATAAATTGTTGGTCCCATGACTTAAATATAAGGGACAAAGTGGCACAAGGCACGCCACAGGGGGTATTTTATCACCACTCCTTTGGGTGACCTATTACGGATGCTGAGAGATTTGTACACGTCTGCTATGCAGACGATGTTATAATACTTCTTAGGGGTAAGAATCTGAACCAGCTATGCAGAAGGGCCAAAAGGGTCTTGCCTGTGGCATATGACTCAGCTAGACCCTGGGGTCCCAATGTTAACACAGAGAAGACTGAAATATGCCTGTACACGAGGAAGTCAAAGGTGGGCCAATTTAACGCACCACGTTTCCTCAATAAAAAGGTCTAATAATTAAAAGTGATCTTGGACAGGAAACTTAATTGGAAGTGTCACATTGAGGAGCGTACTGAGAAGGCTCACAGATGTTGAGCACTATGTAGACGGGCCGTAGGCTCGAAATGGGCCTTGAATCCGAAGAAAGTCCACTGGCTCTTCAGGAGCGTGATTAGACCCTTTACTTACGCCTCAGTAGTTTGGTGGACTGCTATGGACAAAAAGTGAAACATAAGGACCATACAACAGGTTCAGAGAACATGTTGTCTTGGCATAGGAGGAGCGATGAAGACCACACCCACTGGGGCACTGGAGACTATTCTAGATATCCGACCGATTGACATACAGATTAAGTGTGAAGCAGCAACTGTGTCTATGAAGCTTAAGGCTATGAGAGAATGGATTGGGGATGGGAGCAGCGCATACCATCGCGGAATAATCGAGGCGACGATAGGAAGGGAAGAAGGAAGGGAAGGGGTTTCCGATCGGATACCTGAGACGATACTTGAGGTCGAGTGCGAGGCACTGCTGCCAGCGGCACAGTCTTGGACTGACGGAACTCTAGTATTGCCAACTGGAAGATCATGTTACACGGATGAATCACAGCCAGAAGACAGAGTGGGCCTGGGCGTCTACATTGAGAACCCAAGGGCTGAGATCTGTTTTAGACTGCCTGACCATAATACGATCCTGCAGGCGTAGATCTGGGTGATTACAGAATGGGTGAGGCCGTGTTTTGTTAACGCGAGAACGTCGAGTATGAACATCTTTACGGACAGTAAACAGGCCAGAGAGGGCAATAATAACCAGGACGGTCTTGGAATGTAAAAAGGAGATTAAAGCCTGCCCTAAGGATGGCATGATCCGCATCGTTTGGGTGCTGGGCCATAACGGATTAAGGGAGAATGAGAGGGCAGATAATTTGTCAGTAAAGGCCAAAGAACTGCAATCAATAAACTTGGTTTACCCGAAGCCTTTCGGGTCGACTCAGTCCGATTTAAGGACATGAGCGACGAATGCACATGTTACACTGTGGAACAGTGAAACAATCGGTAGGTCGGTGAAAATTCTATGGGATGATCTGGATCGTGAGAGAACGAGGCTATTACTGAAAGGAAGTAAGAAGGAGGTCGATATAGCTTTTGGTATCACAATGGGACGCATAGAACCCGCGCTCACTTATGCAAAATCGGTGTGGCAAGTGATAGCATGTGTTGGGCATGTGGGGAAGATGATGAGACGTTGGAGCATTTCCTATGTCATTGCCCGGCTTTCGCGGCTAAAAGACACCTGTACTTAGGTGGAGACTCAATACCAGACATGAACCAACTTAGGGGAGTGGTATGGAAAACAATTAAAGATTATGTAACTAGCACTGAATTTCTAATTTAAAAATTTCCTTTTCGAGGATACTTTCTAGTTTTCGGAGCGCATAACAAGCCGATTACTGGCTTAAGTATATGTCCATAGTGGCATTCAACCTAACCCAACCTATATCATTTGGAAGGCGCCCCGGTAGCAGATTTGGCAACATGCTCGGATTGCCTGACCGGGGGTCGTGGATTCGATTCCTACCAGAAGCCTTCATCTGTTGCTACTGTAGTATCACAATGGACTTAAAATTGTCGAAACAAATGTGTAAAGGATTGCCACTCTTACCTAACGTGTATCAGGTTATTAACAGATTTACACCATACGTGGCGTGGGTGTAGGCGGTTATAGAAGAGGTCAGTATGAAAATTATGCTATTCGCTTGAACATTCTATTAAGGAACAGGGGACACTTTTCTCATATCGTCGTAAAATTCTAAGACGATTTAACGATGTCCGTGTGTCTGTCCGTCCGTAATCACTCTATAGCCTTTAAAAATTGAGATATTAAGATGAATTTTGGCACAGGTACGTCTTTTTGATGCACGCTGTTTAAATTCGTGAACGGGTCAAATCGGACCGTATTTGGATATAGCTGTCATATAGACTGATATGCCGGTTAAGGGTCAGAAGCTTATAAAAGCTTTATTTATTACCCGATTTTGTTGAAATTTGAAATATAAAATTCAACAGTGATTTATATTTATTAGACCACTCAATGTGCGTGCCGAATTTGGTTGCATAAGTTATCCAATTTTCATCGGATTGTGACGAAAGGTGGTTTACATATATACCCGAGGTGGTGGGTATCCAAAATTCGGCCCTGCCGAACTTAATGCCTTTTTACTTGTTAAAGTTTAAGCTCAATGATAAGGGTCCTCCTTTTTCATGCGGTGTCCAAACTACGTGACTTATAGCAACAGCACTTGGTTTGGAAGTTTTAACATGGGACGAAACCTTACAAACGTAGCCAGTATTAGTAAGGGGACAACCTCCACTGAAAATTTCACTGATGATCACGCTGGGATTTGAACCCAAACGTTCGGAAAAATTGCAAAATGTTTTGCAAAATTGAATAATAATTGCGGTAGGGGCTCTAGAAATCAACTTGGATGAGGTCACTTCAACGTCCAATGCTAAAAGTAGGCGTGGCAAAGATTATTTAGATTCCAAATTTTGTCAGCGTCAGTTTGATGCCATCACAGTCGCTGGTTAAAAATTTTAGAGTCCTAGCTGCTTTTTGGGATTTGTTACCTCTAAAACCCGTCATTGGGCCAATAGTGCACTATGCACAGTGCTCAGTGACCCTTTATCGAAAGCCAGGAACGCCTTCATCCTCTATAAGTTGATGATTGACCATAGTGTCTTGGTAGTTCGGTATTGAAATACAGATTTTCACCACTTCATAGGCTCCGCACTGGCAATGCATTCTATAAAGCACACCCAGACACCCAATGCACTCTACAAAGCACAAACTGAGACTACCAAAAGCCCGATGAAAAGATCAAGTGGTGAAGGACATCTCGTATCGTAGTGTCGGAGATTTTAGAAGGAGCGCAGAGGACCGAGGCGCTATTCTAAGTTCGACTTAGGTTGCAAATGCTCTTCATAGCCAATTAAAGTGAATGTTGTTTGATTGCTTAACCCATTGATAAGTATATCAATCGACTTATAACACTTCCTGGTTAAATTTTGTTATGTTCGCCTTTCTGTGTGTCTTTCTAGGAGTAGGGTATTATAAAATCGACACTGCACACATTTTACTCTAATCTTACCTACTTAAACCCAACATTTACCAAAATTAAGGCTGTTTGGCCTGTCTGTCGTTTAAAACTTGATATTTCGCTGGACGCTCGGTCTCGAGGTTTGCTATTAATACTTGAAGACACGCATATGTCTGCTTGTTTTAAGATTCTCTATGAATTAGTAACTTTAGCCTGTATTCCATCACTCAAGTTCCACTTTAAAGGACCTCCTTTGTAGTTTATGTTGAATGTTGCGTGTAAGTTAAATTCTCATTTACAACGCCATGCAAAGTGTTATAAATTGGAGTGCGTGAGGCATATTTGTGGCTATACGCACTCACCTCCTCCTCCTCAACGCCCATAAACAGAATACAAACAAACCTACACGCACACCAAAGAGATGGGTCTCATTATTATTTTGAAATTACTTACGTTTCATTTGTAAACGTTATTTCAGGATTTTATTGAGCTCATTTGTTTTAGAGTCATCCTTTGCCCCCCTCATCGCACCATAGCAGCTTGAGATTCCATGCTCTCTCGCATGTACTGGCATTTGTTAAATTCGCATATATGCATGTACGAATGTCCTTGTGCTCCTCCCGTTTGGCCTGTAAAGCTTTTGTTATGGAATTGCGTGTCTGCGGCATTGTTAGGGAACCTCAAATGTATTATTATTTTCCTGTTGTCTGCTATATACGGGGCCAATCGTAGCTGTTTTTCCTGTTTGAATAACAGGGAAAAAGAGACTGCTTCCAATAGTGTCATTATGGGAACATCTATTTGGAGATGGCTGTCTGACTGTCACCCTGTGTGCTGCTGCTGCCACCTTTTTATGGGTACTTACATTTGTCTGTTTTGTATCTGTAGTATGTCTATATTAAAAAGGTGTTTACCTTTTGCTGGGAATTTGCGGAGATTGAAATGAGGCCTTCAGAGAGAGGGCCTTATAGCAAGAGATCAACAATTGCCACAGAAGTTGGCCAAGAATCATTTACCAAGGCAATACGAGTACATATGCATGTAAGATAGCTAAACCGTTGAGTGGAGCGGACGTATTGTTATCTCACTCCGCAAGAATTTTCCTGTAACTCGTAATAGGTCACCGTTTTTGGAAGAAGTGAAGTCACTCAAGAATAGCTGCGATAGAGGTATCCATTAGGAGGTTGATGATCTGCGTCTATTTCCAGTACAGCTGCAGATCTATAGCCAGGGAGTAGGCTAAGAAGGACTTCAAAGACCCAACAGCTGCGGTGGTGGCATCAGACCGTAGCATGTTGTCTGAAAACCCGACTGGTGAAGCGGCTGCTCCAGACTCCAATAGCCGACAGACGACTGGTCAGCAGGGGCTTTTGACGAAGGCCATCGGCCTACCCCGGCAAACCAACACGCTCTTTAAGAGGTTGTAATAATAGAAGACGAATAGTTCTCAGGTTAATTGAGAGGCTTGGTGCGAATGATCCTAAGACTCTCACTATTAGGGAGAGAGATTCCCTAAATTTGGCTCGGGAATTCGCTTCACAGGTTACCTCAAAGACCACACGTCTAGATTCGGAAACTGCGCCGCAGTCAGCCAAAAGGCTGCGGTTACCTGGAGGGCATCCCATGCCTAAAATAACTAGGGCGAACAATCGTAAGATGGGTCCTTTTGTCGTAAGATGGGTTCTTTGCTAATGGCGCTAGGGACAGTTTGGTGATGGTAGTTGTCGGCAAGGGAGAAGAACAAGGCTGCATACCTAGTAATAATTGGAGTGGGATAGTCAATGGCACAACCGAGCAGATAAAGAAAATGGAGAAAGTTGGGAACCACAACTTTGAGATAGTAACTTTATCTACCTCGGCACCGCCGTAACCGAAACGAATTACACCAGTTTTGAGATAAAGCGAAGAATAATACTGGTAAACAGATGCTATTGTACTTTGGACTAAGTAAGCAGTTTAGAAACTACCTCTAGACAGACAAAGACTACACTTTTCAAGACACTGATACTACCCGTGCTGTTATATGGTTCTGAAGCATGGGTACTTGTGAAAACAGATGAGGCAGTACTTGGAGTATTTGAGAGAAAGATTCTTCGTAAAATATATGGACCAGTTTGCGTTAACGGAGAATATAGGGGACGTATGAACCACGAGCTGTATGAGCTGCATAGCATAGTTACACGCATCAAAATACAACGGCTGCGTTGGCTAGGTCATGTTGTCAGAATGGATGAAGAAGCTCCAGGAAAGAAGTCTTTTGAAGGCAAACACGGTGGTACACGCAAACCGGGAAGACCAAAAGCCCGACGGAAAGATCAAGTTGTGGGAGACACCTCGAAACGAGGCGCTTGGAACGCTATTCTACGTTCGGCTAGTGGAAAAAATATTCTGTCATAGCAAATTAAAGTAAGGGATAGTCAATGGACTGTTATCAGTATACTCTGATGTCCTTTTCGGAATTTTCTGGATCTCCTTCAGTTTGTGACGAAGGAGGCTGGTATCGGGGCCGATACATACTAATTGCCTTCGGGGATTAACGCTCAATTGAAGTGTATCGTTGAGCGCCAAAAAATATTGGTTAGATCTGGCCAAGTGCAACACTAGATTTAGTCCAGAAGGTAGATATTCCTTCTCGACCAATGGCGCATGCTTGGATACCACATATTCCCTCATATCCTGAAAGAATAATAGAATGTAATCTCAATCTTTCAACCACCGAGTGGAATATTGTTAGATTGGATCGGAGACATGCAGTTTTCGTGATAAACTTCGGCTGTCTCGCAGACCTCAACAAGTCTGAAGGGGTTGTATCCTACGGATTCAACAAGTTGAAACTAAAGGTCTTTAAAAGCGGTGGGGTTGGGGAATCAGAAGACGACTCAGCAGTTGTTGCTGATCACTTGCCTGAGGAACTATCGACCACATCGCTAAAGTTTGGGGGATTGCAGGAGACTAAAAATCCCCCTGCCACAATGGAGACAGGAAATTGGCATCGAAACGGGACCCGACAAGCTCTGTGTGGGTGGGTCACCTAGTTGGACTGGGCTCAAGGTTTGCGCCAGCGGGGAAACACGGAATTCAGAGTACTTCGACAGCTGCAGCTAGTGAAGCATCTAAAGAGGAATCGTCCACAGCTTTCCCATCTGCCCCTGGATGCGTGCGGAAGCTCATCACGACAAGATCTAACGAATCTTGTGAGGATGAACTCCTGGCGGAATCAGAAGACGAGGCTAACACAACAGTGGTGGAAGTTCTGACTATGGTCCGGTGGGTCACCTAGTTGGACTGGGCTCAAGGTTTGCGCCAGCGGGGAAGCACGGAACTCAGAAAATACTTCGACAGCTGCAGCTAGTGAAGCATCTAAAGAGGAATCGTCCACAGCTTTGCCATCTGCCCCTGGATGCGTGCGGAAGCGAAGAAGACGAGGCTAACACAACAGTGGTGGAAGTTCTGACTATGGTCCGGTTTTCACAGATAAATCACCACCATTGTAAGACCGCTCCGGCGGCACTAAAGGTACTCCTGATGGCAGGGGGATTTGACGTGGTTCTTATCCAGGAACCATGGGTGTGTGGAGGAATGATTCGTGGATTCTGGATTTAAACTACTCAAGGATACGGGAATGGGAGACACTGGGCCTGTATTCTTGCAAAGAGTAGTCTAAATGTTTTTCTTCTTCCGTCGCTAAGCACTGAAGATTTAGTACTAGCCAGCCTTGAAATAAACAAGCCTCATTACCGGCTGGCTTCCTTGCATATGGCACACGATTCAGAGATGCCGCCTTAAAACCTTAAGTCGCTGGTTGAAGCCAGAAGAGGTTCTCACTGGTATGCATTCGTCGGAGACTATTGGGAAAATTGTGTCTGACCCGAAAATTCTTTAGGCGATAAGAAGTTTCTTGAGAGGTTGATAGAAGCATATCTTAGGGCAAAGATCCCTGGAGATCGCCTGTTGCGGCAGCAGCATGCATATAGTAAAGGCAAATCCACTGAAAAAGGCCTTCACGACCTAATCGGCTACATAGAGGGTTCTCTCGCTGTCAAGGAATATACAATGGTAGCATTTCTTGACATGGAAGGTGCTTCCAATAATGGACACCCGACGTCAATCATGAAGAAGTTGGAGTTTCAAGGCATCAATTCTAACGTAAGAAAGTTCATTAACAACCTACTTACTAAAAGATACATTACGGCAAGCATGGGATCTGTGGATCTAAAAAGGTGGGTCAGCAGAGGAACACTTTAAGGAGGTGTACTGTCTCCTCTACTTTGGAATATAGCCATTAACAATATATTATTGTCTCTGGAAGAAAAAGGTGTGAAAGTGGTGGCGTGGCAATTACTGTTAAGAGAAAGTTTCTCAGCACTCTAAGATACACTTCAGGAAGCTCTACGTGAAACAGCAAACTGGACTACCGAAAGTGGTCTAGGTTTAAATTCGTGCAAGATAGAAGTAGTTCTTTTCCGCAGGAGATACAAGTTACCTACAGTGGAATCTGTCTCCTTGGGAGGAGTATTTTGCGCTTTTACACAAAGCGCAAAATACTTGGGTGATTTGCTGGACTTCCTGTCCTGATCTTCAAATCATCAACATTTTGCAAAGGGCAAGATAGGCCACTGTTACTCCATACACCTGCAAGAAAGCCATTGGCAAAAGTTGGGAATTGACACCTCGTGTCATGCATGCAGTTGTCAGACCTTTTATACTATATGGTGTTGTGGTCTGGTGGACGACGCTTCAAAAATCCACCTACTGCTCAATATTTAACCGCATCCAAGGGATGACTTCTTTGTGCATCACAGCCGCATTGAGGACGACACTATCTGATGCACTGAATTTAATGCTTCATCTTATGCCTCTGGACATTGTGGCAAGACAAATTGCAGCGACCACTGCCTTGAGGTTAAGGAAGCTTTCCCATAGGTCATGTGGCGGTTACGGACACTGTGTTACCCTTAATACAATATCCGATGTTCCAGGCAGTGTGGATTACACCATACCTGAGCCTCTTTTTGATAAAATGTACTGTACGACTATTCCTGATAAAACCGATTGGGACAACGAAATCCCTGGTAGCAGAAGTTACATAGACTTCTATACGGATGGATTCAAACTAAATGATCAGGTGGGCTTTGGGGTGTACTCTAAAGATCTAGAACTGGTCATATCGAAAAGGTTAACCGGCCACTGCAGTGTGTATCAAACAAAGATCCTTGCAATTAAGGAAGTAGTGGAATGGCTATAATATATGACATTATACGATTGGCATAAATATCTTCTCAAACAGCTAGGCAGCCATTAAATCCCTGGAGAATGTATTTCTGGACACAAAAACCGTCATCGACTGTTGCAGATCTCTCAACGAGTTGGTTGAACAGTTCAAAATTCACCTATTCTAGGTGCAGGGTCCCAGAGATATCCCAGGGAAGTGTAGAGCAGACGAGCTTGCGAGAGTAGGAACTGCCTTACCCTACCCAATGCTGGGATACTAGAATCTGTTGGTATGCCTCTAGCGACATGTAAGCTAAGTTCTCAAGACCAGGCTCGAAGGGCAACAAATGAAAGGGGACATCAACATTCAAAAACTATGTGGCCTAATATAGACTTGAAGAGGTCTACCGCTTTGCTGTCATTGACTAGAACAGACGTCTCAGTCATTGTGTCTGTCATGACAGGTCACTGTCTAATCGGAAAACATGCTAATAGACTGAAGCTTGCCAGCAACGACTTTTGCAGAAGCTGTGAGGACATCGAAGAAGAAGAGACTATAGAACACCTTCTGTGTGTGTGTCCCGCACTAGCAGTCAGATGGAGTTCCACTTTAGGTTCTCATTTCTTTGAGAACCTGTCTGATTTAGCGGATGTGAACATTCGCAAGTTATTGGGCTTTTTAACGGTAGGAACTAGAAGGCATCTTCCTTCTTCTGTTCCTATGGTCTCACAATGAACGAAAACCTCAAAGCGAGTCTGATGGACTGCCACTTAAACCTAACCTAGCCTAACCTAACATATTTCCACGCTTTAAGGTTTTTTCCTTCAAATTAAGGCCCTAATTTTCTCTTATTCTCCAACTCTCAATTTATATTCGTTTACATTTGAATGGCATTAGAAAATTAATCAAGCACAGCTGTGACGCATCATTGTCTCCTTTTTCTCGGTGGCACAGTCAACTGATACCAAAACCACATTTACTTGGATCACTACGGAGGAACATCACTGCTGACTGGCTGTTGCTGCTGTTCATTTCGGGCTCGAACGGGAATTTGGCAAAAAGCAAAACTAACTCCTGCTAACCATTTTACCACATTCTGCAACCACCTTCTGCTTCCCTTATGCCACCATTTAAGCATTATGTTCATGGCAAAGAGCCACCATTTATATTGGAAATGTGAAATGGCTATGGCAAAAGCAAGAGAGCGGGAAAAGCAGAGCCCAGGCAAAACAGTGAGTGAAAGATGAAAAGCTGCGGGTCCTGTGAACAAAATTTGGTTAAATTTTTGTGGTTTTATGGGATTTTTCTTTAGTTTCCCTTCACTTTCCCCTGGGGGTATACATTGCTCCCGCTTGCAGAAGACTTCATGTTGCTTCATGGGACTGTTGCTCCTTGTCTCGTTTGTTTGCTTGTTTGTCTTTCATTTCGTTCTTTTCATTTTCATTTTGGTTTTTCTTTTTCATTTTCGTTTTTTCATTGAATTAAAGGATTTTTGTTGGTTCCTTTCTAATTTAAATGAAGTGCTGGTTTCCTTTGAAATAAAGTCCTGACATTAAAAGGCAGCCAAATGGTTAGCCGGAAATGGAGATGAGGTTATAGCAGTAGGTCAGCTCATGAGGGAGTTTTTTTTTGTATATCTTCTCCAAGAAAATCTCAACCACCTGCAGATTTTTTATGATAGATACAGAGCATGCTTTCTTAAGTGGTACTTATCCCTTTGTAGTGGTCAACCCGTTCTGAATTTGTTGTTGTCTTTTTCTTTTGCTAGGCCACAGGCAAAAAAGGATATTTTCTTATTATGTCCCTGCTGGCCAAAAGTTTCTTATGCAGATGGTATTAAAGGAGTTATCATTAACATTAAAGCAAGAAAATAAACCAACCAAAGTTTTACTCACCACAGACCCTTAAGGAAATTACATATGGCCCTTTAAACTTTCGTGGTATCACATAATAGACATCTGTATACGTTTTGTGTGGTTAAACCAAGAAAGGGACTCAAAGTCCTTGAAGCCGCAGTGATCTTAAGAAGCATACTATCGAAGCTGAAGGGCTCAAATTCTTGCAGATTTCATTGAAAAGGTATCAACAGAACAACAAACTGTAATTTTCCTAGAAAAATTCTTAGACGAGTAATTTTGTTGGAATACTTAAAAAAACTTTTCCCCAAAATCTGCTCATTGTGGTTAAAATAGTGTAGGTCTTCCATTGGAACCTATTATCATTAGATTGGTACAAAACAAAAAAAATCGGTTTAGGATTGTTTAAGAGTCATGCTAAAATGTCGTATTTGCCATAATACTGGCTCATAAATATGATATGAATAGCTGGACAGGACCCGCTCCGCTGCGTTTTTTTTTCACTCTCTTATTTTATCAGAGCCCTAATACTGGCACGGTCAGCAAAAAATGTTCTGTTTGGGGGTGCTGGGTGCTTTTCGGATATTTCGCCCCAATGTGGATATCATATTGGTGCTCTTCTCCCAAATATTTTTCATTTGCGCCTTATATTGCTATGGTCGGTAAATATGTCCGGTATGGGGGTAATTTTGGGGGTAAGGTTGACCCCCATATATCAGATTCGTGCTCTAGTCTCAAACACCTTTCATTTGAGTCCTCTATTGTCATTATTGGTTTATATTTCTATTTGCCGGGCCTAAGAGAAGGCGCGGCCCCCAAGATATCCCACACCAACATAAGGATACCAAATTTCTGTTTTTGAGTTATTATAAACAAACTAAAATTCGATTGAAGTGGCCAACCCATCTCCGAAATCTGGCATTTTTATACCCTCCACCATAGGATGGGGGTATACTTATTTCGTCATTCTGTTTGTAACTACTCGAAATATTCGTCGGAGACCCCATAAAGTATATATATTCTTGATCGTCGAAACATTTTATGTCAATCTAGCCATGTCCGTCCGTCTGTCTGTCGAAAGCACGCTAACTTCCGAAGGAGTAAAGCTAGCCTCTTGAAATTTTGCACAAATACTTCTTATTAGTGTAGGTCAGTTGGTTTTGTAAATGGGCCATATCGGTCCATGTTTTGATATAGCTGCCATATTAACCGATCTTGGATCTTGACTTCTTGAGCCTCTAGAGTGCGCAATTCTTATCCAATTGGAAAGAAATTTCGCACGACGTGTTTTGTTATGACATCCAACAACTGTGTCAAGTATGGTTCAAATCGGTCAATAACCTGATATAGCTGTCATATAATCCGATCTTGGGTCTTGACTTCTTGAGCCTCTAGAGGGCGCAATTCTTATCCGATTTGAATGAATTTTTGCACGAAGTATTTTGTTAGGACATCTAACAACTGTGCCAAGCATTATTCTAATCGGCACAGTTATTATAGTTGTGATATAATCCGATCTGGGGTCTTGACTTTTTGAGCCTCTAGAGGGCGCAATTCTTATCCGATTTGAATGAATTTTTGCACGACGTGTTTTGTTATGATATCCAATAACTGTGTCAAGTATGGTTCAAATCGGTCCATAACCTGATATAGCTGTGATATAAACCGATCTTGTGTCTTGACTTCTTGAGCCTCTAGAGGGCGCAATTCTTATACGATTTGAATGAATTTTTGCACGAAGTAGTATTATATAGCTGCCATATAAACCGATCTGGGATCTTGACTACTTGAGCCTCTAGAGATCGCAATTATAACCCGATTTGCCTGAAATTTTGTACGCGGATCCTCTCATGACCGTCAACATACGTGAATCGGTCCATAGCCCGATACAGCTCCCATATAAATCGATCTCTCTATTTTACTTCTCGAGCCCCCAAAGGACGCAATTCTTATTCGAATTGGCTGACATTTTACACAGTTCTCCAAAATATAATTTAATTGTGGTCCAAACCGGTCTATATATTGATATCGCTCTAATAGCAGAGCAAATCTTTTCTTATATCCTTTTTTGCCTAAGAAGAGATGCCGGGAAAAGGACCCGACAAATGCGATTCAAGGTGGAAGGTATATACGCACGCTTTTACTTGTTGAAAATAGGTTACAATCCCATTTACAATCCCAATAGACCTACGCTAATAAGAAGTATTTGTGCAAAATGTCAAGCGCCTAGCTTTACTCCTTCGAAAGTATGCGTGCTTTCGACAGACGGACGGACATGACTAGATCGATTTAAAATGTCATGACGATCAAGAATACATATTAAGGGTGACTTTTAAAGATCCATAGGAACATTTTTCAAGCAAGATTTGAACCGTGTGCTAAGTTTTGTCGGGTTGAAACTTATCCACCATGGATAGCATTTGTCGCATGGCAAGATCGGCTTAAAATATCATGACGATAAAGAATATATTGGGTTGCCCAAAAAGTAATTGCGGATTTTTCATATAGTCGGCGTTGACATATTTTTTCACAGCTTGTGACTCTGTAATTGCATTCTTTCTTCTGTCAGTTATCAGCTGTAACTTTTAGCTTGCTTTAGAAAAAAAGTGTAAAAAAAGTATATTTGATTAAAGTTCATTCTAAGATTTATTAAAAATGCATTTACTTTCTTTTAAAAAATCCGCAATTACTTTTTTGGCAACCCAATATATACTTTATAGGGTCTCAAAGGAATAATTCGAGGAGTTACAAACAGAATGTCGAAATTAGTATACCCCATCCTTTGGTAGAGGGTATAAAAACACATAAAATTCATAAAATCTTTATTTGATTCGATAGTACGGTCCACAATAGTCTCTCCAACATTTCGGATGGTATTTCACCATAAATGCTTCAATGCTGTCTTCCAATACTTCAATTGAAGCGGGCTTGTCTGTATAGACATGAGCTGAAATCGTGAAATCGCACGATCTAGGCGGCCAATTGACCGGTCTCGAACGTGGAATAAAATGTTCACTGAACTCGAATCTCAATAATTCCTTTGTTACGCGTGCTGTGTGGCATGTGGCACCGTCTTGTTGAAACCACATGTCGTGCAAGTCAAGCTCTTGCATTTTGAACAAAAAATAGTTGGATATCATCTCACGATAGTGCTCACCATTCACATTTATGTTACGATTCGCATCATCTTTGAAGAAGTACGTTCCAATGATGCCACCAGCCCACAAACCGCATCAAACTGTTACTTTGTATACCCATAACAATAGGATGGAGGTATATTTATCTAGTCATTCCGTTTGTAACACCTCGAGATATTGATCTAGGACCCTATAAAGTAATTATATTCTCGATCGTCTCGACATTCTGAGTCGAACTAGCCATGGCCGTCCGTCTATCGAAATCACGATAGCGGTCGAACGCGTAGAGCTTACCGCTTGAAATATTGCACAGATACTTTATAATGACGAAGATCATTGAGGATTGCAAATTGACCATTTCGGTTCAGATTTAGATACAGCTCCCATGTAAACCGATCTTCCAATTTGACTTCTTTAGCCCCTGGAAGCCGCAATTTTCATCTGATTGGGCTGTAATTTTGTACAAAGCATTCTACTATGACCTCCAACATCTCTGTCAAGTACAGTCTAAATCGGTTCATAGCCCATATAAACCCATCCCCCGATTCGACTTCTTGAGCCCCTGGAAGCCACAATTTTTGTCCGATTTGGCTGACATTTTGCATACGGTGTTCTGTACCGAATACAGTTCAAATCGGTCTATAACCTGATATAGCTCCCATATAAACCAATCTCCCAATTTGACTTCTTTAGCCCCTGGAAGCCGCAATTTTCATCCGATTGGGCTGTAATTTTGCACAAAGCAACATCTCCAACATCTGTGTCAGGTACGGTCTAAATCGGTCCATAGCCTGATATACCTCCCATATAAACCGATATCCCGATTTGACTTCTTGAGCCCCTGGAAGCCACAATTTTTGTCCGATTTGGCCGACATTTTGCATACGGTGTTCTGTTTCAACTTTCAGAAACTGTACCGAGTACAGTTTAAATCGGTCTATAACCTGATATAGCTCCCTTATAAACCCCATATAAACCGATCTACCGTTTGGTCTTCTAGAACCCCTGGAAGCCCCAATTTCACCCATTAGGCTTAAATTTTGCACAAAGCGTTCTTTTGTTACTTCTAACAACTTTGTCAAGTACGGTTTAAATCGGTCTATAAACTGATCTCCCGATTTGACTTCTTGATGGAAGCCGCAATTTTCATCCGATTTGGCTGAAATCTTTTGTTCTGTAATGACTTTAAACAACTGTGTCAAGTAAGGCCTAAATCGGTCCATATCCTGATATAGCTCCCATATTAAACGATCTCCCGGTTTGACTTCTTGGGCCCTTACAAGCCGTGAGTTTGATTCGCATGTAGTGTTCTTTTATCATTCTCACACAACTGTATCAAATACGGTCTATTTCGGTCTTTAACCAGATATGGCTCCCATATTTTAGCAGAATCCATGGTGGTGGGTTCTCAAGATTCGGCTCGTCCGAACATAGCACGCTTGTATTTGTTCTGGTCGTATTGGTAGCTCTTGCAATGCTTCTGGCTGATCTTCACTCCAAAATCGACAATTCTGCTTATTTACGTAGCCAATGAGACAAAAATGAGCTTCGTCGCCCGACGGAAGAACCGCGCAATGAATTTTCTTAACAGAGCACGCATTTTGATAATAAAATTCAACAGTTTGAGAGCGACGATTCATGGTTAAATTATAGACCAAACTGAAGATGTTTGACAGTGACACAAAACACGAAACGTGCATGAGCTGTTTAAGCCAGCGTTGCCGAAAAGATAATAGCTAAAAAATCACCCTTTATTTTATTAATTATGCACCAATATCGCGATATCATTTTTTTGATTTTTGTCAGTGAGCGCCACCACTGTGACATGGTTCCTGAATAAGAACCACATCAAATCCTCCTTCAATCAGAAGGGCCTTTAGTGCCGCCTAAGCGGGCTTACAATGGTGAGGATTTATATGCAGAAACCCGACCATAGTCGGGATTCAGATTTTCCACCACTGTTGAATTGTCCTCGTCTTCTGAGTCCTCCACGATTTCATCTTCACTAGATTCGTTCGATCTTTCCATGATGAGTTTCCTTGCGCATATGGGGGCTGTTAAAAAAGAACTTGAACCTCAGAACACTGAACACTGGACTTTTACGATGTGGACGATTCCTCCTTAGAGGCATCACTAGGTGTAAAAGTACCTTTTGAGTTCCGTCCTTCCCCGTTGACGCACACCTTAAGCCCAATCCCACCAGATGACCCACCTACACAGGGTTGTCGGGTCCCGCTTCGAACTCTACCTCCTCTTCTCCTGTTTTGATCGTGGCAGCGGGATTTTCAGGCTCCTACAATCCGCACCTACAATCTTAATGCAGCCGGTTCTATGTACCGGATTGACTCGGTAAAATAACCACCGAGCCAGGGGTTGCCGCCTCTGTTAACGTGTTTAGGTTGTGGGGGGGTCCTCCCCAAAATTTTTGGGTGTTTTACTGTCGGAATATTTGTTCATTAACCATTATCTTGAGTATTAATCATTGTCCATTAACCATAGCCTCAACCGCCTAATGGATAACACTATCCTTGAGTTACTTATATCTTTGTCCTAACATTGCCACTTATTAAGAGTTACAGTATATTATTGTGGAGCCAAATAACAAAACCTCCGCTCCACTCAACGGTTCAACAATAAAATATTTTTTTACAAACCCTTAAAATTTCTCATATGTAAATAAATCTAAGGCCTCCCTTATTAAAAAAAAGAAACTTTAATTTTGCAGCATAAAGTTTTCATAGCAAAGTCATTTCAATTTCTTTCTCAATGCAACATTTCATGCCTTTAGGATTTTCCATTTCCCACAATGAAATAAAATGTTAAACTTCACAGCACCTTTGGACAAAGAATACAAAATGCAAAACAAAAAAAAAGGAAAATAAACGACAAGGGAAGGTAATAAAAATGTTGGAAAATGCAAAGAAAACCCAAGAAAATTAAAGAAAAATAAACAAAAAAAAAAAAAAACACAAAATAAATGTAATAACAAAACATCATCTACTCAACTTCAATGAGTGCGACTAAGTACATGAGGAGCAGTGCTGCTGTGAGGGTGTTAGGAATACAACGTTGGAATTGCAAGTGAAAGCATTAGTGCTGGTGGTGGTGAACCTCATCTGTTTTGTCAAACACTAAGGATATAAAAAGGATCAAATACTCATTTTGGTTTTGTACGGGGCCACCTACAACTGCAAACTTCCAAATGGAAACACAGCACTGACTGATAAACCAAACGAAACGAAACGAGCAACAGCTAACCAAGAATGGAGTACATGAACTCTAAAACACTCTCGTAACGGCAATAAACCCCGAGACAACAAAAGCTCAATGAACATTACCATCATCAGTAGCAAGAGAAACAGGAGCAGTAGCAGGAAAAACAGGACCAGTAGCAGGAGAAATAGGAACAGTAGCTATGGTTTTGTCGTTTTGATCTAAAGCCAAGTTAGTGAGGAGAACCTATAGATGGTTAAAGAAAAAAAAAACAAGTAAAAGTTAAGTTCGGCCGAATTTTATATACCCTCCACCATGGTTCGCATTTGTCGAGCTATGCCACGGCACCTTTTTCTAGGCAAACAAAGGATAAAAGAAAAGAATAGCTATGTTATTGGAACAATATCAAGTAAGGTTTCATTTCGGACCATAACTGAATATTGGAGACCATAGTAGAAGTCATTGTGTAAAATTTCAGCCAAATCTAGTAAGAATTGCGCACTTTAGAGGCTGAACAAGTAAAATAGGGAGATCGGTTTATAGGGGAGCTGTATTAGGCTATAAACCGATTCATTCCATATTCGACACGTATGTTAAAGGTCATGAGAGAAGCCGTTGTGCAAAATTTCAGCCAAATCGTTGCGTCCTTTGGAGGCTCAAGAAGTCAAGACTGGGTTATGGACCGATTTGAACCATTCTTAGCATAGTTGTTGAAAGTTATAACAAAATACCTCATGCAAAATTTCAGCTAAATAGGATAATAATTGCGCCCTCTAGTGGCTCAAGAAGTCAAGATCCCAAATCGGTTTATATGGCAGCCATATCAGGTTATGGACCGATTTGAACCATTCTTTATACAGTTGTTGAAAGTCATAATAAAACACATCATGCAATATTTCAGCCAAATCGGATAAGAATTTCTCCCTGTAGAGGCTCAAGAAGTCAAGACCTCAGATCGGTTTATATGGCAGCTATATCAGGTTATAAGCCGATTTGAATTATTCTTAAAACAGTTGTTGGAAGTCATAACAAAATACGACGTGGAAAATTGCAGCCAAATCGGATAGGAATTGCGCTCTCTAGTAGCTCAAGAAGTCAAGACCCCAGATCCGTTTATATGGCAGGTATATCAGGTTATGGACCGATTTCAACCATACCCAGCACCGTTGTTGGAAGTCATAATAACACACCTCATTCAAAATTTCAGCAAATCGGATAAGAATTGTGCCCTCTAGCGGCTCAAGAAATCAAGACCCCAAATAGGTTTATATGGCAACTATATCAGGTTATAGACCGATTTGAACTATTCTTAACACAGTTGTTGGAAGTCATAACAAAACACCTCGTTCGAATTTCAGCCAAATCGGATATGAATTGTGCCCTCTAGCGGCTCAAGAAGTCAAGATGCAAGATCGGTTTATATGTCAGCTATACCAGATTATGAACCGATTTAAATCGTACTTAGCACAGTTGTTGGAGATGATACCAAAACACCATGTGCGAAATTTCAGTCAAATCGGATTAGAATTGCGCCCTCTAGAGGCTTAAGAATTCAAGACCCAAGATCGGTTCATATAGCAGCTATATCAAAACATAGACCGATATAAACCATACTTACCACAGTTGTTGGAAATGATACCAAAACACCACGTGAAAAATTTCAGTCAAATCGGACAAGAATTACGCCCTCTAGAGGCTCAAAAAGTCAAGACCTAAGATCGGTTTATATGGCAGCTATATCAACACGTGGACCGATATAGCCCATTTACAATCCCAACCGACTTACACTAATAAGAAGTATTTGTGCAAAATTTTAAGCGGCTAACTTTACTCCTTCGAAAGTTCGCGTGCTTTCGACAGACAGGCGGACGGACATGGCTAGTTCGACGTAAATTGTCATGACGATCAACAATATATTTATATACATTATGGGGTCTTAGACGAATATTTCGAGGAGATACAAACAGAATGACGAAATAAGTATACCCCCATCCTATGATGGAGAGTGTAAAAAACAAGTGAAAATGGCAATAAGTTCAGTCATGCTGAGTTGTCGCGTCCCTACACCACTACTGATAAGGACCAGTAATGTATGGTCAGTATAGCTTTCGGTATCTTAACGGGGGACATAGGACTGCGAGCTCACTTATGCAAAATTGGTGCGGCAAGTGATAGCATGTGCAGGTCATGTGGGTAAGATGATGAGACGTTGGAGCATTTCCTATGTCATTGCCCGGCTTTCGCGACCAAAAGATACCGGTACTTTGGTGGGGACACAATACCAGACATGAACCAACTTAGGGGCGTGGCATAGCGAACAATTAAGAACAGAACAAACGACATCCTCGTAACGGAGAACTTCGGGCACAGGTTTACCAACCTACAATGTCTGCCCATGCCGAGTCAGCACGTTCGTCTTAGTAGGAATCCACCATCCCAAACAGCCAACTCTAGGGTGGGTTCACCATCGCTGTTGTACTTCCTGAGTCCATTTGTGACCCAAACTTCGCCAAATCGCCAGTCGTTTCAATACCTGCCGCCCCTTAATGGGCTGGTAGCCAGCATGATTTGACAGCAGTCCCCTAACGCATGAGACGCTCCTGGCTTCTCCCTACAAGCCTCGACCTTCAGCGTCGCCTAACTATCCACATAAATCGAAAAAATCTGAAAGGGCCGACACTCCTGACTCAGGATCACATTCAAGGCCCTGAAGATCACAAAAACCTCGGACTGAAAGACACTGCATCCATCCTCTTGTCTATGTTACACCCGAATCCCTAGGAATATAGCATAAACCCAGCCCCGGGGTCCCAATCCAGCTTGGATCCACCCGTTTAGATAGAGGGATCCAAGAAAAGCGATGTCAGACCAAAACTCTCTATCCGGAAGGTAACCAGATCGCCGTCGAAGAAAGATTTGCCCGACACATACTACGTCGTGCCACAAATGTCTCGTAGTCATCTCATGCCAGCAGCCTTATGCAGAACAAATTAATGCCCGAAATCCGAAGAGTCCCTGTCCCTGACGCTCTCAGTCTAAGGGCAGTCTTCAACGTCCCTCACTCCACATACAAGGGCAAATGATTACGATCAAGTATTGCATTCAGTGTTTCTCTCAGAGCACTCCTCCTCGCCACCGATACTAGCACCGCGGCAATACCCTACACGTTTTACAACAAAACGCAAAGACACACCTTCTCGAGGGCCCGTGCCACACAAGGCACCCATAGGTGAGGATCGGCTGAACCATAGGTGCTCAAATCCAGTGGATCGTACCCGGACTAAGTTCCTCAAACCCGTTTGGCTCTCTCCTCATTGTTCCTCCTCCACTTCAATTTCTGGTCAAGAATAACGCCTAGGTATTTAGCTTCCAGAGAGAGGGGCGGCTCCACTCCATCAAGGACCGTTCCTCTGAACACGCCATATCTCCTACTTCTCGTGAATAACACCAGCTCTGATTTCCTGGAGTTTATGCCAAGCCCATTTGCCCTCGCCCAACTCGACAGCTTCACCTACTGGAAGCACCTGAGAATCCCATTGATTACCAAGAGCCACAAGTGGGGGAAAACCCTCCTCACTCCCTTGGCCACAATCTACTCCACAGAACCGTCATCCGGTGATGCATTGATAATTGTATCCTTGAGCATAACATCAATCCAGTTCACCAGAAGTGGGGGACACCCATATCAACACGAGAACGATGAGTGCATGTCAACTTCAAGTTATTAAAAGCCCCTTCTATATTCAAGAAGACCGCCAAAGTGAAGTCGTCGTTTCCCAAGATCTCCTCTCGGCACGGGATAACTATGATCATCATACACTCTGGAACTTTGAGCTCCAATCTGTGTGGTGTTCTTCATTATCAAGAGAAGTTTAGCTGGGTGCCATCGGGTGCAACTACAGTTTGCGGATAGTGGAATGCTCCATACGGAGTAGCTGCGATTTCAGCCGTGGACAATCAGCGGTATCGAGTGGAGAGAGAGAGAGCGGGTGGGACCGGCTCTTGCTTGAAATCTGAGTGTCTATGATGCTCGATACTTGCCTTATGCAAGATAAGTAATGGCGCCTTTAAATAACCAATGGCCAACATGTTCTCACAGCGATCGGTCTTATAGATAAGAACGAGCTTGCTCGCCTATAAGAGATTGACAAGGATCGCACCTTAATATGTATATGTTGCTACGACAACATCAACAACATCCCCTCTATGTAACCCATCACGTCGTAGGGCACACTGTCAACTGACCGACCATTGGCGTAGGCATGCTGATAGCCGCTTACCAACGATGGGTCCAGAAGATCCCTGATGTACGCATACCACAGTCTCTCAAGTGTCTTCAAGACGACAGCCTGATAAGCCCAACGTTGATGTGGCTGGGAGTGACCCGGTTTCCTAGCCTTGGGAATGAAAACGATCCTAACCTCCTGCCATGCAGTAGGCACAAAGTTAAGCTAAACACAAGTCCTAAAAATCCCCTCCAGAAGTTTCATAGCATACGGCCCTGCCCTTTGTAGCATGGCAGACGATATCCCATCCAGTGCGCATTGAACGATCCTAACCTCCCACCTCGCATTCGACACAAAGTTAAGTTAAACGGAAGTACTAAAAATCCCCTCCAGAAGTTTCATAGCGTACGACCCTGCCCTTTGTAGCATGTCAGTCGATATCCCATCCGGTGCGGTTGACTTGTAAAGCTAAAACGCATTAAACGATCCTAACCTCCCACCACGCATTCGACATAAAGTTAAGCTAAACGCAAGTACTAAAAATCCCCTCCAGAAGCTTCATGGCATACGGCTCTGCCCTTTGTAGCATGGCAGACGATATCCCATCCGGTGCGGTTGACTTGTAAAGCTAAAACGCATTAAACGATCCTAACCTCCCGCCACGCATTCGACATAAAGTTAAGCTAAACGGAAGTACTAAAAATCCCCTCCAGAAGCTTCATGGCATACGGCCCTGCCGTTTGTAGCATGGCAGACGATATCCCATCCGGCTAAAACGCGTTTATCAGCCGGACTCGTCGGGATTTTAGCTCAGGCGTTCGGCATCATAGGTGGAAATTCTAACCATTGAGCCAGGTTAAGTTCAATATGACTTAAATGTAAATTCTGAAACTCCAGCCAAATATATTAAAGTCCAGCACAAACCGATGATTTTGTTATTTCATATAAAGGCCACTTGCGAAACAAAATTTCGCCATGTTACAAACGCAATAACAAATTTAATATATTCCTCATCCCCAATTACAGTTACAGCATACAAACCACCATACAGTTACCGACAAAATAAAAAGCAGAGACAACACACCGCATCGCATTAAGGGCAGAGATAGAAAGAACAGTCATTTCCGGCGGAAGTTGAATTACAATACTTTAAGCTCTACCTTTTTTTTGGGTGAGTGTGAGTGGGATATGCATACGTACAACTATAGTGTTGTAATATGTTTGCTATTTGTGTGTTCTTGTCATTGTCGCTGTTGTCATTTTTGTTTCTATTAGCGTCATTGTTATTGTTATAGATGTTGACTTTGGTACACCAATGTTTAGTAACACCCCCAAGGAGGGGTTAAGATGGTGAAAATGACTGTGACAGGTGGGTGGTCCATTTAGGTAGTTGAACAGTGATTCATATAGTTGTAGATGCAAATAAAATACCAATTTTTATACCAGGGATGCCAATTTAGTCCTCTCTTGAACCTTGCTGGCTTCCATCCCCGCTTGATCTACTCGTGAGTTACATGCTGGTTTTGTACACAGTGAGAAAGTGAATTCTATTAATGCGTGAGGATTGGCTTTTTGCTCAGAACTAGGATGATGATGTGAGGCGGCTTAAGGCACTTCTGTTGGAGCATCTTGATGATATATGGAGAACCCAGTAGACGGACATCGACAATGGTCAGATGACTTACAAATTTATTGGTGACTCGATGTTGGTGATACGACTTTCGTAAATCTATTGACTGTATTTGGCTGCCTTAATGCATTTCAGCATGGGAGGAACCTATGTTTCTGCAACTGTGGGAGACCTAAAGAGTGGCTTGCACTGACACAATGACCGTACTATATTGACATAAGAGATTTAAGCGAGATTGGGATTAGCGAGGCAATATAGTATTTTATTGGGTTGCACAAAAAGTAATTGCGGATTTTTTAAAAGAAAGTAAATGCATTTTTAATAAAACTTATAAAGAACTTTAATCAAATATACTTTTTTTACAATTTTTTTATGAAGCAATCTAAAAGTAACAGCTGATAACTGACAGAAGAAAGAATGCAATTACAGAGTCACAAGCTGTGAAAAAATTTGTCAACGCCTACTACATGAAAAATCCGCAATTACTTTTTGGGCAACCATAGAAGGACCTTTGACTAGTGATGTTAGTCATCCGTGAGTTTGGGAGTGTTGATTATTGAGTCCCTGTTGTAGTTGATATGTGTTAAGTAGCTTATGAGAGCTGCCGTGACCCGATTAGTGGTTTGTGTGCTGTTCTTGTGTAGTTTCATTTTTGGGTATTCAGGGTCTCAATTCTAGTTCTATGAAAGCATAAAATGAAAAAATATTATCCTGTTTGTTTTAATATGAACACTTGCTGATTAAATGTGTTTTTATACCCAGCACCGAAGGATGGGGGTATATTCATTTTGTCATTCCGTTTGCTACACATCGAAATATCCATTTCCGACCCTATAAAGTATATATATTCTTGATCAGCGTAAAAATCTAAGACGATCTAGACATGTCACTCCGTCTGTCTGTTGAAGTCACGTTACAGTCTTTAAAAATAGAGGTATTGAGCTGAAACTTTGCACAGAATCTTTTTTTGTCCTACAGCAGGTTAAGTTCGAAGATGGGCTAAATCGGACTATATCTTTACATAGCCCACATATAGAGCGATCCGCCGATTTAGGGTCTGAGGCCCATAAAAGCCACATTTATTATCCGATTTTGCTGAAATTTGGGACAGTAAGTTGTGTTAGGCCCTTCGACATCCTTCGTCAACTTGGCCCAGATCGGTCCGAATTTGGATATAGCTGCCATATAGACCGATCCTCCGATTTGGGGTCTGAAGCCCATAAAAGCCACATTTATTAACCGATTTTGCTGAAATTTGGGACAGTAAGTTTTGTTAGGCCCTTCGACATCCTTCATCAATTTGGTTCAGATCGGTCCAGATTTGGATATAGCTGCCATATAGACCGATCCTCCGATTTAAGGTCTTAGGCCCATAAAAGCCACATTTATTATCCAATTTTGCTGGAATTTGGGACAGTAAGTTTTGTTAGGCCCTATGACATCCTTCGTCAATTTGACCCTGATCGGTTCAGATTTCGATATAGCTGCCATGTAGACCGATCTTTCGATTTCAGGTTTTGGACCCATAAAAGGCACATCTATAGTCCGATGTCGCCAAAATTTGGGACATTGAGTTAAATTAAGCAATATGGCACAGATCGGTCCAGATTTGGATATAGCTGCCGTTCTCTCCGATCTAGACCGATCTCTCGGTATCAGGCTTTGGGGCCATAAAAGGCGCAGTTATTGTCCGATGTCGATGAAATTTGAGACAGTGAGTTGTGTTAGGCCCTTCGACATCCTTTGTTAATTTGACCCATATCGGTCTTAATTTGGTTATAGCTGTCATATAGACTGAAGCTCCGATTTAGGGTCTTAAGAGGCCAATAAAAACCACATTTATTATCCGATTTTGCTAAAATTTGGTACAGTGAGTTGTCTTAGGCCTTTTGATATCCTTTTACAATTTGGCCCTGATCGGATCAGATTTGGATATAGCTGCTATATAGACCGATCTCTGGATTTAAGGTTTTGGGCCCATAAAAGGCGCATATATTGTCCGATGTCGCCGAAATTTGGGACAGTAAGTTATATTAAGCCCCTCGACATACTTCTGCAATATGGCACAGATCGGTTCAGATTTGGATATAGCTGTCATATAGACCGATCTCTCGGTTTTATGATTTGGGGCCATGAAAGGCGCATTTATTGTCCGATGTCGCCGAAATTTTGGACAGTAAGTTAAGTTAAGCCCCTCGACATACTTCTGCAATATGGCACAGATCGGTCCAGATTTGGATATAGCTGTCATATACACCGATCTCTCGATCTAAGGTTTTGGGCCCATAAAAGGGGCATTAATTATCCGATTTCGCCGAAATTTGGGACCGTGAGTTGTGTTAGGCTCTTCGAAATTTTTATGCAACTTGGCCCAAATCGGTCCAGATTTGTATATAGCTGCAAATAGACTGATATCTCTATTTAATGTTTTGGCTCCATAAAAGGCGCATTTACAATCCGATTTCACTAAAAATTTGACACAGTGACTTATGTTAGGCTTTTCGATATCCATGTCGTATATGGTTCAGATCGGCTTATTTTTAGATATAGCTACTAAAAAGACCAATATTTTGTTATTCACAATTGAACAATGACTTGTAGTTATAAGTATTTGGTCCAAATTGGAACATATTTCGATATAGCTGCTATGGGGCGTAAGGTATGCAATTTTCACCGGATATCTAGCCGAGGTGGTGGATATCCAAAGTTCGGCCCGGCCGAACTCAACGCCTTTTTATACCCTCCACCATAAGGTGGGGGGTATACTAAGTTCGTCATTCTGATTGTGACTACTCGAAATATTCGTCTGAGACCCCATAAAGTATATATATTCTTGATCGTCGTGAAATTTTATGTCGATCTAGCCATGTTCGTCCGTCTGTCCGTCCGTCCGTCTGTCCGTCCGTCCGTCTGTCCGTCCGTCCGTCTGTCGAAAGCACGCTAACTTCCGAAGGAGTAAAGCTAGCCGCTTGAAATTTTGCACAAATACTTCTTATTAGTGTAGGTCGGTTGGTATTGTAAATGGGCCATATCGGTCCATGTTTTGATATGGCTGCATATAAACCGATCTTGGGTCTTGACTTCGTGAGCCTCTAGAGTGCGCAATTCTTATCCGATTGGGATGAATTTTTGCACGACGTGTTTTGTTATGATATCCAACAACTGTGCCAAGTATGGTTCAAATCGGTTTATAACCTGATATAGCTGCCATATAAACCGATCTTGGGTCTTGAATTCTTGAGCCTCTAGAGTGCGCAATTCTTATCCGATTGGAATGAAATTTTGCAAGGCGTGTTTTGTTTTGATATCCAACAACTGTGCCAAGTATGGTTCAAATCGGTCCATAACCTGATATAGCTGTCATATAAACCGATCTGGGGTCCTGACTTCTTGAGCCTCTAGAGTGCGCAATTCTTATCTGATTGGAATGAAATTTTGCACGACGTGTTTTGTTACGATATCCAACAACTGTGCCAAGTATGGTTCAAATCGGTCCATAACCTGATATAGCTGTCATATAAACCTATCTTGGGTCTTGAGGCTCTAGAGGGCGCAATTCTTATCCAATTTGAATGAATTTTGGCACGTAGTGTTTTGTTAGGATATCCAACAACTGTGCCTAGTATGGTTCAAATGGGTTCATAACCTGATATAGCTGCCATATAATCCGATCTTGGGTCTTGACTTCTAGAGCCTCTAGAGTGCGCAATTCTTATCCGATTGGAATGAAATTTTGTACGACGGATTCTCTCATGACCATCAACATACGTGCTTATTATGGTCTGAATCGGTCTATAGCCCGATACAGCACCCATATAAATCGATCTCTCTATTTTACTTCTTGAGCCCCCAAAGGGTGCAATTCTTATTCGAATTGGCTGACATTTTATACAGGTCTCCAACATATAATTTAATTGTGGTCCAAACCGGACCATATCTTGATATCGCTCTAATAGCAGAGCAAATCTTTTCTTATATCCCGTTTTGCCTAAGAAGAGATGCCGGGAAAAAACTCGACAAATGCGATCCATGGTGAAGGGTATATAAGATTCGGCCCGGCCGAACTTAGCACGCTTTTACTTGTTACTTTTTGCTTTTGTGTTTATCCAAAACACAAGTCAGATATACAATGAAACTTTTAATTTTGTGTTTTCATAGAAATTGAATTGAGTACCAGAAGCCCGTAGGAGTTCGGATCCAGCCCGACGAGACGCTGCATAGGTACTGTGACCCATAAATCGATGGCTGTAGGTGGCAGACATCTGCTATAAATATCGACATTCATGTCCCACATTAATCTGGAATTGGTCTTACATGTGTGATAGTTATATACATCGTCTAAATCATCTTTGAGATAACTCCAAAGTCCGAGGGAAAAGGATAATGGTAAGGACCTCTGGGTCAAGGTCGGTCCTGAATCCCTGTCGCTCCTGAAGTCCACGTAGGGAAAGATTAAAACCACTCAAGATTGGTACTACCAACCGAAAAAGACTATGAGGCCTAAGGAGTTAAGAAACATGGCCTGCCTGCTGCTGGTGCAGATTTAACTGCACCAAACAGAGGCAGCCATCGACGGACTGCTCAAAATTATAAGAATACATGGCATTAACATAGCCTTGGTGCAGAAACCAGGGTTACGATGTAACAAAGCTGGAGGACTAAGGACACGTAATCTTATCCTCACCTCTTCCGCAACAAAAGGTAAGATTAGAAGCTGTATCGCCGCAAGTAGGGATTTGAATATAACCCTGATATCTCGTAACAGCAATAACGTTCAACGGTAGTAGCGCTGGTGAGGTTAGGTAAACTACCTCTGGTCATGGCACCCAGTACCTACTGTACGAATATCATAACCCCTCATAGGATATGGTTCGGGCATTGGTCGGATAGAGCGTGGCCAAGGGGCACGAACTTATATTTGGAGGAGATTTTAACGCTCACCACGATCTACGAGGTAGCATGGATACAGACGAAATAGGGGAATCACTTTTTGATGACATTTTATCCACGAACTTGGTTATCTGCTACAGGGGAAATACCTCAAAGTTTTTCAACTGGATCAGGCAACAGGTGATAGACATAACGCTTGCAACTAGTTACTCGGTTGAAGTATCAGAATGAAAAGACTCCACAGTGTGGTCCATTTCAGATCGCTGCAGAATAAGTTTATAGGATGAGTGCGAGAGACGAGGAAGGAAGCCGTGTAGGAATCCGAGGAAGACAAACTGGAAAAGTTTTAGAGAACATATGCGGAGGTTTGGGTCCCCTGGGAGACCTTTATCGGACTGAAGGAGTCCATTGGGATAACTCTGCTATGGCTGGAACGGATATCCAGGGCTAGCCTGGCATTGTCCTGCATACCAAGGGCATGGAGGGAGAGTGTGATTTATTCCCAAGTCGGAAAAAATAAACCACAGTACTAAGCCAATCAGTCAATCATAGGCCAATCAGTCTTCCAGTATTACTTAAAACACGGAAAAGACTGGTTGACCTGAAGGTAAGGGAGGGACTGACACCGGAGAATTTAAGTGGGGCACAAGATGTATACCCCAAGTGGAGGTCAAAATCATCTAGGTTTTGGAGAGTATTATCTTGCGACCCGAAGACCCTTAGGGGGTTTCTTAAGAGATAACGGAACGTGGTTGGAACCTAGTTCCGAAACTCTCTAGCTCCTGGCTCCAACAGTTTCTCAAATGTTTTCAAGACGAAAGACGACAGACGATATACTGATTGGTCCAAAGTCCTTGGAGCGGGAGTGGCCCTGTTTCCTAGCCTTGAGAATGAAAGTGACCCTAACCTCCCGCCACGCAGTCTGCACAAAGTCAAGCAAATAACCGCAAGCCCCAAAAATACCTTCTAGAAGCCTCATGGCATACGGCCCTGCTCTCTGCAGCATGGCAGTCGATATCCCATCCGTTCCAGTCGATTGGTCGGTCGGGCACCTACCAGAGAGCTCGGATGTGGACAGTGGTCCGATTATTTCCAACTTTACGTATGTCCCTCGGATACAATGAGTGATGATACAATGCAGTGATAAGGAGCCATCGGTTGTTGAGGGGAGAATAATTCGGCCCCACCGACCGCAACGGATTGGATATCGCCTGTCATGCTGCAGAGAGCAGGGCGGTATGCTATAAGCCTTCTGGAAGGTTTTTTTAGGGCTTGCAATTTGTTTGATTTGTGCCGACAGCTTGGTGGGAGGTTTGGGTCGTTTTCATTCTCAAGTCTTGGAAACCGGGCCACTCGCGGGCCTAGGACTTTGGACCAATCAGTCTATCGTCTGTCATCTTTCGTCTAGAAGACACTTGAAACACAGTTGGATGCGTACATCAGGGATCTTCTTAAATTGTCGTTGGTAAGCGGCTACTAGCAAATTTACACCAAATGTTGTTCGGTTGGATCGAGCTTGGATACAGGCGACTTCATTTTGGCGCCCTTCTTAAATAAAGAAGGGGCTTTTAATAACTTGCAGTTCGGGTTCATTCGTCGTTTTTTGGTTGATATGGGAGTCCCCCTTTTCTGTTGAACTGGATTGATGTTATGCTCAAGGATAGAATAAGCAAAGCATCATTGGCTGAGGGTTCGGGGGGGGGGTTCTCTCTCTCCTTTTGTGGCTTTTGGTTATCAATGAAATACCCAGGTTCTTCGAGGAGGAAAAAGTGAAAGTGGTTGCTTATGCTAATGACGTTGTCATTTTAATTAGCGTCAGGGATATCCTTCAGGGCGCACTGTGGAAGTTGGGCGAGAGGAAATAGGCCTGGCATAAACCCCAGGAAGACAGAGCTGACGTTGTTCACGAGAAGGGGAGATGTGGTAAGTTAGGGGACTGGTTCTTGAAGTAATGGAAGTGCCGTTCCACCTGGGGGTTATTATTGACGAGAAATTGAACTGGAGAAGAAACATTGAAAATATAGTCAAACGGACACTGAATGCACTTCACAAATGTCGCAGCTCGGTGGACAGAAGTTGGGGACTTAAGACAAGTACGGGTCACTGAATATAAGGTGTAAAACCACATCAGTGGTTCGAGCGATCCTCACCTATGTTTGCATTGTAGGGCATCGAGCTCTCGAGAAGGTGTGTCTACGCGTGGTGGTGCTGATATCCGGGGCAAGAAGGTGTTTTACGAGTGCAACACAGAATGCGATACTTTATCTGAAATCTTTGCATTGGTATGTGGAGTGTGTGGGAGTCAGGTACATGACGCTCTTCGGATTTCGGGGCATACGTTTGTTCTACGGAAGGCCGCTGGCGTGGAACGAAAACGTGACACTGGCGACGCGACGGACTATGTGCTTGGCTGATCTATCTTCCATGGCAAAATGGACATTGACTTCCCGGGAGGGAGAATTGGCCTGGGGGCGTCTCGCTTTTCTTGGGTCCAAGCTGTATGGGCGCACCGGGGCAGGGGTTTTTGTTGAATTCCTAGGAGTTAGGAAGTCACATAGACTTCTGAATGGGTGCAGTGTCTTTCAGGCAGAGGTTTATGCCATCCCCAGGGCCTTAGTTGTGATCCTTAGACGTGAACCTAAGCCTTTCAGGTAGAGGTTTTTGGCATCACCAGGGCTCTACACGTTTTACTGAGTCAGGAGGCGGCCCTCTCAGGCTGTTACGATTTATGTGGACAGTCAGGCGGCACTGAGGCCCTGGTTGCGGACCACGTGAGGTCGAGGCTTGTCGGAAGATTTAAAAAGCCTCTCGGACGTTTGGGGGCTGTTGTCAGTTTGTGCTGGGTTCCAGACCCTCAAGCGGTGAACGAAACGGCTGACAAGCAGACCAGGTTTGGGTTCCGGATAGACTCTACTAGTGCGACACTAATAGTGAACCTTCTCTGTGTAGGCGGTTTGGGATAGTGGATACCTGCTAAGACGAATGCGCTGAATCGGCTTGGGCAGGCTGCAGGGTTGCCAAGATCCTGTGAAGGCGGTTGAGCATCTGCTGTGCCAATGCCTAGCGATTACGGAGAGCAAACGTGGGAAAATGAGCTAACACCTCTTATCTTCGCTGAGCATTCTACAGTCTTTCTAACCTCGAACTATTCTGGATTTCTGCCGGGGTCTGGGGTGGCTGACGGTGCGGCCCTTAACTCTGAGAGACTGCTTACGATCCATACGCCGGCTTTTTAGGTTATCTTTTCCTCTTTCTAATGAGTTTCGTCTCTCTCTCTTCTCTGTTATTTCATCTTTGTTTTGGACGATCACCATGGATTAAAGGTATGCGAGTAAAGCGGCTGGCAACTGCGGTTGAAAAAAAAGTTGGAGGTAAGTGACTGAGGCCCATCCCATCACCAAAATCCCTATTATGGAGGTTTTGCTGGATCGTCACAATATGGAGCAAATTAAAAGTAACTGAGAGTTTCATACGAATCTAGAATCCGAAAGTCGTTAGGGAAAATTTTTCCAATATATTCTTCCAGTAGAGTTCACTTACTTCAAACTCCTACTTCTGCCTTGTGAACCACTGTTTCCCATTGTGTCTTTGATGGTAGAATCACTATCTAGTGGGGGGTCTTACCTTCCCACACAGCTGATACCATATAATAAGGCGGTGGCATATGGAGTGAGTGGTGATGGGGGATTTTGTTTTTGGCTCTTCATTAGTAATGAAATAAAAACTGTTGCATATTTTGCAGCGTTTTATATCCTAACTCCCCCGCAGCAGAAGAAGAAAAAAAAACACACACATAAAGGACTAAGGCAAACATAACAGATTTGTATTTGGTACAAAACTTTGTTAACGTGTCTTTAGTCTATTTTTGGGCTTATTCGTATTAATTTTGTTTGTTGGTTTGATAGGATTTTCCTATTGTGTTGTAGCAGATTCTTGTTTTGGATTTGTTGGGGGGAGCTAAGTTTGTTATCTCTTGGTTTTTTTTCTGCGGGGTAACTGGTTGTTTGGAGGATTTTGTTGGATTTTAATTTACTTCACAATTTCTGGTTGTTTTCGTTGTTGCCAAAGTCGATGCTGCTGTTTTGAGGTTGAAATTTTATCATGCACCTGCTGTGTTATAGCGTTTAAATGCGGGGGCAGAAGCAATAGCAGGAACAGCAGCAATTCCTGCCGTAAAAGCGAACATTTTTGTTAATAAAATGAGAGGATTTTTGTGGCTTGCCTTGTAGTAGTGGCGGTGATGGTGGCTGGTGATGCTGCTTTCCTGCCTTTACTTGTGGATTTGTTTGCACGAGTCCTGCCGTCGAAAGTCTGTTTACAAATTTCTGTGGTCTCATTTAACATTGGATTTTTAAGCAATCATTTGTTTTAATGTACTTTTTCCCTTCGCACAGCAAATTGTTATTTGCCAAAACACAGCTGGTGATCAATTTTTGTTGCTTTTTGTTGTTGTTTTTTTGCTTTGCCTGCCGCAGGATAAAGATTTTCCCATGCGAGCATTTAAGCGAATGAATAATTCAAAGAAATTCGAATTTAAAATGGCTAGTTATTTAATTTTTGAATTTTAGGAAGGTAATGACAATGGAAATGTTAAAAATTGCAAATAAGATAAAGAAATCAAAACAAGTAAAAAAGCATTAAATTCGGCCGGGCTGAACTTTGGATACCCACCATCTCGGATATTTGTGTATAGTACCTATTAAACTTTTGCCAAGCCCGCAAAAATTAAAGTTTCTAGGAATCGAACAAGGACGATCGAGAGACCGGTTTACATTACAGAACACTACATGCAAAATTTCAGCTAAATAGGACAAAGGTTGAGGCTTGTAAGGGGTGAAGAAGTCAAATCGGGGAATCGGTTTATATGCGAGCTATATCAGGTTATGGACTGATTTGGACCGTATTTGGCACAGTTGTTGGACGTTATAACAGAACACTATGTGCAAAATTTCAGCCAAGTCGGTCAAAAATTTCGGCTTGTAACGGCTTAAGAAGTCAAATTGGGAGATAGGTTTACATGGGACCTTTATCAGGTTATAGACCGATTTGAATCGTACTTAGCACAGTTGTTTGAAGTCATAACAGGACACTACATGCAAAGTTTCAGCCAAATCGGACAAATCGGGATATCGGTTTATATGGGAGCTATATCTAAATTTGGCCCATTTGCAAACCCCAATGGCCTATATCAATACTAGGTTAGGTTAGGTTGAACAAGTAAAAAGGCGGTCCGAACTTTGGATACCCACCACCTCAGGTATATATGTGCACCACCTTTCGTCAAAATCCAGTGAAAAATGCATATCTTATGCCCCATAGCAGCTATATAGACATATCGTCCGATTTAGACCAAATGCTTATAAGTACAAGTCATTGTTCAACCGAGAGATCGGTTTATATGGCAGCTATATCCAAATCTGGACCGATCTGCGCCAAATTGAAGACAAATATCGAAGGGCCCAACACAACTCACTGTCCCAATTTTCGGCGACATCGGATAATAACTATGGCTTTTATGGACCCAAGACCCCGAATCGGAGGATCCGTCCATATGGCAGCTATATGCAAATCTGGACCGATCTGGGCGAAATTAACGAAGGATGTCGAAGGGCCCAATGCAACTCAATGTCCCAAATTTCAGCAAAATCGGATAATAAATGTGGCTTTTATGGGCCCAAGACCATAAATGGGAGGATCGGTCTATATGGCAGCTATATCCAAATCTGGACCGTTCTGAGCCAAATTGGCGAACAATGTCGAAGGGCCTAACAGAACTCACTGTCCCAAATTTCGGCGACATCGGATAATAACTGTGGCTTTTATGGGCCTAAGACCCTAAATCGGCGGATCGGTCTATATGGCGGCTATATCAAGATATAGTCCGGTGTAGCCAATCTTTGAACTTAACCTGTTTATGGACAAAAAAAGAATCTGTGCAAAATTTCAGTTCAATTTCTCTATTTTTAAAGACTGTAGCGTGATTTCAACAGACAGACGGAAGGACATGTCTAGATCGTCTTAGATTTTTACGCTGATCATGAAAATATATACTTTATATGGTCGAAAATGGATATTTCGATGTATTGCAAATGGAATGACAAAATGAATATACCCCCATCCTTCGGTGGTGGGCATTAAAAAACCCCAAAACTCCTCTAAACAGATATATTCGGCATTCCTATCAATATGGGACTCAAATGAAAAGTATTCGGCATTAGATTACAAATATGACATAAGTAATGAGAGGTCGCCCCACCCGCAAATACCCCAAAATGGACATATTAGCCGACCATGGCTATATGAGACTCAAGTGAAAGATATTTGGGTGTAGATTACGAATATGACATTAAAATTTGCGTTCAAGTTCAGGTGGCACTTTTCCTTCCAAAAATAAGTCAAATAGGTTGATTGACCCATCATGACAATATGGGACTCAAATGAAAGGTATTTGAGAGTAGAAAACGAATTTGATATCCAATTTTGGAGTCAAGTGTTTAGGGGTACGCCCTAAAGCACCCCCTAAACTGAATTTTATTTCCAATTGTGGCAATATGGAGTTCAAATCAACGGTATTTGGGAGAAAAGAACGAATTTGATATCTATTTTCTGGGCATAGTGTCGATGGCCGTTCAGCACCAAAACACCCTCCAAACGGTTCACATTTACAGACCAAGGCAATATGGGACTCAAATTAAAGGGATTTGGGGGTTGATATCCATATTTGATTCGAAATGTCTGAGGTGACATCCCTTCTCTAAAAAGCACTTCGCATTGTCCTAAATTTCAAAACGCCGTATCTCGGAGATTGGTAATGCGATTCGTTCAAAATAGTTTTTGCACTCTCACAGTCAATACAAAACATGGTTTGCATTGTTGGGGTCGGAAGCCCCGGGGGCCGTCCAAAACCCGCCAGGCCAGTCACGACAATTTCGAGCTCAAACGAAAGGTGGTTGAGAGAAAAAACAAGTAAAAGCGTGCTAAGTTCGGCTGGGCCGAATCTTATATACCCTCCACCATGGATCGCATTTGTCGAGTTCTTTTCCCGGCATCTCTTCTAAGGCAAAACAGGATATAAGACAAGATTTGCTCTGCCATTTGAGCGATATCAAGATATGGTCCGGTTTGGACCACAATTGAATTATATGTTGCAGACCTATGTAAAATGTCAGCGAATTCGAATAAGAATTGCGCACTTTGGGGGCTCAAGAAGTAAAATAGAGAGATTGATTTATATGGGAGCTGTATCGGGCTATAGACCGATTCAGACCATAATAAACACGTATGTTGATGATCATGAGAGGATCCGTCGTACAAAATTTGAGGCAAATCGGATAATAATTGCGACCTCTAGAGGCTCAAGAAGTCAAGATCCCAGATCGGTTTATATGGCAGCTATATCAGGTTATGAACAGATTTGAACCTTATTTGACACAGTTGATGAAAGTAAGAACAAAATACGTCATGCAAAATTTCAGCCAAATCGGATAGGAATTGCGCCCTCTAAATGCTCAAGAAGTCAAGACCCAAGGTCGGTTTATATGACAGCTATATCAGGTTATAACAAAACACGTTGTGCAAAATTTCATTCCAATCGGATAAGAATTGCGCACTCTAGAGGCTCAAGAAGTCAAGACCCAAGATCGGTTTATATGGCAGCTATATCAAAACATGAACCAATATGGCCCATTTACAATACAACCGCCCTCCAGTAATAAGAAGTAATTGTGCAAAATTTCAAGCGGCTAGCTTTACTCGTTCGGAAGTTTTCGTGCTTTCGACAGACAGACGGACGGACTGGCGGACGGACAGGGATAGATCGACATAAAATGTCGCGACGATCAAGAATATACATACTTTATGGGGTCTCAGACGAATATTTCGAGTAGTTACAAACAGAGTGACGAAATTAGTATACCCCCCATCCTATGGTGGAGGGTATAAAAAAAGAGTTTGATATCCAATCGAAGAGTCATGTATTTGGGGAGTCGCCGCACCCCAAAATACGTCCCAATTATATAAAAGCTATTTAGGGAGGAAATTGATCGATTTACGGGATATTAATATTCATTTTCAGAACAAAGACCCTGGGGTCCACCCCACCCTCAAATAGAACTTATTTACCGATCATGCCTTTCTTATAAGCGAGTCCGAACGGCGTGCCGCACTGTGATGCCTCTTTGGGAAGAATTTTTTATATGACCATGCATGGCATAGTACCTCGCAAATGTCGCAAGTATTAAGAGGGGATAACCACCGCTTTAAATTTTTATACCCACCACCGTAGGATGGGGGTATATTCATTTTGTCATGCCGTTTGCAACACATCGAAATATCCATTTATGACCCGATAAAGTATATATATTCTTGATCAGCGTAAAAATCTAAGACGATCTAGACATGTCAGTCCGTCTGTCTGTTGAAGTCACGCTACAGTCTTTAAAAATAGATGTATTGAGCTGAAACTTTGCACAGAATCCTTTTTTGCCCTAAAGCAGGTTAATTTCGAAGATGGGCTAAATCGGAATATATCTTGATATAGCCCCCATATAGACCGATCCGCCGATTTAGGGTCTGAGGCCCATAAAAGCCACATTTATTATCCGATTTTGCTGAAATTTGGGACAGTGAGTTGTGTTTGACCCCTCGACATTCTTCGTCAATTTTGCCCAGATCGGTTCAGATTTCGATATAGCTCCCATATAGACCGATCCTCCGATTTGGGGTCTGAGGCCCATAAAAGCCACATTTATTATCCGATTTTGCTGAAATTTGGGACAGTGAGTTGTGTTTGACCCCTCGACATTCTTCGTATATTTTGCCCAGATCGGTCCAGATTTGGATATAGCTGCCGTATAGACCGATCCTCCGTTTTAGGGTCTGAGGCCCATAAAAGCCACATTTATTATCCGATTTTGCTGAAATTTGGGACAGTGAGTTGTGTTAGGCTCTTCGCCATCATTCTTCAATTTGGCCCAGATCGGCTCAGATTTGGATATAGCTGCCATATAGACCGATCTCTAGATTTAATGTTTTGGACCCATAAAAGGAGCATTTATTGTCCGATGGTGCCGAAATTTGGGACAGAGTGTTAAGATAAGCCGCTCCACATATTTCTGCAATTTTGTCTAGATCGATCAAGATTTGCATATAGATGCCATATAGACCGCTGTCTCGATTTAAAGTCTTGGCTCCAAAACAGACGCATTTATAATCCGATTTAATTGAAATTTGACACATTGAATTATGTTAGGCTTTTCGACATCCAAGTTGTATACTATTGAGATCGGTTTATTTTTAGATATGGCTACTAAAAAGACCAATATTTTGTTTTACATAATTGAAAAATGACGTATACTCATTAGGTCCAAATCGGATCATGTTTCGATATACATTGCTATGCGACATAAGGTATGCAATTTACATATATACCCGAGGTGGTGGGTATCCAAAGTTCAGCCCGGCCGAATTTAACGCCTTTTTACTTGTTGTATATAAGAAGAAGATTAAACTTACCAAGATTTTCCTAGAAGACAACCTTTTTAACTGATCCAAATAACTAATTCACCATTCCTCTTCTCTGACTTTAGAGTCACAATAAAATTCAATTTTGTTTTTTTTTTTTTTTAATTTTATGATTACATCATAGAATTTAATGTCTTTTTTTTTGTTTTTATTGAATTCAATTTTATTTTAAATATTTTAATTCCAAATACGCATTTCGTTTTCATTTGCTCTGCTTTCGGGGTTAGGGAGGAAAAAATGTGTTGTTTTGATTGTGCTTAATAAATTACATACATTACAACTGCTTTTAGTTTTCACAACTTTATTTTTTTTAACTTTTTATGCTCAGGGTGATTTTTTCTTTCTGCTCAATTAGGTCAGGATATATTTCCATGGAGCTTATAGTGTTTTTGGGACATAAATACCTTTCATGAAAATGTTTTCATCAACTCTTCATGTCATTTTGTGTTTTATAAATTAAAAAATATTATCTGTTCATCAATGCGAATTATGTGTTAAGTACGAAAATTGTTAATTATTTATATGTATTATGAAATCAAATAACGTTAAAATAATGTTTCACTCATTAAATATATATTGATTTGTGTCAGTTTGTGTGTGTGTGTGTGTGAATGTGACATATGTTGGTGCAAAGAATTTTTGTGTAATATACCTTATTATATATATATAACAAAACAATATAAACATACACACATACATAACTGTATTTAATTGAAATACTGTTTTTCAATATGCAAGTATTAAAATATAAATGAAGTACTTATGATTATATATGAGTATGTATGGCATGTAATTATATGATATTAATACTAATTTGTAAAGTATGATGAAAATAAAATGTTTTTATTAATTGCATGTTATTGTAAATTTTTAAATGGGTATACCAAGCGGTCACGGTGGTTACAAAAATATATATATATTAAAAGTGGTCTTGTATTAAAATAATAATAAAACCGGTAAGGAAAGGCAAAAGTCTGGCGGTGCCGACTATACAATACCCTACACCTCCTATTGCATGTAGTACTTTTTATATGTAGAACTTATCTCGAAATCTAGTCAGACTTTAATTTGGATACCAATTGAAATAGCAATTTAGAACCTTATAAGATTTTCCTACCATAGGACAAAAGATTTGGATTTCCACACCTCTACAAGGCCATATCCGATAAAAGATTGTATGGGAGTTATATCGAAACCTGTGCCAATTTTAATGACACATACTGGGACGTCAAATAGAGCATCTCACGCCCTAGATTGTAGAAATGTGACCAAAATTGTAGTCTTTACTGCCTTAAAAGTGCATATCGGAAGAAATATACACATTGGAGCTATATCTAAATTGGAACTGATTTTAATGAAATTTTGCGCATGTATTGGAACGTCAATTTAATCGTCTCATATAAAATCGGGCGAAAATTGTGGCTTCTACAGCCTTAAAAAGCCAAATCGGATGAAAGATATATATGGGAGCTATATCTAAATCTGAACCGATTTTTTTGAAATTTTCCAGATATATTAAAATCAGTATCAAAACCATCCGTGCCAAATTTTGTGCAGATCGGTTGAAATTGTAGCTACTACGGCCATTTAAGTGCAAATTGGGCGATACATATATATGGGAGCTATATCTATATCTGGACCGATTTTTATGAACACATATGGAGACAAATTTTGAAAAGATCGGTAAAAAATTGTGGCTTCTACAGCCTTAAACGGCCATATCGGATGAAGGATATATTGTATATGGGAGCTATATCTAAAACTGAACCGATTTTTATGGAATTTTCCACACATATTAGGACGTCAAATAAAACACCTCGTGCAAAATATTTTAAAGATCGGACTAAAACTGTGGCTTCTACAGCCATAAAAGTCCATGTCGGATGAAAGATATATATGGGAGCTATATCTAAAGCTGAACCGATTTTTATGAAATTTTGCACACATATACCTCAAATATAATACCCAATGCCAAATTTTGTGAAGATCGGACGAATATTGGCGCTTAAAAAGCTATATCGGATGAAAGATATATATGGGAGCTATATCTAAATCTGGACCGATTTTCATGAAATTTTCCACACTTATTAGGACGTCAAGTAAAGCACCTCGTGCAAAATATTTTGAAGATCGGACTAAGACTATGGCTTCTACAGCCGTAAAAGTCCATGTCGGATGAAAGATATATATGGGAGCTAAATCTGAACCGATTTTTTTTCAAAATCAATAGCGTTTGTCCTCGGGCCAAAAAAGTGACATGAGCAAAATTTCGTTACAATCGGCTAAATACGACCTGCACTTTGATTACAAGAATACATGGACTCCCAGACGGACATGGCTAAATCGAAACAGAAAGTGATTCTGAGTCGATCGGTATGGGTCTTTATCAATGGGTCTAGCTCTTCTCCTTCTTAGCGTTGCCAACAAATGCACAAATCTATAGTACCCTGTACCACAGCGGTGGTGCAGGGTATAAAGAGGCTAAATTGGAGTATAGATTGACTTGTTTTTTTCGAAGCCAGACATGCCAATATACGCTCCAGTATGGCCTCTTCAGGTATAAAAACCATCATAATTTTTTTTGGAGTGGTTCTCTCCTCGAAAATGGCGGTGAAGTTAGTGAGGTGAAGTGAGTTATGCTGGCTATTGATGGTTAGGGAAAAGTTTCCCGGAGAGAGATCTTTTAGAAAACGCTTGTACGACTACGAAGTCAACACGTCTCGAAAGAGAATCAAACAAAAAATCATGAAATCATGAAATCTCCCTTACAGACAGTATAAATTAAAACTAGTAAAAAGGCGTTAAATTCGGCTGGGCCGAACTTTGGATACCCACCACCTCGGGTATATATATAGAATCACCTTTCGTCAAAATCCGGTGAAAAATGCATACCTTATGCTCCATAGCAGCCATATCGAAATATGTTCCGATTTGGACCAAATACTTATAAGTACAAGTCATTGTTCAATTGTATTGTATATAACAAAATATTGATCTTTTTAGTAGCTATGTCTAAAAATAAATCGATCTGAATCATATACGACACGGATGTCGAAAAGCCAAACATATGTCACTGTGTCAAATTTCAGTGAAATCGGATTATAAGTGCGCCTTTTATGACGCCAAAACTTTAAATCACGATATCGATCTATGTGGCAGCTATATTCAAATCTGGACCGAGATATAGCTCTCATATAAACCGATCCCCAGATTTGACTTCTTGAGGCCTTAGAAGGCTCATCCGAATTGGCTGAAATTTGGAACAAAGACTTGTGTTTTGTCTTTCAACATCCATGCCAAGTATGATCCGAATCGAATTATAAACAGATATAGCCTCCATATATACCGACCCTTGGATTTGACTTCTTCAGCCCATAGAAGCCTCAATTTTCATCCGCTTTGGTTGAAATGTGTCCCAAAACCCCATGTTATGACTTACAACATCCATGCCATGTTTTATCCGATTCGGTCAATATGGTAATATGGCGCCCCTAAGTACCGATATCGCGACATGACTTCTTGAGACCAAATTAGTACAAACAAAAAGTAAGAGTGTGTTAAGTACGGCCGGGACGAATCTTATATACCCTCCACCATGGATTGCATTTGTCGAGTTCTATGCGCAGCATCTCTTTTTAGGCAAACAACGAATATTGAATAAGAACTGTTATGCTATTAGAGTTATATCAAGTTATAGTCCGATTCGGACCATAAATCAATGCTGAACATTGTAGAAATCATTGTGTGATATTTCAGTTCATTCGGATAAGAATTGCGCCTTGTAGGGGCTCAATAAGCAAAATCGGGAGATCGGTTTATATGGGAGCTGTATCAAACTATTAATCGATTCAGACCATAATTCACACGTATGTTGAAGGTCATGAGAGAAGCCGTTGTACAAAATTTTTTCAAAATCGTATGAGAATTGCGCCCTCTAGAGGTTCAAGAAGTCAAGATCCCAGATCGGTTTATATGTCAGCTATACGAGATTACGAACCGATTTGAATCATACTAAACACAGTTGTTGGAAGTGATACCAAAACACCACGTACAAAATTCAAATCGGACTAGAATTGCGCCCTCTAGAGGCTCAAGAAGTCAAGACCCAAGATCGGTTTATATGGCAGCTATAACAAAACTTGGACCGATTTAGACCATACTTAGGGCAGTTGTTGAAAGTGATACCAAAACACCACGTGCAAAATTTCAGTAAAATCGGGTGAGAATTACGCCATCTAGAGGCTCAAGAAGTTAAGACCCAAGATCGGTTTATATGGCAGCTGTACGAGCCGATTTGAATCATACTTAGCACCTCATTGGAAAAAGATACCAAAACACTACGTGCTAAATCTCTGTCAAATCGGACAAAAATTGCGCCCTCAAGAGGCTCAAGAAGTCAAGATCCCAGATCGGTTTATATGGCAGCTATATCAGGTTATGTTGCGATTTGCGCCTTACTTAGCACCGTTATTGGAAGTCATAACAAAACACCTTATGCAAAATTTCAGCCAAATCGGATGAGAATTGCGCGCTCTATTGATTTGAATCATACTTAACACAGTCATTGAAAAAGATACCAAAACACTTCGTGCTAAATCTCAGTCAAATCGGACCGATTGACCGATTTGAACCATACTTGGCACAGTTGTTGGAAGTGGTACGAATCATTACCTGCAAAATTTCAAAATCAAATCGGACAAGAATTGCGCCCTCTAGAGGCGTGCCTTCGACAGACAGACGGACGGACATGGCTAGATCGACTTAAATGACATGACCTTCAAGAATATATATACTAATGGGTTCTCAGACGCTTATTTCGAGGTGTTACAAACAGAATGACGAAATTAGTATATCCCCATCCTATGGTGGACGGTATAAAAAACTCAGTTAATTAGGGTAAATTTTTACGGAATCCATGGTGATGAGTACCCAAGATTCGGCCCGGCCGAAGTTATCATGCTTTTACTTGTTTTAGACCACTAGAACAGTAAATTGTATTAGACCCCTCGACGTCCCTGGGGGCTACTAAGGTATGGCTACTAAGGTTTTATAAAAAGTGAATTTTCACTGGACTTAACGTAATGGGGTTAATATGTATATCCGAGATAGTGAGATCCCAGCCGAATCTAATGCGTTTTTACTAGTTGCGTTTTTACTGAAAATTTTTTTGTATGCCCTCTACAGGATTCGAACCCAGGCGATGGCCTAAAAGGGAGCACCCAGCTTAAATAATCAAAATTGGTTTACAGCACTCGACCAAGCCTATGTCACTTTGAAATTACAAAATATGCAATGCATTCATAACTCCTCCAATTTATGTTTTTTTTTTCGGAATATTTTAAACTTTGTACTCGCATAGTCAATGTTATTCTACATTACTTCGCAAGATAGGAAAAGAACAAACTTCGTCACTTTGGAAGTACATAAAATGCTGTTCTTTAACTTTTAATTTATATTGCTTGTTATGTAACTCTGATTCCCAACACTTGTAAAAAGGAACCACAAAATTTGCCAATAAAAATAAATAATTACAGAATTTTTCCCGGAATTATCTATTGGGAACCAATGTGCGTTGGTGGGTATTGAAAATCTTTTTTGTGGTATTTACAAGAATTGAATGGAATATTTATTTCAATTAATTAATTTTTATTTAATGACAAAAGTCAATTTAGAAATGGAAACTGATGCTGATATTGTGCTTGTGTTTGTGTCAGCGGATGATATGATAATGGCTTTGTATAATTTTTCTTTTCATTCTTCTTAGTTGGTATTTGTATGGAGAGTGGAAAATGTGTGTCTTTTTTTAATCAAATTTGTTTGTAACACATTAAATAATGCCCTTTGACCTTTGCATAATACTCACATGAATCAATATTCATTTAAAATAGTTAAATATAAGTGAAATTAACATAATTATTTTTTTTTGTATTTACTTTATGTGTTTTATCGTTTTTGTTGAAGAAAATGTCAAATTGATTTTTGTTTTATAATCGCTTATATGTATGTAACTATAAATAAACAGATGTATGAAATTAATACAAATCTATTATTGTTTATTCTAATGGCTTATAATAGAAAAATTACCTGTTTTTTGTTGTTTCTGTGTGTCTGTGTGTGTGTTTATGTAATAGCAAATAATTTTGAATTTATTTTACAAAAAAGTTAATACAATTTAATTGTAATTGTTTATTTCATAGAAAATATTGTGTTTTATTTTTGTTTTATATATTGATTTAGATGTGTGTTATTTTTTTTGTTTATTTATTGCCTAACCTGTTTAAGCTGTGTTTATTTGTTTTTCTCACTTTCTCTGATTTTATTTTTTTTTTTTGGTTTTTGTTTTTTTTTTTAAATATAATTATAGCAAAATTATATTTAGCATAAAAATTGATTTGATATTTAATTGCATTTTATTTATAGCGAAACCTTTGATGATAAAGCTTTAATCTATATATATATACAGACATAAAATTAAAATGTGTTAAATTAAATCCTAAATTTGTGTTTAAAATTAAGATTTAGATTTTTCTTTTTGTTCGCAGAAAAAGGCACAAGGGAAATATTTTTGGTTAAATGTTTCTATAGCTGGAAATAAAAATTTGTTAATATATTTAATCAATAAAAATTATTATAATAAAAAATGCTGCAAAATATGGCATATTTTCAAAGAGAGTAGAATAAGAGGAAGTTTTGAAAGTTGATGGCTCTCTCAAATAACCCCCAAAATCAAAAATGAAGTAAGTCCCCAAAATGCTCTTTAGAAAGCGAAGACAACTATTTTTGGGGAGTTTCTTCATTTTTGGGGATTATTTTCCAATTAATTTATGGCGTATTCGCATTATTGATTCAAAAGATTGTACTAAAACAAGAAACCAGTAGGGAAGGGTAAAAGTCGTGCTTTGCTGTATAATACTCTACACCTACCCTATAAGTACAATGTGGGAGCTATATTCAATTATGAACCAATTTTGATGGACCTCGGTGGATGTTTACAGATGGGTTTTTAAACAACCCGTATCAAATTTCGAGCAAATATGTTCAAACTATAATAACTACGGTTAACAAATAAGCATTTCCCAAAATCGGACGAACATATATATGGGAGCTATATCTTAATCTGAACCGATTTGGAGCAAACTTTTCAGATATTGTGGTAGTTGATCAGGAAAGCGATGTACAAATTTTGGCAAGATTAGTCTATAAATGCGCTTACAGTGGCTCTAGAAGTGAAAATCGGGCGATATACATATATGGCAGCTATATCTAAATCTGAACCGATTTCTATGAAATTCACCAGTAATGTCGAGAGTCAAGGGAAAATCCTTCGTTGCAAATTTCAAGGGATTCGGTTAACAAATGACCATTTTATTGCATTATTACTGCAAATCGGACGAACATATATATGTGAGCTATATCTACATCTGAACCAATTTCGAGCAACCTTCTCAGGCATTGTGGCAGTCGTCGCTGAAAGCGAGGTACAAAATGTTGGTAAGATTGGTAAATAAATGCGACTGCAGTGACCATAGAAGCGAAAATCGGGCGATTTATATATATGGGAGCTATATGTAAATCTGACCCGATTTCTATCAAATTCGCCAGCAATGTCGAAAGTCATAACAAAATTCTTTCTGCCAAATTTCGAGAACATCGATTAACAAATGAACACTTTATTGCAATATTTCTCAAAATCGTACGATCATATATATGGGAGCCATATCTAAATCTGAACCGATTTCGAGAAAACTTTATGGATACTATAAAAGTCGTCGAAGAAAGCGTTTTTCAAAGTTTTGGTAAGATTGGTCAATAAATATGCTTGCAGTGGCTCTAGGAGTGAAAATAGGGCGATATATATATGAGAGATATATCTAAATCTGAACCGATTTCTATGAAATTCGAGGGTTAATAGAAAATCCTTCGCACCAAATTCCAAGAGAAACAAATTACCATTTTATTGCATTATTGCAAATCGGACGAACATATATATGGGAGCTATATCCAAATCTGAACCGATTTTTATGAAATTCACCAGTGATTGTGAAAGTCATAAGAAAATACCTCTTGTCAAATTTTGCGAGATTCGGTTAACATATGACCATTTTATTGCATTATTACTGCAAATCGGACGAACATATATTGTACACAAATTCACATGGACCGACAGACGGACGGACAGACAGACAAACGGACATAGCCAAATCGAATCAGAAAGTGATTCTGAGTCGATCGGTATACTTATCAATGGGTCTATCTCTCTTCCTTCTGGGTGTTACAAACAAATGCATTAAGTTGTAATATCCTGTACCATAGTAGTGGTGTAGGGTATAAAAATACCAGATCTCGGAGTTTGGTAATGTGATTCGTTCGAAACTTGTATACCCTCCACCATAGGATGGGGGTATACTAATTTCGTTAGACTGGGGGTATACTAATTTCGTCTGTTTGTAACACCTCGAAATATGCGAAATTAAAATGCCATTAAGTCGAACTAGCTATGTCCGTCCGTCCGTCTGTTTGTCGAAAGCACGCTAACTTTCGAAGGAGTAAAGCTAGGCGCTTGAAATGTTTGCACAAACACTTTTTATTAGTGTAGGTTGGTTGGGATTGTTAATGGGCCAAATCGGTCCATGTTTTGATATAGCTGCCATATAAATCGATCTTGGGTCTTGACTTCCTGAGCCTCTAGAGGGCGCAATTATCGTCCGATTTGATTGAAATTTTGCTCGTGGTGTTTTTTTTTAATCACTTCCAACAAATCGGTTCATAACCTGATATAGCTGCCATATAAACCGATCTTGGGTCTTGACTTCTTGAGCTTTTAGAGACAGCAATTTTTGTCCGATTTGGTTGTAATTTTGCACGTGGTGTTTTGGTATCACTTCGAAATCGGCTTACAACCTGGTATAGCTGCCATATAAACCGATATGGGATTTTGACTTCTTGAACCACCGGTGGGCGCAATTCTCATCCGACTTGTCAGAAAATTTGTAACACGGCTTCTCCCATGACCTTCAATAAACGTGTCCAATATGGTGTGAATCGATCTATAGCTTGATACGGCTCTCATATAAACCGATCTTCCGATTTTGCTTCTTCAGCCCCCACAAGGCACATTTCTTATCCGAATGGGCTGAAATATAACACAATGACTTCTACTATGGCCTTCAACATTCAATTCACTTATCGTTCGAATCGGACTATAACTTGATATATCTCCAATAGCATAACAATTCTTATTCATTATTTTTTGTTTGCCTGAAAAGAGATACCGCGCAAAGAACTCGACTAATGCGATCCATGATGGAGTGTATATAAGATTCGGCACAGCCGAACTTAGCACGCTTTTACTTGTTTTGCATTCTCACAGTCATCAAACCCAAAACATGATTTCTATTATTGTGGTCGGGTGCCGCGGGGGCCGCCAAATGGATATATAGGCCAATCACGACAATATAGAGTCGTGGGGAGTCGCCCCACCCCAAAAACCTCCCTATTATATAAAAGTTATTTGGGTGGAAATTGATTGATTTTCGGGAAATTCATATCGATTTTCGGGACAAAGACCCTGGGCATTTACGAGCAGAGTAAAAATTTGCCCAGGAATCGAGCAGGGGCAAACTTCTCACACATCAATGATTGCTTTCCGATTCAAGTTGAGTTTTTCAATGATAAGGGACCTCTTTATACCCACCACCGAAGGATGGGGGTATATGCATTTTGTCATTCCGTTTGCAACACATCGAAATATCCATTTCCGACCCCATAAAGTATATATATTCTTGATCAGCGTAAAATCTAAGAAGATCTAGACATGTCCGTCCGTCTGTCCGTCCGTCTGTTGAAATCACGCTACAGTCTTTAAAAATAGAGTTATTGAGCCGAAACCATGCACAGATTCTTTTTTTGCCCATAAGCAGGTTAAGTTCGAAGATGGGCTATATCGGACTATATCTTGATATAGCTCCCATATAGACTAATCCGCCGATTTAGGGTCCGATTTTGCTGAAATTTTGGACAGTGCGTTGTGTTAGACCCCTCGATATCCTTCGTCAATTTTGCTCAGATCGGTCCAGATTTGGATATAGCTGCCATATAGATCGAACCGCCGATTTAGGGTCTGAGACCCATAAAAGCCACATTTATTATCCGATTTTGCTGAAATTTGGGACAGTGAGTTGTGTTAGACCCCTCGACATCCTTCGTCAATTTGGTCTAGATCGGTCCAGATTTGGATATAGCTGCCATATAGACCGATCCTCCGATTTAGGGTCTTAGGGCCATAAAAGCCACATTTATTATCCGACTTCGCTGAAATTCAGGACAGTGATTTGTGTTGGGCCCTTCGACATCCTTCCTCAATTTGGCACAGATCGGATCAGATTTGGATATAGCTGCCATATAGACCGATCCATCGATTTAATGTTTTGGGCCCATAGAAGGCGCATTTGTTGTCCGATATTGCCGAAATTTGGGATATAGAGTTAAGTTAAGCCCCTCCACATATTTCTGCAATTTGTTCTAGATCGATCAAGATTTGCATATAGCCGCCATATAGACCGATATCTCGATTTAAAGTCTTGGCCCCAAAAAAAGTCGCATTTATAATCCGATTTAACTGAAATTTAACACAGTGACTTATGTTAATCTTTTCGACATCCATGTTGTATATGGTTCAGATCGTTTTATTGTTAGATATAGCTACTACAATAGAAACACCAATACACAATTGAACAATGACTTGTACTTATTAGTATTTGATCCAAATCCTAACATATTTCGATATAACTGCTATGGGACATAAGGTACGCAATTTTCACCGGATTTTGATAAAAGGTGGTTTACATATATGCCCGAGGTGGTGGGTATCCAAAGTTCGGCCAGGCCGAACTTAACGCCTTTTTACTTGTTTTGTAGCCTCTTTGGCAAGAATTTTTTACACGATCATATATCGCATAGTACCTCACAAATGTCGCCAGCTTTAAATTTTATGCGATATTCTCGTCAGAACTCGAACTCAGACATTCAGCATCATAGGCGGACATAGGCTACAGTGGCATGAATTCGATATCCACATTCAGGGCGAATTGTTCCCACCCTAAAAAGATATTAGAGTATTAAAGAAGTTCGGCTAGTAGGATATAAGAAACGATAAGGTTTTGAGCCTTAACAACCAAGCGTACTCCAAACCCTGGTTTGCTGTAGAAGTGCCTGCCACTACACTGCATTTTATGAACAAATTTTGTTGAGTATTCTACCACTGTTTTTAGAAGCTCCCGTTAAGATGTGACAGTACATAAAAAAGGTTTTATTTTGTTCTTTAGTTTTCACTTTTGAATTATTCCATATTTTGCTGAACATTTTTTTAAATAAAAATAAAAATTATTTTTTAATAATAGAGAGTGTTTTTAAGGAAAATTCTGAATTTTGAAAGGTGGGCATATGACTAGAAGCTTTATTCTATAAATTGTTTTTGATTATTGATTTTGAAGTTCGTAGGTTTATATCCGATATTGGGTTTTAGAATTTCTTTTTTCATAGGTTTTGTGTTTTTTTTGCTCTTAAACAGTTATTGTCAAAAAACGTGAGTAAGTGAATGAAATTTGCAGGTGAGGAGTTTGTGTGTTATATGGTATAGTTATTAAGAGATTCACAGTGATTCAATTCTTTATTAGATTTTTTTTATCGATTTTCCATAAAACTTATAAAATAATTTCAATGATATTTTGTCTGTTTCACATGTAGGTTCTAAGGGTCTTTATTGAGGTTAAGATTTTGTTCATCAAGGATATTTGTGTGTGGATTATGATAGAGAGAGAGCGGGAGATAGAGAGGAAGAGACTAGAGTTGGATTTGTGACAGGTCAATAGTAGTAGTCATCGTAGTTGGGTTCCTTTTTTGTTTGATGTTGTAGCGATTTTAGGTAAGAGGTACTTATTTTAAAACACATTTCATTTGATATATAAACATTCATACCATACACTTACATGCAATTTTTTTCAATTGTATGAAGTTTCTTTTATACGCATACCAACATTCACACATCAATGATGATATATTGTTTAAGGAAAATGTTTGAAAAAAATTTTAAAGTTTTCTCTATACAAACATAAAGGAGTGGCTAATTGGTGGTGGTGATTATGTGACAAACATTTTTTTGTTCTTAATGACTAATACAACTATCAATGGTGATTGCTCAATACAAGTTTAGTGATCATCATAGTCCTTGGCAGGCTGGTGCTATGCTGCTCTGGCAAGGACTATATGCAAAATTTACAGTTTATTTTGTCCTTATCGTAGCAGCAGTGTTTAGAACTGCATAGCTTACATGCTAGTTAAATACTTTTTTATTTATTTAAATTTTTGTAAAAATATTACTTTTTTAGTTTTTTTTTTTAATTTAAAAAAATTGTTTTTTTTTTGGTTTCAATTCATAATTGATATATCGGTTTCGCTTGCATTTCAGTGATATTTTCCTTTGTTTTCGTAATAAATTCGTTTTTCATTTCGTTTCGCCTTAATATGTCATGAGTGTTGGTTTGAAGCCCAAATTTTTCCTTTGCAAAAATAAATGAATTTCTCGGAAATTTGGACGATTCGATTCGTTACGTTGCCAACATTCACACATTAGATCGTAGATTTCTCGGGGACAATTTTTCGGCATAGATAGGGGTTCCTTTAAAAACGGAAAATTTTTTTGTATGTTTTTTTTTTTTTTTTTTTTCAATTTTCTCACATGTACTTACATATTTTCCATTATCTTGATAGATATGTCCTATATTTTCAATAACTTTGGCATCGCTCAATTCTTGATAGGGTTGTTCGTGGGCAAATGTTAGAATTTCCCACAGAGTTACAGCAAAGGACCAAACATCCGATTTGGAGGTGAATTTACCCTGAAAATGAAATAAAATAGAAGTATAGCTTAAGCAATAGATAAATTAAGCAAAAGTATTAAACTTAAATAGTAAGAAGAATCCAGGCTTTCCATACAAATCTGGTTTAGCCTTGGAAGGATAATGCTCGGCGTTGGAGGGACTTAGGTTGGTAAATATTTTTTTGGTGGATAGTGCCCAAAAATCAACACAAAACATCCGTTTGAAGTCTACAATTTCTTCACTGGTTTCAGGGATGCCACAGTGCTGAGGCAAGAAGATAGTGTAGCATACCTGGCATCACTTTATACAGCCAGCTGTTGCAGTTCCGACGTGGATGGCAGTGTCGGGAAACAAAACAGACAGGAAATGAGATACTAATAGGGTGTTATACATACTTTCACCACATTCCGTGGGGTAGTATTAACTTTAATAAGTGGAGCCTAGCCTTGGAAGGATTCTTGAATACTAACGACCTTATAACACTTAATATTGGTAACATCGCTAACTTTGCTAACAGGATAAGGGAGGAGGTTATGGATGTGACAACATGTTCGGAAAATCTAATTGATGAGGTTCAAGAGTGAAGGGTCACCATGGTGCTTTCCTTTTCGGACCATCGCTAAAATAGGTTTAGAATCGCATAGCTATCGCCGAATAAGAGGAAAACCAACTGGTGAAAAAGACTACTCAGAGAAAGACTTGGGCATGATACTTTGAATTGTCCAAGTACAGAAGACATTGACGACAATGTCAGCAGGATTACGACTGCACTAGTGGGGTCTTTCGAAGATAGTTGTTCTATTCGGGAAAGGAAATCAACCCAAGATGACCGGGGAGATTCGCAATTTTGAGAAAGAGGTCCGCAGACTTTGTAACAGAGCACGTCGTAAAAACAAGTAAAAAGGTGTTTAGTTCGGCCGGGCCGAACTTTGGATACCCATCACCTCGGGCATATATGTAAACCACCTTTCGTCAAAATCCGGTGAAAAATGCATACCTTCTGCCCCATAGTAGCTATATCGAAGTATGTTCCGATTTGGACCAAATACTAATAAATACAAGTCATTGTTCAATTGTGAATAACAAAATATTGGTTTTTTTAGTAGTTATATCTTAAAAAAGATCGATCTGGACCATACACGATACGGATGTCGAAAAGCCTAACATAAGCCACTGTGTCAAATTTTAGTGAAATATACTTATATATAAAATTAAATTTGTGTTTGTTTGTATGTTTGTTCGTGTGTTCCTTATAGACTCAGAAACGGCTAAACCGATTTTTTTTGAAATTTTCACTGATCCCGTAGTGAAAATAGGGTACTAAATTTTTTGATATCAGAAGGGGGAGCGGATCCTCACCCTTACCCTAATTTTCAGAAATGCCAGATCTCGGAGATGGGTGGTGTGATAGAAGCGAAATTTTTTGTGCTCTCTTATAGTAACCTACAAACAAAAATTTGGTATCCAAATTTCGGATGGGGTGCCTAGGGGGGCGCTTCACCCCATACCTTATTAAATATATATATACACCAATCAAGACAATATGGGACTCAAATAAAAAGTATTTAAGATTAGAAAACGTATCTGATATCGAATTGTCGGCCCAAGTGTTTGGGGGACCACCCCAACCCCCAAAACACCCCTAAATCGGACATATTTACTGACCATGGCAATATGGGAATTAAATGAAAGACATTTGTTAAATACGAATCTGATATCCAAATTTGGGACAAAGTTTTTGGGGGCCCACTCCTTTCCCAAAACACTCCCAAAACAGAACTTATTTACTGACCATGGCAATAAGGAACTTAAATAAAAGGCATTTGAGTTTAGAATACGAATCTGATATCCAGATGTCGGACTAAGTGTTTGAGCGGCCGCCCCGAGAATATCCTCCCAAGAAGACAAATTTACGACCATAGCAATATGGGGTTAAAATGAAAGGTCTTTGAATGTAAAGCACGAATTTGATATAAACGTTCGGGAAAAGTGTCTATGGGGCCAACCCACCCCCATAACACCACCCAAATAGGAAGTATTTGCTGACCATTGTAATATGAGGCTCAAAAGAGAGGTATTTTAAAGGAGAACACAATTTTGATATATATTTTCAAAGCCAAGTCGCTGAGTGGCCGCCCCATCCCCCAAAAGTGAAAAGTATTTGGAAGTAGGCCATGAATCTGACATCGACATTCGGGACCAACTGACTTGGAGTCGTCCCACCACCATAACAACCCTCAAATAGGACGTATTTGCTCACCAAGACAATTTAGACCTTCAAGACAATGGAGCTCGATATTCATAGTTTTTAGGGCCCATTCCCCAAACCGGACATATTTGCTGGCTTTTTCAATAAGGGGTATAAGTGAATGGTATTTGAGATTAGAAAACGAATTTGATATCCAATTTTGAGGGCAATGGCAACATGGGGTTCAAATATATGGGAATAGAGCACGTTGCTGACATATATTCAGGGCTTAGGGATTGGGGGACCACCCCACTTCCCAAATCACCCCTAAATCGGGCATATTTACCGACAATGTCAATGTCGGGCTCAAATGAAAGGAATTGGGGGGTAAAGCAAGAATTGATACCCACTTTTGGAACCAATTTTCTGGGGGTCTTCCCCTTTTCTAAAATACCCCACAAACAGTACATTTTTTACTGACCATCGCAATATGGGGTTCAAATAAAGGCATTTGGGAGAAGAATACGAATTTGATATCCAAATGAACGACCATGTATTTGAGGCGTCACAACTTCCCCAAAACATCCCACAAAGGGTAAACATTTTTCGACCATACCAATATGTGTCTAAAATGAAAGGTATTTAAGATTAGAAATCGAATTTGATAACCATTTTTGGGACCATGTGTTTGGGGGACGCCTCATCCTGTAAACTCCACTCAAAACCAATGGTAATATGGGGTTCAAATAAATGGTATTTGAGAGAAGAGCACGATGCTGATATTTTTCAGGGCCAAGTGTCTGGGGGACCACCACACCCCCGAAAACACCCCTAAATCAGACATCAGGAGAATATCGGGCTGAAATAAAGTATTTTAAGAATTGAGTACATCTTACATCCAAACTTTAATTCGTAGAGCAATAAATATCATATGGGATTCAGATAAAAGCACTTATATTGTTAAACTGTTTGTCAAGCGTGTACTATTTGCGTAGCATGGTATTTCACAAAAAGCTCTTTAATAGTCGAAAATATATATTCCAAGGAAAATGTTGTTCCATGTAAAGTTAAAGAAGGCGCAGCAGAGCAGCCCCGTCCCGCTAGTGGGATTATAGATGCGCCTTTTATGGGGCCAAGACTTTAAATCGAGATATACGTCTATATGGCAGCTATATCAGAATCTGGACCGATTTTGGCCAAGTTGCTGAACATGTCGAAGAGCCTAACACTACTCACTATCCCAAATTTCGGTGAAATCGGACCATAATTGCGCCTTTTATGGGCCTAAAACCTTAAATCGAGACATCGGTCTATGTGGCAGCTATATACTAATCAGGACCGATCTCAGCCAAATTGAAGGAAATGTCGAAGGGCCTAAAACTCAACTCAAAACAAAACTCACTGTCCCAAATATCGGCGAAATCGGACAATAAATGCGACTTTTATGGGCCTAAAACCTAAAATCGAGAGATCGGTCTATATGGTAGCTATATCCAAATCTAGACCGATCTAGGCCAAATAGCAGAAATATGTCAAGCGGCTTAGCTTGACTCACTGTCCCAAATTTCGGCGACATCGGACAATAAATGCGTCTTTTATGGGCCCAAAAACTTAAATCGAGAGGCCGGTCTATATGGCAACCTTATCCAAATCTAGACCAATTTGGGACAAATTGCAGAAATATGTCGAAAGACTTAACTTAACTCACTGTCCCAAATTTCGGCGATATCTGACAATAAATGCGCCTTTTATGGGTCCAAAACTTTAAATCGAGAGATCGGTCTTATGACAGCTATATCCAAATCTGAACCGATCTGTTCCTATATTGCAGAAGTATGTCGAGAGGCTTAACTTAACTCACTGTCCCAAATTTCGGCGGAATCGGAGAATAAATGCGCCTTTTATGGACCCAAGACCTTAAATCGAGATATCGGTCTATATGACAGCTATATCCAAATCTGGACCGATCTGGGCCAAATTGCGGAAATATGTCGAAAGACTTAACTTAACTCACTGTCCCAAATTTCGGCGACATCGGACAATAAATGCGTCTTTGATTGGCCCAAAACCTTTAATCGAGAAATCGGTCTATATGGCAGCTATATCCAAATCTGGACCGATCTGGGCCAAATAGCAGAAATATGTCGAGCGGCTTAACTTAACTCACTGTCCCAAATTTCAGCGACATCAGACAATAAATGCGTCTTTTATGGGCCCCAAAAACCTTAAATCGAGAGATCGGTCTATATGGCAGCTATATCCAAATCTGGACCGATGTTGGCCAAATTGAAGAATGATGGCGAAGAGCCTAACACAACTCACTGTCCCAAATTTCGGCCACATCGGATAATAAATGCTCCTTTTATAGGCGAAAGACCTTAAATCGAGAGATCGGTCTATATGGCACCTATATCCAAATCTGAACCGATCTGGGCCAAATTAAAGAACGATATCGGTTGGTCTAACACAACTCACTGTCTCAAATTACAGAAAAATCGGACAATAAATGCGGCTTTTATGGGCCTAAGACCCTAAATCGGCCGATCGGTCTATATGGGGACTATAAAAGAATCCGTCCATGCCAATATTCACACAATGGCGGTAGGCATTGTCATTGAGGGGGTTTTTGACACATTGATCCAATCCTTAGACCAGTACCGGATGTTCCGGGTCTTTAGATAATGGATAAACCATATCTAAAGACCCTGAGCCGTAGGCTCGAAATGGGGCTTGAATCCAAGGATGCGCGGAGCGTGATTAGATCAACACTTTCTTAGGCCTCAGTAGTTTGGTGGACTGCGATTGAGAAAAGGGTGCTTAGGACTTTCATATACTCCGAAAGCATGCAAGCTGGTATTTATACCCAAGGCCTGCAAGGCATGTTATGTGACACCAAAGGTCTATAGACCTTAATCAGAAAGCTTATACGTTAGGATCGGAGATCATTTTCTCTTCGCATAGGCAGAGCGATGAGGACCAAGCCCTCTAAGGCACTGGAGGCTATTCTAGATATCCGACCCATCGACTTACATATTAAGTGTGAGGCTCAAGGCGATGGGCGTATGAATAGATGATAGGAGCAGGCCATACCGTAGCGGTATAATTGAGGCGACGATAGGAAATCTGGAGGGAATGGAAGAGGTTTCCGATTGGATACCTGAGATGACACTTGAGGTCGAGTGCGGGACACTGCTGTCACAGGGACAGTCAGTATGACGGAACTCTGGTATTGTCATCTGGGAGATCATGTTACACGGATGGATCAAAGTCAGAGGACAGAGTGGGCCTAGTGGTCTACATTGAGAACCCAGGTACTGAGATTTGTTTTCAACTGCCTGACCATTATATGATACTGCATGTAGAGATCCGAGCGATCACTGAATGCGTGAGGTGTTGTGGTGTTTACGCGAGGACGTCGAGTGTGAACATCTTTATGGACAGTAAACTAGCCATGAGGACAACATATACCAGGGCGGTAGGCTCACTAACATTCTTGGAGAGTGAGAAGGAGATTAATGACTTCTCTGAGGAGGGTACAATCCGCATAGTTTGGTTGCCGGGTCATAGCGGATTAAGGGGGAATGAAAGATCAGACGATTTGGCGGTGCAGGCTAGGGGACTGCCGTCAATAACCTTGGTTAACCCAGAGCCAGCGTAGCGCTGAGGTTAGCATGCCCTCCTATGACGCTGATCATATGGGTTCTAATCCTGGCGAGACCATCAAAAAATTTTTCAGCGGTGGTTGTCCTCTCCTACTGCTGGCAGCATTTTGTGAGGTTGTATGCCTTGTAAAAACTGCTCTCCAAAGAGGTGTCTCACCACGGCACGCCATTCGGACTCGACTTTAAAGAGGAGGGCTCCTGTCATTCAGCTTAAAACTTGAATCGGTGCGCACTCATTGATACGTGATATGTACCTTAGTGGAAAATCCATGGGCAAATTTTGGAACCCGAAGCATTTCGGGTCAACGCAGTCCTAGTTAAAGACATGATCGACCAACGTGACCAACACTGAGGAGCAGTGAAACTGTCGTTAGGACGGCGATAGTCCTATTGGGAGATCCGGATCGTGAGAAGACGAGGATATTACTGAAAGGAAGTTGTAAAGAGGTCAGCATAGCTTTCGGTATCATAACGGGACATATGGGACTACGAGATCACTTATGTGAAATCGGTGCGGCAAGTGATAGCATTTGTAGGGCATGTGGGGAAGGTGATGAGACGTTGGAACATTTCCTATGTCACTGCCCCGCTTTCGGGGATAACAGACATCGGTACTTAAGGAAATGCAAATGTGTCAAAGAACATTCCATTAAGGAACAGGGGCAAACTTCCACTTATCTATAAGGGCTGTACGATTCAAGTTTAAGCTCAGTAATGAGGGTCCTCCTTTTTAAGCCGAATCCGAACGGCGATCGTCAGTACTACACCTCTTTGTGGAGAAGTTTTTGTATGGCTGCCTTACCAAGTGCTACAGTACCTCACAGATGTCGTCAGCATTAGGAAGGCATAAACACCGCTGAAATTTATTTTCTGATATTCTCGCCAGGATTCGACCCTTACCTAGGTAGGGACACACATTGTTTGCCTAAAAAGAGATACCGAGCAAAGAGCTCGACAAATCCGATTCATGGTGAAGGGTATAAAAGATTCGGCCCGGCCGAAATTAGCACGTTTTTATTTCTTGAGGTTACTCTTTCGTACCAAGAGCGCATAACAAGCCAATTACTGGCTTTTATGTATGTCCATAGGCCGATTAATATACGCACCCTCTTATCAACCTAACCACATCTAAACTATTCTTGATCGTTGTGACATTCTAAGTTGAACTAGCCATGCCCGTCCGTCAAATTTTGTTTAGGCATGTGCATTACAATTATGCCCTCCAAAAATCACACAATATATTGCCCACAAGGGTCCACAAATTCCTATGTTTAACGCTCAGGTGAGGACTTGGGAATTTTTTCAACAAATTTCAGATTTTCATTTGAACATTGATTTCTTGATTGTTATCTTCCAAATCATCCAGACATAAATTTAATAAGCTAGTGTATATGTATGTATGTATGTATGTTTAGCAGATTCTTTAATGGTGGGTACCCATGTTTTTACTGGTCTTTTCCTACTCTCTTTATTCCTCCATAACTCCATACGCACTACAATGATAATGGTAGAAAAGCAAAGAAATGCAATAATAAACCCTAGTACATGCTCATACTCTTCCCCCTGCCTGCGTTCCATCCAGTGTGCATGGTAAACATCAAACTTTGTTTCTCCATTGTCATACATGCCATTATTTTGAGCGGGTTCAAGGACAACATTCGGATAGACAAAAATATTATTAAAGCTTAGGGCTATAAACTTCAAATGGAAAAGCACAAGGACATCCGTGTTTTCATGCCTCCAACTGTAGACACAAAAATCTACATGTGAATGAGCTGTCTGCAATATTTTACACTGCAAGTAAATTATCTAGGGTTAGGGGACAAAAAAATGTACAACGACAACTTTCAAAGCATGTAAAAGCGTGCTGAGTTGTGTCGGTTCGAATCTTATATACCCTCCTCAATGGATAGCATTTGACAAGTTCTTTGCACCATATTTCTTTAGGCAAAAAGAGGATAATGGATAAGAATTGCTATGCGCTTCGAACTATATCAGGTTATGAACCGATTCGGGTTATATGTGGCTTAGATTTTGGAGGCTATGAAAGAAGTGATTGTGCAAAATTGCTTTACTCTTTCGAAAATTAGCGTGCTTTCCACAGACATATAAACAGACAGTCGGTCGAACAGTGCTAGATCGACTTAAAATATCATAGCCACCAGGTATATATATACTTAGATCAATATTTCGATGTGTTACAAACCGAGTGACAATGTTAGCATACCCCTATCCTATGGTGGAGGGTATAAAAACTGGGATTTCAGGAATTTTAAATTAATAAATTTTATTTATATGAAGTCTTAAATCCAAAGAAGTTGCTTCATTCCACTCAAAGAATGCATAGTACTTTTCAACATGTTTTAATATACTTGAGGTAAGCAGTGTTGCCATAGCTAACATCTATCTTAACTGACATTTTTGTAAACACTTTTAAGATTTAATCTATTTCTCAGATGTCACAGCATTTGAGACTCAAAATTTTCTACAATAATGCTGACATTTGGTGTATAAATATATGAGCTGCGGAGTCTGACCGGGACTCACACCCAAGATAGTCGGAGCGTTACCCCGCTTGTTATACCTAAAACCATAGAAAGGGTGGTATATTAATCTAGTCATTCTGTTTGCAACACCTCGAATTATTTATCTGTGGCCCCATTGAAAATGCAAATTTTCCCATGAACATTCCACTAAGGAACAGGGGCAAACTTCTCACATATCAATGAGTGCTGTCCGATTCAAGTTTGAGCTCAATGATGAGGGGCCTCCTTTGTAAAGCCGAGTCCGAACGGCGTGCCGTAGTGCGAAAACGCTTTGTAGAGAAGATTTTACATGGCACATTACCTCACAAATGTCGCTAGCATTAGAAGGGGAAAACCACTGTTGAAAATTTTTCCTATTTTTTCGCCAGGACTCGCACCCAGACGTTCCGCGTCATTGGCGGATATGCTTGGTTAGATTGAAAAAAGGGTGCAGATATTAATCCGCCCAATGTCACTGTGGACATACACCTAAGCCAGTAATCGGCTTGTTTTTTGCCTGTTAGGGTGAGATCGTTAAATTTTACAATTTTTGTTTGTTTTTCTTTCGAGACTACCTCAATGATCGGAGATGCAAATGGAAAAGGAAAGCCAAAGATAGCAACACACACCAACCACTATGGGACGCGTTTCGTCTTTGGTTAGAAGACTTTTCAACCATATTAGGTGTGATAGCTTCAAAGGCCGTGCGTTGGTAAATTGTATTTGAATCGTATTAATAGCGAAAACGCATCTTTGATACAATTACCACATTAACCACGCTCGACAGCCCTGCTTATTAGCTGTACTTTTCCTAATGCATGTATTTTTGTGTAATGACAGACATTCTATCTGTGTCTTATATATTTTATGGGATACTTCAGAAGGAATGCATAAAGACTTTTAAAAGTTGCAAGGTATTCCTCTTGGAAGATTCATTTTCGAAGGCATATGGTCCTTCTATAAGAAGGTAGTTAAGTCTTACTACCTTCTCTCTGGGTTGTCACTGCGCTGTTTTATCATCGACAACCCGGCACGGGATAGCTGTGAGCACCACACAAGCTGGAACATGGAATTTCCATCTGTGTGGTGTTCATTGCTGTCATGAGAAACTTAGCTGCGAGCTACCGGGCGCGTCCACAGGTTGCCGATATTGGAATGCTCCATACGAAGTAGCTGTAATTTCAGTCGCGGACAATCAGCGGTATCGAGTGCAGAGTATCAGTGAGAGGTCGAGTGGCACCGGCTCTTGCACAGATGCTGAGTGTCTATGATGCTCGATATGACAAAGTGAGTTTTTGGTGCTTTTAAATACTGGCCACCTAGTTCCCGCGGCAATCGGCCCTTTGGACCGGAACGAGCTTGCTCACCTACAGGAGCTTGACGAGGATCGCCACCTCCATATGAAAATGTGGAGGTGGCGATCAACAACAACATCATAATGACAATGAATGCTTTCATCATGTCCAATGTCGCCACGCTCAAACGGATGCGAACCTTTGCTGCAACAAGATAATGATCCGAATATATGTTCGCTCCTCGGATCGGTCTTACATCTAACACGCTGGATGAATGGTTCCTCACTTCTTGATCTGGCGACAACCGTGTAGAGTTGTGAATTTGTTTTATCTTGAAATCCGTTCAAATCTTCCAGATTTTAGTATCATGGGCGGGGGCTAGCCACAATCCGCATAGAGGCCAAATTCTTCAGTATCAGCCAAATATGTACCCATGCATCGACGGAAGACAAGGACGAGCAGATCAAGGATATTCTCAGTGAGCGCCTTGAGAATATCCTTGATCTGCTCGTCCTTGTCTTCCGTCGATGCATGGGTACATATTTGGCTGATACTGAAGAATTTGGCCTCTATGCTGATTGTGCCTAGCCTCTCATCCATCGGAGTGACCATCTACTAACCACAAATCCACAGCTAAATTCATGCCTCAACGTTTGGCGTTGTTACGACGCCCACTATCACAATCCATAGCGTTTCCTGTAAGGCGGTAATATCTGCATTGTACTTCTCCAATACATTTGCCAGTGCGTATACTGCACCTTCTCTATAAAGAGTGCGGACATTACAGGTCCTTTTGCAACTCCTCGAAATATTCGTCTAAGACCCATAAAGTATATATATTCTTGATCGTCAAGGCAATTTAAGTCGATCTAGCCAGGCCTGTCTGTCCGTCCGTGTGCCTGTCGAAAGCACGTTAACTTTCGAAGAAGTAAAGCTAAGTGCGTGAAATTGCATCAATACTTCTCGTTAGTGTAGATCCGTTGGGATTGTAAATGGACCATATCGGTCCATGTATTGATATAGCTGCCATATAAATCGATTTTGGATTTTGACTTCTTGAGCTTTTAGAGAGCGCAATTCTTCTCCGATTCAGCTGACATTTTACATGAGGTGTTTTATTATGATTTCTAACAACTCTGTTGTTAGAAATAGGTCCATAACTTGATAAAGCTGTCATATAAACCGATCTTGGATCTTCATTTCCTGAGCCATTGGAGGGCGCAATTCTCTTCCGATTTGGTTGAAATTAAGCATGACGTATTATGTTATGACTTCCAACAACTGTGAATAGAATGGTTCAAATCGATCCATAACCTGATATAGCTGCCATATAAACCGATCTTGGATATTGACTTCTTAAGCCACTAGAGGGAGCAATTCTCATATGATTTGTTTGAAAGAGTGCATAAAGTGTTTTTTTATGACTTCCAAAAACTTTATGGTTCAAATCGGTCCATAACCGATCTTGGATCTTGATTCTTGAGCCACTAGAGGGCGCAATTCTTATCCGATTTGGCTGAAAAGTACAACGGCTTCTCCCATGGCCTTCAATATACGTGCCCAGTATAGTCTGAATCGATCTAAGACCTGATACAGCTCCCTTATAAACCGATCTCGAGATTATGCTTCTTGAGCCCCTACAAGGCGCAATTCTTAAACGAACGAACTGAAATATTACCCAATGAAATATGGCCTTCAGCCGCCCCTAAAGTGGCAACAGACTTTGAAATCGAAATCGCTGTCTGCTAGTGGCCGAATTTGTAGCTTCATACATCCAAGGCTATATTGCCCGGTTTTAGGCTATTTGTGGTTATTTCGCAATTAAATGCCATTTTAGTTGAATGAAAAACCTCAATAAAATCTATAACATGGCAACTCTGATTAAAAGGAAACCAATGTAAGGATACTTAATGCCACAGATGTTTTTAAATAGACTTGCATTATTATTTTTGCCCAAAAACAACTGCAAAACAAGAAGCTTTCATTTCCTTTTATAACTTGGTGTAGGTGTATGAACAGCAACGTCATATGGAACTTAAGTTTCATTACGAAGATGACTGCCAACCTGAGTCGGAGCATATTTGCCTTGTTTGCAAGGGCATTATTTTGTGGGGAAAAGAGAATAAAGGTGGATTTTTAAGTTAAATAACTTTGCTTGCACATTTTTATTAAAAATTATATGCAATAACAACATGGCATAGACAGGCGAATGGTGAGGTTACGAGGATGATCTGAATTTTTTGGAAGGAAAACAAAAAATTTAAAAGGTTGTTATTAAACTCAGTGTTGCTGGCAACCGTAGAGAATACTGTAGCCAAATGCTACTTTGTCCACGAACATTTCATTAAGGAACAGGGGCAAAGTTCTTACATATCAATGAGAGCTGTCCGGTTCTAGTTTTAGCTCAATGATAAGTGGCCTTCTTTCTTTAGCCGAATCCGAACGGCGTGCAATTAACAGTGCGACACCTCTTTGTGGAGAAGATTTTACCAGACTCCTATACCAAATAGTGCAGTACCTCTCAAATGTCGCCAGCATTAGGAAGGAATAACCACCGCTAAAAATTGTGTCAGATGTCTTCGCAGCCATGTGTTTTAATTGTAGTTCCTCAACCCTTTCATCGAATTAAATATTAAATAGTCACTTCTTATTGACATGAGAGGGATTTTCCTCTCTTCCTTAATATAATGTTTGGGAAATGCTTCATGAACCGAAACTAGGCTCGAACGTGTTTAAGTTTAATGAAGACATCCTGGATTAATTTCGTATATTTCTTTGATCCGGGTTTATTAGACCTATCCTAATTGAAGTTGTCGTTATAATTATACCCACCACCGAAGGATCGGGGTATATTCATTTTGTCATTCCGTTTGCAACACATCGAAATATCCATTTCCGATCTTATAAAGTATATATACAGTCATTAAAAATAGAGATATTAAGCTGAAATTTTGCACAGATTCTTTTTTTGTCCATAAGTTAAGTTCGAAGATGTGCTATATCGGACTATATCTTGATATAGCCTCCATATTGACCGATCCGCCGATTTAGGGTCTTAGACCCATAAAAGCCACATTTATTATCCGATTTTGCTGAAATGGGACAGTGAGTTGCGTTAGGGCCTACGACATCCTTCTTCAATTTGGCCCAGATCGGTTCAGATTTGGATATAGCTGCCATATAGACCGATCTCTTGATTAAAGTGTTGGGCCCATAAAAAGCGCATTTATTTTCCGATTTCGCCGAAATTTGAGACAGTGGGCCTTCGACATTCTTCTTTAATTTGGCTCAGATCGGTCCAGATTTGGATACAGCTGCCATATAGACCGATCTCTCGATTTAAGGTTTTGGTCCCATAAAAGGCGCACTTATCATCTGATTTTGCCAAAAATTTGGGAAAGTGAGTTGTGTCCATCGACATCCTTCTTCAGTTTGGCCCAGATCGGTCCAGATTTAAATATAGCTGCCATATAGACGGATCTCTCGATTTAAGGTTTTGGGGTCATAAAAGGCGCATTTATTATCTGATTTTGCCAAAAATTTGGGAAAGTGAGTTGTGTAGACCGATCTCTCGATTTAAGGTTTTGGTCCCATAAAAGACGCATTTATTGTCCGATGTCGCCGAAATTTGGGACGGTGAGTTGTGTTAGGCTCTTCGACATTTTTCTGAAAATTGGCCCAAATCGGCCAAGATTTTGATATAGGCAGTGGTACATATATACCCGAGGTGGTGGGTATCCAAAGTTCCAAAGTATAGTCCAAATCGGTTCATAACCTGATATAGCTCCGATAAAAACCGATCTCGGATCTTGACTTCTTGAGCCGCTAGAGGGCACCATTATTATCCTATTTGGCTGAAATTTTAAAAGGAGTGTTATTGTTTGACCGTCAACAAATAAGGTCCATATCGGTTCATAACCTGATATAGTTCCCATATAAGCCTTGAGCCGATAGAGGGCGCAATTATTATCCGATGTGGCTGAAATGTGGCATGAGATGTTTAAATTTGATTGTCAACAATTGTGCCAAGTATGGTTCAAATCGGTCAATAACCTGATATAGCATCCATATAATCCGATCTCGGATCTTGACTTCGTGAGCTTGCGGAGGGCAATTGTTATCCGATTAGACTGAAATTTTGCAAAAAATGTTTTGACTTGACCATTAACAACTGCGCCAAGTATGGCCCAAATCGGTTGACAACTTGATATATCGTCTATTTGGCTCAGACCGATCCTCCGATTTAGGGTCTTAGGCCCATAAAAGCCACATTTATTATCCGATTTTGCTGAAATTTGGAATAGTGAGTTGTGTTAAGCCTTTCGACATCCTCCTTCAATTTGGCCCATATCGGTCCAGATTTGGATATAGTTGCCAAATAGACCGATCCGCCGATTTAGGGTCTTAGGCCCCTAAAAGGCACATTTATTTTCCGACTTTGCAGAAATTTGGGACAGTGAGTTGTGTTAGGCCCTTCGACATCTTTCTGCAATTTGCTCCTGATCGGTCCAGATTTGGATATAGTTGCCATATAGATGGATCTCCGATTTAGGGTCTTGGGCCCATAAAAGTCACATTTACTATCCGATTTTTCTGAAATTTGGGGCAGTGAGTTGCATTAGGCCCTTAGACATCCTTCGTCAATTTGGTCCAGATCGGTCCAGATTTGCATATAGCTGCCATATAGATCGATTTCTCGATTTAAGGTTTTGGGCCCAAAAAAGACGCATTTATTTTCCGATGTCGCCGAAATTGGGGACGGTGGGTCAAGTTTGGGACAGTGCTTTGTGTAAGGCTTTTCGACATTTCTCTGCAACTTGGCCCAAATCGGTTCAGATCTGGATATAGCTGCCATATAGACCGATATCTCGATTTAAAGTCTTGGGTCCATAAAAGGCACATTTAAAATCCGATTTCAATGAAATTTGATACAGTGACTTATGTTAGGCTTGTGGACATCCCCGTTGTATATGGTTCAGATCGGTTTATTTTTAGATATAGGTACTGTACTTATTAGTATTTGGTCCAAATCGGAATATATTTCGATATAACTGCTATGGGACATAAGGTATGCAATTTTCACCGGATTTTGATTAAAGGCGGTGTATATATATAACCGAGGTGGTGGGTATCCAAAGTTCGGCCCGGCCGAACTTAAGGCCTTTTTACTTGTTTTGTCTATAAAGAGATATTGGCCAAAGAACTTGACAAACGGGATTCGTGGTGGAGGGTATACAAGATTCGGACCTGCCGAACATTTTTACTTGTTGCCAATTAAAATTGAACCATCGATCTTTTATTTCTTTTGTTTTCATATTATTTACGCTTACGGCGAAAAAATTCATGTTTTTCATTAAATGGGTCACGTTAAAAAACTTTAGTTCTCATACGACATCTAAAAACTGAAGCCAGTTTGTTTGGAACAAGCTTTAATTCAAGTATCTCGGATTGGATACTGAGATATGCAATCTTTTAAAATGACGAATTGTCGGGTCATGTCGCAGTAAATATGGTAATGCATCAAACACTTCAAGAACGACTTCATATGTTTATACAACTACCGATATACCGTGGAGAAGTGGTATGGGAGTTATAGATAGTTGGATTTTCATTTTCCTAGGTTAACCCTTTTTGTGCCTATCTGAAAATGCAATGTTAAAGCAACATATTTAAAGAAGAAACTTTCTCTCAAACATTCCAAGAATTGTTTTATATGTTGGCCCATTCATTGCTTTGTGTCAATTCAATTGGTTTATAAGGTTTAGATAATGAAATTTTCATTTTTGGAGAGAAAACTTTTCTGGACCTATTTAACTTTCGCAACCTACCTCTTAACATTAACAAACATTCCCTACATCCCTTTTATCGAGACCAAAAACATAAAACTACAACAGCAAATTAAGAAAAATCCCAAAAATAAACAAAACAAATGAAAATTTTTGCCAACAACTTTCCACTGCTCTACGAGTATTGTATTTGTACAGGCATTGCCAAAGTATGTTTGTCGTCTTTCGTCGTCAGACAGACAAATATGTCAGACTGTAACAGGAAATTCTTCATGTATTCCCCCGTTTGCAGGGGAGTGTTGATGGTAAACACTTTAGACCTTAACAAATATGATTAAGTACCCCAAGTACATACAGTGTACCATAATGATGCACAAAAGTCCTTTGCCATCTCACAAACAAGTGAATGAAAATAAACCAGACATTCATTCCTACGAGAGTTAGTAGTACTCGTATAGGACAGTTCAAAACAATGCTGAAGAAATTTTGCGGTAAATGGCAGTGGGACCCAAAACACCACACACTGAGTAGTTTTCAAACAGAGTTTCCCATGGCCCAAGCCATGGGTAGGAAAAATATCAGACCGCACAAAGGATTCTCTCGCACTTTAGCAAATATTTGCTTTGTGTTATGATCTCCAACCAAAAATTTTTCAGCAAGAAGATGAAAAAAAGAAAAAATAAAGGCAGAAGACCATAACTTCATATACTTAGTGCTCATTCGTATGTTCGTCGAGACTTTAGACATCTGTTGGAAAAATTCCTCCTTTCTCTTCCTCTTCTTTTGCGGTTACAACTCCTACAGGCCCATGTTCTTGCAATTGCTACCGTATACTTAGTGCTGCTACTGTTCATCATGATGACAAAGGACTTCTACATTTTGCTTCGAAACTGTGTGGGATGTGCATGTGTGTGTGTGGGTGTGTGTTTGCGTGAGTTTCGTTGAGTTCTTTTCATTTAAGGACAACCATAATAATCATTAAATTTATATGAGAAATGAGTAAAGGAGATTTAATTAGTTATGATATTAGGGGTTTTGCTATTTAATTGTTTTAAACAAACCTAATTTCCTACTGGCAAATGATCTGCTTAATGGCAAGAATCTAATATTAGAATTTTTGTTTAATAGACAACTCATTATATGGTATTTGAACAATGGATCATTACAGAACAAGTAAAAAGGCATTATGTGCGGACGTGCCAAACTTTGGACAAGAACTACCTCAGATTAAACACATTTCGACAGAATCCGGTGAAAATGCACCACTTATGAACCCGTAGCAGCTATAGCGAAATATGGTCCGATATAGGCCAAACAGAGCACGCACGTCGAGGGTCTAACGCTGCTTACTCTTGCTTACAGCTATGCCCAAATACGTTTCGATCTGAACCATACTCCGCACGGACGTCGAAAAGTCTAACAAAGCTAACGGTGCCTAATATCAGCGAAATATGGTAATAAATGCGACTTCTATGGGCCTTAGACCTTAAATCGGTAGATCGATCTATATGCGAGCTATATCAGGACATTGTCCGATCCATATTCGATGCTAATATCGCTGATATCGAAGATTCTGAGACAACTCACTGTGGCAAATTTCTGCGGAGACTGGTTATAAATGCGGCTTATATGGCCTTAGACCTTAAATAGGTACATCGGTCTATATGGGGGTACATGAAGACATAGTCTGATCTAGACCACATTCGAAGCGGATATTTAATGTCCCAAGCGACATCGGGTATTAAATGCGGCTTAAATGAGCCTTAGACCTTAGAGAGGGATATCGGTCCAAATCGGGGGTATATCGTGACATTGTCCAATTTGAAACATTTTTGATACGAATATCGAGAGTCCTGAGTTAACATGCTGTTGCAAATTTCAGCGATACATGATAATAACTGCGACTTCTATGGGCCTTAGACCTTAAATCGGTAGATCGTTCTATATGAGGGGTATATCGAGACATTGTTTGATTTGAACTATATTCTATACGGATATCTAGAATCCTGAGACAACTTATTGTTGCAAATTTTAGGGAAGTTGTGAAATAAATGCGGCTTATATGGGCCTTAGACCCTACATCGGGAGATCGTTCTATATGGGGGGTATATCGAGACGTTGTTCGATTTGCACCATGTTCTATACGAATATCGAGAGTCCTGAGACAACTCACTGTTGGACCTTACATCCTAAATCGGAAGATCGTTCTATGTGGGGGATATATCGAGACATTGTTCGATTTGAACCATTTCTATAAGGATATCGAGAGTCCTGAGACAACTTGTTGTTGCAAATTTTAGTGATGCTGTGAATAAATGCGGCTTATATGGGCCTTAGACCTTAAATAGGGACATCGGTCTTTATGAGGGTACATCAAGACATTGAGGTCATTGTATCGTAGAGGTTAGCATGGCCGCATGACGCTGAACGCCTGGGAGGATAATGGTGAGAACATCAGAAAAAAAAAAAAACAAGTAAAAGCGTGCTAAGTTCGGCCGGGCCGAATCTTATATACCCTCCACCATGGATTGCATTTGTCGAGTTCTTTTCCCGGCATCTCTTCTTAGGCAAAAAAAAAGAAAGTAAAGAAAAGATTTTCTCCGCTATTAAGGTGATATCAAGATATGGTCCGGTTTGGACCACAATTAAATTATATGTTGGAGACCTGTGTAAATCTTTGAGATCGATTTATACGGGAGCTGTATCGGGCTATGGACCGATTCAGACCATAATAAACACGTATGTTGATGGTCATGAAAGAATCCGTCGTACAAAATTTCAGGAAAATCGGATAATAATTGCGACCTCTAGAGGGTCAAGAAGTCAAGATCCCAGATCGGTTTATATGGCAGCTATATCAGGTTATGAACCGACTTGTACTTTATTTGACATAGTTGTTGAAAGTAACAATAAAAAACGTCTTGCGAAATTTCAGCCAAATCGGATAGGAATTGTGCCCTCTAGAAGCTCAAGAAGTCAAGTCCCCAGATCTGTTTATATGACAGCTATATTAGGTTATGAACCGATTTGAACCATATTTGGCACAGATGTTGGATATCATAACAAAATACTACGTGCCAAAATTCATTCAAATTGGATAAGAATTGCGCCCTCTAGAGGCTCAAGAAGTCAAGACCCAAGATCGGTTTATATGACAGCTATATAAGGTTATGGACTGATTTGAACCATACTTAGCACAGTTGTTGGATATCGTAACAAAACACGTCGTGCAAAATTTCATTCCAATCGGTTAAGAATTGCGCACTCTAGAGGCTCAAGAAGTCAAGACCACAGATCGGTTTATATGGCAGCTATATCAGGTTATGGACCGATTTGAACCATACTTGGCACAGTTGTTGGATATAATAACGAAACACGTCGTGCAAAATTTCATTCCAATCGGATAAGAATTGCGCACTCTAGACGCTCAAGAAGTCAAGACCCAAGATCGGTTTATATGGCAGCTATATCAGGTTATGGACCGATTTGAACCATACTTGGCACAGTTGTTGGATATAATAACGAAACACGTCGTGCAAAATTTCATTCCAATCGGATAAGAATTGCGCACTCTAGACGCTCAAGAAGTCAAGACCCAAGATCGGTTTATATGGCAGCTATATCAAAACATGGACCGATATGGCCCATTTACAATACCAACCGACCTACACTAATAAGAAGTATTTGTGCAAAATTTCAAGCGGCTAGCTTTACTCCTTCGGAAGTTAGCGTGCTTTCGACAGACAGACGGACGGACGGACGGACAGACGGACGGACATGGCTAGATCGACATAAAATTTCACGACGATCAAGAATATATATACTTTATGGGGTCTCAGACGAATATTTCGAGAAGTTACAATCAGAATGACGAAATTAGTATACCCCCCATCTTATGGTGGAGGGTATAAAAATCCAGTGGTGGTTAACCCCTCCTAGTGCTGGCGAAATTTGTGAGGTACTATGCCATGTAAAAACTTCTTCATAATGAGGTGTTGAACTGGGTCATGCCGTTCGGACTCGGCTATAAAACTTGAATCGGCGAGCACTCACTGATATGTCAGAAGTTTGCCCTGTTCATAAGCGGAATGTTCTTGGGCAAATTTGCAATTTTTATTCCATCAAGACATTGGCTGATTTGGACTATATTCGACACGGATGTCGAGAGTCCCAAGACAACATACTTGCAGCGAAAGCGGTTAATAAGAGCGCTTTTTATGGGCCTAAGACTTAAAATCGGGAGATCGGTCTATATGGGGGATGCAAATAGTCCATTAAATCTCATCTTCGAACTTAACCCGACTATGGACTAGTTCTGACTTCGACTTTGCGATCAATCAACTGCCAAAACGAATTATAAACAAGAACGTATATCCAGAGATCGGTCTATATGTCATCTATACCCAAATGTAGACCGATCTGGGCCATATTGCAGAAAGATGTCGAGGGACCTAACATAGCTCAATGTCCTCAATTTCAGCAAAATCGGACAATAAATGCGCATTTTATAGGCCCAAGATCTTAAATCAAATATCGGTCTATATGGCAGCTATATCCAAATCTGAACCGATCTGGACCAAATTGAAGAAGGATGTCGAGTAGCCAAACAAATTCACTGTATCAAATTTCAGCAAAATTAGACAATAAATGTGGTTTTTATGGGCCTAAGATCCTAAATCGGGGGATCGGTCTATATGGGGGCTATATCAAGATATAGTCCGATATAGCTCACCTTCGAACTTAACGTGCTTATGGACAAAAAAATAATCTGGGCAAAGTTTTTTTTTTTCAATATCCAACTTCAATTCAATTCAACAGACAGACGGACGGACTTGACTAGATTTCGTTATGTTGCAAACGGTAATTAGAGTGGAGTAGGAATCTGGTATGAGAATATGATACAAAGGGTCTACGGGACCTCCCCAATCCCAAACCCCACAAAACAGGAATGTATGACCAAAATTACAAAATGTGGTATAAGAATGTTATCCAAGGTGCCTACGGGTCCTCCTCAATTCCAAAACCCCCCAAAACGGGCATGTTCGACCAAACTCACAAAATTGGTTTCAAATAAAACGTTTCAGGGAGTAGACTATGAATCTGGCATACAATCTTGGAACAAAGGGTCTGGGGACCGACCACCCATTAAATACCTTCCAATACGACATATAGGTCGATGGGGGCAATATGGGACTTAAAGGTAATTTCTGCGAGAGTAGGGTACGAATCTGATCTCTGGACCCCTTCTCAATTTTCAAAAACACTAGGTCTAGGATATAGGTGCACGGATTTAACCAAAATTTTGGTAACTCAAAAATGTATGGTAACTCAAAAACACAAAATGGAACTTTGGGGTAAAATAATTTGGGGGGATGCCCCACCATAAAACCCACCTTAACGGTCATGCTTACCGATTAGATATCAAATGAAGGTTATTTAAGAGTAAAGTTTGAACTTTGTATAAAAATTTGCCGCAAAACGTCGAGTGTCTACTTCCTCAGAAATTAGCGTGCTTTCGATAGACAGACGGACGGACATGGGTAGACCTACTTAAAATGTCGTGACGATCAAGAATATATTACTTTATGGGGTCTTAGACGCATATTTCGAGATGTCACAAACAGAATGACCAAATTATTATACCCCCAACCTATGGTGGAGGGTATAAAAAGCAATTTTAGGGTATAGCGAAGTGCACCGGGCCATCTAGTATTACAATAAAATATGGCCAAAAGTAAACTTTTCAGTGTGAACATAGGACATCAGCAAGCTCTATCGTTGGCCAAAATCTTGGCTTGATTCCACGAAATATGGGTTGATTCCAATTCTCTTTTCGTACAGCGAATCCATGTTTTCCCCGGCGTCCCCTCCTACGCTGTCCTTGTGGGTTCCAGTCTAGGTCATTTCTCGCTATATCTTAAACATAAGCTTTGTTATGTTTAAGAAAGGTGCTTCTAGCCTTGTTCATACGTACTCGTATGTCTGCCTCTATCCTCCGTCGTTTGTAATGTTGCTGCCAAGTTAGGAGAAGATATCAACGTCTTTAATGATATGGTCGTTTATAGTGAGCAGTGTCAGATTTGATGTTCCTATTCTTATAAATTTGGTCTTTGCTATGTTTATCCTCAGGCCTATTTTGGCAACATTCATTCAGTCGTTCCAGTTTCGCCTTCATGTGCTCGAAGCGATGCGCACAGAGGCATTTTCCGCGTAGTCGATGTCTCCGAGGAAATCGTTAATACCCCACCGTATGACATAGGTTGCCTGAGCATTAGTTGCTTCTAATACGAAGTCTAATAAAATTTGCAAGTAAAAAGGCAAATTCGGCCCGGCCAAACTTTGGATACGCACCACCTCGGGAATATATGAAAACCCCCTTTCGTCACAATCCGGTGAAATTGGATAACTTATGCACCCAAATTCGACACGGATATTGAATGGACTAATAAATATAAGCCACTGTTGAATTTTGTATTTCAAATTTCAACAAAATCGGGTAATAAATAAGGCTTTTATGAACTTCAGACCCTTAATCGGCACATCGATCCATATCTAAATACAGTCCGATCTTTACCATATTTGGGTCGGCTAGCAGGTGGCCCAAAACTACTCATTGTTTCAAAATTCAGCGAAATCGGTTAAAAAATAAAGGTTTTGTGGGCTTCAGACCCTCAATCGGGAGATCGGTCTATATGGCAGCTATACCTAATATAGTCCGATTTGATCTATGTTTAGGTCAGACATCAGGAGGCTTAAGTTAACTCTCTGTTTAAAATTTCGGCGAAATTGGATTGAAGGGGTTTCAGCCCCTTGCGGCTTCCAGGGGCTCAAGAAGTCAAATCGGGAGAATGGTTTATTTGGGTTGCCAAAAAGTAATTGCGGATTTTTCATATAGTCGGCGTTGACAAATTTTTTCACTTGTGACTCTGTAATTGCATTCTTTCTTCTGTCAGTTATCAGCTGTTACTTTTAGCTTGCTTTAGAAAAAAAGTGTAAAAAAAGTATATTTGATTAAAGTTCATTCTAAGTTTTATTAAAAATGCATTTACTTTCTTTTAAAAAATCCGCAATTACTTTTTGGGCAACCCAATATATCAGGCTATAGACCGATTTGGCCCATACTCGACACAGTTGTTGGAAGTCATAACGGAACACTACGTGAAACATATCAGCCAAATCGGATGAAAATTGAGGCTTCCAGGGGCTCAAGAAGTTAAACTGGGTTTATATGGGGGCTATATCCAAATATAAACCGATATAGCCCATTTGCAATACTCAACGACCTACAGCTATCGTGATTTCGACAGACTGACGGACGAACATGGCTATCCAATCAGAATGTCGAGTCGATCCAGAATATATATTCTTTATGGGGTCCCAGATCAATATTTCGAGGTGTTACAAACGGAATGACTAAATTAGTATACCCCCATCCTATGGTGGGTTTAAAAAGAGACAATAACTAGTTCGTGTATGTATTGAATAAATCCTTTCAAATTCCCAACTTTGCCATTGCAGCTGTACAACGTGAACTATACTCTGCACTAACAATGGTACAGTAGTTTAAGGACAAATGGACTACCAAGTGGAAAATTAGTATAAAAATGAATATTTATGGTTGCTGTTGCAACAAAAGGATTAAGAACAAAGTACTTCTCTACTCAACTTGAAGTTTGCATAGATTGGGAGTAGCAAGACAAAAAAATACAATGAAAATGGAAACTAAAATAGCCGAAAAAATTAATTGAAACGAATTTATGCTTGAGGGTGGATTTAACGAAAAGTTAGCTTGCTGACAGGTTAGTATTGTTCGAAAGAAATTGGATAAATAAGCTGGAAAATGTAGGGAATAGACAAAGGTATCCGATTTATGAAAAATGTTAATGCAACATGTCACTATAACTGTAAAGAGATTATGGAAATTCTTTTCTTCTTTTTATAACCATTGTTGAATTTTTTTCCCTTATTTAACTTACCAACAGTATACTTTCCCAAGCCATCCATCGAATGGGCATTGGTTGGGTTTGCCGTCCAGCTGATCCCTCCAACTGACAATAGTCGGATGTGTAGGCCGAGCGATTTATCACAGTACCGATGGTGCAGACTTTTATGTTATAGTCGGGGCCAATGATGCAACTCCTGAAAATATAATAAAAATTACATAAATGCCAGTTTCTAATTAAATATTTGCAGGCGAAAAAAAATTTTTTTTTCTTAAGCATCCCTTACACATCCCTTTAAAGTTATTGCTTGAAAATTCCAATTTTTAAACAAATTTCTTTAATGAAATAAACGAATAAAACCACTTAGCCAAAGGCAAAAGGGAAAAATGAAAAAGGCAGTACCGACATTATTTGTTTTCCTCAGTTGGTACATTCTTTTAAATCAAACAAACATTTCCTGTAACCACAAAATTACGTTTTAAATGTCCATGGAAAGTACACGCAAAACAACAATAACAGACGTTATGCCAAATTGCATGAACAACCCTTAAATTTTGGTTAGAAAAGGGACCGAGAGTTCAAGCACTGGCATTCCCTTAATAATTTTTTGTGCGAATCTTATCATCATCATCACCATCACCGCCAAGTGTTGATATGAATTTTTGTCCAAAACTCCCTTCAAATTTGCCACATTTTGGTGCATTTGTGTGTGTTTGTATAGCTTATCTTATGCACCTTTTTCCTATTGAAAAATGAGAAATCCAAAGGCTTAGGTTAAGAGGCGACTTTTATACTCAAAATTGGTTGGGCTTTGGTCAGATGGTGTGAAACCAAGGAACACTTTGGTAATATTTTGTTCACCAACTTGGTTATGTGCAAAAGAGAGAATACCCCAAAGTTCTACAACCAGATAAGAAAATTAGTACAAAGGCGTTAAGTTCAGCCAGGTCGAACCCTCGATCTCGGGTATACATGTAAACCACCTTACGTCAAAATCTGCCTCATCGCAGCTATATCGAAATATGTTCCGATTTGGACCAAATACAAATAAGTAAAGGGTGATTTTTTTGAGGTTAGGATTTTCATGCATTAGTATTTGACAGATCACGTGGGATTTCAGACATGGTGTCAAAGAGAAAGATGCTCAGTATGCTCTGACATTTCATCATGAATAGACTTACTAACGAGCAACGCTTGCAAATCATTGAATTTTATTACCAAAATCAGTGTTCGGTTCGAAATGTGTTCATTCACCGTAACGTTGCGTCCAACAGCATCTTTGAAAAAATACGGTCCAATGATTCCACCAGCGTACAAACCACACCAAACAGTGCATTTTTCGGGATGCATGGGCAGTTTTTGAACGGCTTCTGGTTGCTCTTCACTCCAAATGCGGCAATTTTGCTTATTTACGTAGCCATTCAACCAGAAATGAGCCTCATCGCTGAACGGTGAATGAACACATTTCGAACCGAACACTGATTTTGGTAATAAAATTCAATGATTTGCAAGCGTTGCTCGTTAGTAAGTCTATTCATGATGAAATGTCAAAGCATACTGAGCATCTTTCTCTTTGACACCATGTCTGAAATCCCACGTGATCTGTCAAATACTAATGCATGAAAATCCTAACCTCAAAAAAATCACCCTTTACAAGTCATTGCACAATTGCGCAAAACAAAATATTGGTCTTTTTAGTAGCCATATCTAAAAATTAACCGATCTGAACCATATACGACATGGATGTCGAAAAGCCTAACATAAGTCACCGTGTCAAATTTCAGTGAAATCGGATTATAAATGCGCCTTTAAGGGGCCAAGACTTTTAATCGAGATATCGGTCTATATGACAGCTATATCCAAATCTGAATCGATCTGGGCCAAGTTTCAGAAAAATGTCAAAGAGCCTAACAGAACTCACTGTCCCAAATTTCGTCGAAATCGGAATAAAAAAGCGCCTTTTATGGTCCCAAAACCTTAAATCGAGAGATATATCCATATGGCAGTTATATTCAAATTTATGGTCCCAAAACCATAAATCGAGAGATGGCTCTATATGGCGGCTATATCCAAATCTGGACCGATCTGAGCCAAATTGAAGAATAATGTCGAAGGGCCTAGCACAACCCACGGTTCCAAATTTCGGTGACGTTGGACAATACATGCGCTTTTTATTGGCCCAAAACCTTAAATCAAGAGATAGGTCTATATGGCAGTTGTATTCAAATCTGGACGGATTAGGGCCAAATTAAGGAAGGATGTCGAAGGGCCTAACATGCCCCAAATTTCAGCAAAATCGTATAATAAATGCGGCTTTTATGGGCCTAGGACCCTTAATCGGAGGATCGGTCTATATGTCAGCTATATCCAAATCTGGACCGATCTGGGCCAAACTGAATAAGGATGTCGAAGGGCCTAACAGAACTCACTGTCCCAAATTTCAGCAAAATCGGATAATAAATGTGGCTTTTATTGGCCTAAGACCATAAATCGAGAGATCGGTCTATATGGAAGCTATATCCAAATCTTGACAGATTTTAGCCAAATTAAAGAAAGAAATCGACGGGTTCAACCCAACTCACTGTCGCAAATTTCAGCAAAATCGGGTAATAAATGTGGCTTTTATAGGCCTAAGACCCTAAATTGGCGGATCGGTCTTAATGACAGCTATATTCAAATCTGAACCAATCTGGGCCAAGTGGACGAAGGAAGTCAAAGGGCCTAACGCAACTCACTGTCCCAAATTTCAGCAAAATCGGATAATAAATGTGGCTTTTATGGGCCTAAGACCCCAAATCGGCGGATCGGTTTATATGGGGACTATATCAAGATATAGGCCATCTTCGAACTTAACAAACAAATTTTTACCTGTAGTTTCAGCTCAATATCTTTATTTTTAAAGACTGTAGCGTGATTTCAACAGACAGACGGACGGACATGGCTAGATCGTCTTAGATTTTTAAAAACTGGAAACTCAAACCCAAACTGGAACATCTTCACCAAGTGCTTCTGTTTGGACCACTACAGAAGGAGGCAACTATATAGAAATCTGAGAAAGACAAACTGACAGTGTCAGGTATCCCGTGGGGCCTATAGCAGACGCAAGGGGGTTGTATTCCGCAATGATTCTTTTGACGGGTAGCCTGAAAGAATCCTTTGTGAAGGCATATTAGGAAGAGGTACCGCCGCTCAAGACCGCCGAGTTATGGCGGACTTTGGAAGAAATCAGGAAGGTTTTACATAAAGCAAAGAGGAAGAACACGATATAATGCGAAGAATATAATGAAACCCTAGGCAGGTTCAAGAAGAATACCAAGAGATACGAGAGCGGAGAGGATTTATGGAGAATTGGAAGGTGCTAGTGAATCATATGGTTGGCGAAAAATGCATAAAGGAGTCCACAGAATTTGCATCGAGAACAAGCAACAGACTGTGGCACAACTGATAGAGACAGATTTCAGGCAGCCACGATGAGGTGAGCTCCGATTTGTTTGGTGTTCATCGTCATCTTCGATATCTGGCATTTTTGGCGCCAAATTATTTAGTAAAAGTTAAAAGCATGCTAAGTTCGGCCGGGCCGAATCTTATGTACTCTCCACCACGGATCGCATTTGTCAAGTTCTTTTCCCCGTATCCCTTTTTAGGCAAACAAAGGATAAAAGTTGTGAATTGCTATGCTATTGGTGGTATATCAAGTTATGTTCCGATTCGGACCATAACCATAGTAGAAGTCATTGGGGAAAATTTTAGCCAAGTCGAATAAGTATTGCGCCTTTTAGGGGCTCAAGAAGTCGAAATATGGAGATCGGTTTACCATATAAACTGTATCAGGCCATAGACAGATTCAGACCGTATTTGAAAAGTATAGTCTATGACCTGATGTAGCTGTCATATTATCCGATTTTGGATATTGACTTCTTCAGCCACTAGAGGGCGCAATTCTTTTCCGATTTAGCTGAAATTTTGTACAAGGTGTTTTGTTACGACTTCCCATAACTGTGCCAAGTGTGGTTCAAATCGGTTCATTACCTGATATAGCTCCCACATAAACCGATCTCGGATTTTGACTTTTTGAGCCTCTAGAGGGCGCAATTCTTATCCGATTTGGCTGAAATTTTGCATAAAGTGTTTTGTAATGACTTTCAACAACTGTTCCCAATATGGTTCAAATCGCTTTATTACCTGATGTAGCTCCCACATAAACCGTTCTCGGTCTGAACCGGTCTATAACCTGATATAGCCCCCATATAAACCGATCAACCGTTTTGACTTCTTGAACCCTTACAAGTCACAATTTTTGTCCCATATGGCTAAAATTTCGCATGCGGTGTTCTGTTATGACTTCCAACAACTGTGCTTAGTACGGCTCAAATCGGTGTATAACTTGGTATAGCTCCCATATAAACCGATCTCCCGGTTTGACTTCTTAAGCCCCTGGAAGCCGCAATTTTTGTCCGATTTGGCTGCACGTAGTATTTATTCTGTTAGGAGTTTTAACAACGTTGCCAGATGCGGTTCAAATCGGTTCATATCAGCGATATAGCTTCCATATAAACCGATCACTGCTCTTGAATTCTTGAGCCTCTAGAGGGCGCAATTGGTATCCGATTTGGCTGAAATTTTGCATGCGGTGTTCTGTTATGACTTTCAATAACTATTCCGTGTTTGGTTAAAATCGGTCCATAACCTGATATAGCTCCCATATAAACCAATCTGCCGATTTGACTTCTTGAGCCCTTACAAGCAGCAATTTTCGTCCGATTTGGCTTAAATTTTGCATGCGGTGACCTGTTATAGCTCCCATGTAAACCGATCTCTCGATCATCCTTATTCGTTACCTAGAAGATTTAATTTTTGCTGGTTTGACACAAAAATCGAATAAAATATTTTGTAACAACAAAGTAGAAAGCTAATATCCTTCCCAAAACATATGCATTTCTACGTCACTGCCTGACGCTGTCATAGATGGACAAATGGAAACAGTTTTGCAAACATCATCAGTTTGCCGGCCTTCCGCCTGGGCCTGCCTGTCTGACTTTCCTTCGTCCATCTGTCGTTCATATATGTACTTCTTTTGGATTGCCATTTGAAAGCATTTGTTTTTGTTGTTGTTGTGGGTAGCAACGTACCCATTTCATCATTCATTTGTTCGGTTTGTCAAATGTCAGATCATCAAATATTATGAATATCTCGCGGGCATATCACTATCATTCTACAGCAGCAACATTATCCCTCAAAGGGAGTTTAGAGAAGTAGTGGTGGGTGGTGGTGATGAAGTTGAAGAAGGCTTTTGAACGACACGGTGTATGAAATTCACAGAATTATGTCTAAAACGCTTCCAAGCTTGGGGCAAAACGGCTAAGGCCTTAAACATCAACAAAGCTGGCCCACAACCCATTGCGGACCAGCTGCCATAGCTTAGGGGGGAACAAAAGGAGAGTAGTCGGACTTTGTGCATAAAATGTTTTTCACCAAAAACTGTCAAGTGGTCAACAGCTTTTTTTATTTTCAATTATTCCTTTTTTCTCAGTTTCTATTTCGTTTGGCGTTTCTGTGTCCGTAGCCTTTGGATTGGATTTGAAGTGGCCCCCGCCAATGCCGTTGGCCTTCAGTGCAAAATGAAAAAAAAAACCAAATCAGACATAAAAGGATGACGGCTGCAAATGAATTGCTTTTTGAATTCAAATAAAAATGAAAATTTCATACTTTTTGGGAAACTCGAGCGAAAAAAGCCCACAACTAATGAATGTTTGAATGGCTTACAAAAGGGGGCCATGAATTTTCCATGTGTGTGCGGTATAAATTATTTATTTACAAAAGATAAAACCCTAAAACGTCATTATCATATGCCGGATGTTGGCAGATATTCCTTTTTTCCGGGTTTTTTTTGCAAAAGGTAATGCAAAGAGTTGGTATTTTATGCAGGAGATAAGTGGCATGGTGGGGGGCATGCATTTAAAAATGACTCTGCCAATTTATTATGGATTTTTATAAACGATATTGAATTTTGTGTTTATTATGATTCATGGGCAGATTGGGCGGCTTATATCGGAGCTACAGGAGGTTTTAAACTGATCTGAACCATACATACCATGCATATTGGAAGGCAATAATCTGCAAAATTTCTCTAAATTCGATAATAATTGCGCGGTCTATATGGCAGCTATATCCAAATCTGGACCGATCTGAGCCAGATTAAAGAAAGATGTTGAAGGGCATAACACAACTCACTGTCCCAAATTTCAGCAAAATCGGATAATAAATGTGGCATTATCGGCTTAAGGCCCTAAATCGGCGGATCGGTCTACATGGGGGCTATATCAAGATGTTGTCCGATTTAGCCCATCTTCGAACTTAACCTGCTTATGGACAAGAAAAGAATCTGTGCAAAATTTCAGCTTAATATCTCTATTTTTAAAGACTGAAGCGTGATTTCAACAGACAGACGGACGGACATGGCTAGATCGTCTTAGATTTTTACGCTGATCAAGAATAGGGTCGGAAAAAAAAATTATAGGGTCGGAAATGGAAATTTCGATGTGTTGCAAACGGAATATACCCACCCCCATCCTTCGGTGGTGGGTATAAAAATGGACGAAGAGACGTATGGATAGACGGACGAACATCGCTGTAGGGCTCTAGACCAATTTTTCGATGTGTTGAAATCGGATTGACGATGTCAGTATTATTTTCACCCAATGGTTGAGGTTATAATAAAAGAGAGTGTTGAGCATGCTTGAGGTGACCGTAGCTCAGAATATAGCACGCTCGCCTTTGACGATGAACATCTGGGTTAAAATCCCTGTGGAACATAAGAACAAACTAGTTAAAGTGGGCAAAGTTCTGCCGGATCGAGATATAGATATAGCTCCGTATGGTAATGGACCGATTCGGCTATACTTGGTTTGAATGATGGGGACCATAGTAGAAGTCATTGTGCAAATTTTCAGTGTAGCCCTTTAAGAGTTCAAGAAATAAGATCGGGAGATCGGTGTATATGGGAACTATATCAGCCTTTAGACCGTTTCTGATCATACTTAGCATACATATTGGTGGTCATAGAAGTTATTGTGGAAAATTTCTGCAAAATCGAATAAGAATTGCGCCCTATAGAGACTCAAAAAGTATGATCAGGAAATCGGTTTATATCTCAGCTATATAAGTTTTTGAACCGATTCGGATCATACTTGGTACAGCTGTTAAATGTCACAGTAAACGAAATACTACAACATTTCAGCCAAATCGGATAATGACTGCACTCTCTAGAGGCATATGAAGTCAAATCGGAAGATCGGTTTATAAGGGAGCTATATCAGGTTTAGACCGATTTATCGCTACTACTATGGATGACCACCATAATTGACCTAGTACGGATGCTGACTAATGAGGTATTGAACCCGATTTAGACCATACTTGGCACGGATGTTGGATGCCATTTTGGAAAATTTCAGCATTTGTGCCAGCATATCTGCTGAATGTCTTAGAAAACGACATAGTACAAAATTTCAGCCAAATCGGATGATAACTGCGCCCAATAGAGGCTCCAGAAGTCAAATCGGAAGATCGGTTTATTTGGTAACTATATCAGGTTTATACCGATTTAACGCTGGGTAACCACTATAAATGACCTATTACTGATGCTGGCTGATTGGGGATTTGAAACCGTCTGCTATGCAGACGATATTATAATATTTCTAAGGGGTAAGAATCCGAATCAGCTTTACAGAAGGGCCGAAAGGGTCTTGCAGATGGCATACGACAGGGCTAGAACCAGAGGTTAACCCAGAGAAGATTGAAATCTGTCTGTTCACAGGAATGACGAAGGTGGGCCAATTTGACGCATCATTTTTCATCAATAGAACGATTTCGATATCTGACAAAGTCAAATACTTCGGAATGATTGGGACAGGAAACTTAATTGGAAGTATCGCATTCAGGAGCGTACTGATAACACATGCCTAGGCTCGAAATGAGGCTTGATTCGAGGAGGTCCACTGGCTCTACAGGAGCGTGATAAGACTAATACTTACATACGCCTCAGTAGTTTGGTGGACTATGATGGCTACAAAGTGCAACGTAAGGATAATAAAACCGGTTCTGAGAACACGCTGTCTTGGTATAGGTGGAGCAATTAGGACCACACCCATTAGGGCACTGTAGGCTATTCTAGATATCCGACCCCTGGACCTAAAGATTAACTGCAAGGCAGCCACTGCGGCTATAAGACTTTAGGCGATGAGAGAATGGACTGAGGATAAGAGGAGGTTATACCATCGCGGTATAATCTAGGCAACTATAGGAAACCTGGAAGGAATGAAAGAGGTTCCCGATCGGATACTTGACATGACACTTGTGGTGAAGTGCGAGAGGCACTGCTGCCAGCGGCACAGTTTTGGATTGATGGAACCCTGGTATTGCCATCTGGGAAATCACGCTACATAAATGGAACAAAGCTCGAGGACAGAGTGGGCCTGGGGGTTTTACATTGAAAAACAAGGACTGAGATTTGTTTTCGACTGCTTGACCATAATACGTTTATGCAGACAGAGATCCGGGCGATCATGAAATGAGTGAGGTACTGTGGTGGTCACGCGAGTGTGAATAATTTTACGGACAATAAACTGGTGATCAGGGCAATAACAACGAGGACGGTAAGGTCATGAACAGTCTTGGAGTGTAAGAAGTAGATTAACGCCTTCTCTGAAGATGGCACAATCCGCATCGTTTGGGTGCCTGTTCATAGCGGAGTAAGGGGGCTGTCGTTAATAACGTGAAGCTATTTGGGTCGACGCAGTCTGAGTTAAGCGAATCGGTCGGTAGGCCGACGAAAATCTTATGGGGAGATTCGGATTTCGAGAAGACGAGGCTATTTCTGAAAGGAACTAATAAGGAGGTTAGTTTAAGTTTCGTTATCATAACGGGACACATAGGACTACGAGCTCACTAATGCAAAATCGGTGCGGCATCTGAGAGCATGCGTAGAGTATTTGGGGAAGCTTTCGCGGCTAACAGGCACCTTAGGGGCGTAGTATGGAAAACAATTAAAGATTTTGTAAGTTGAACGGAACTCCTAACTTCGATTTCATTATACCCTCCACCATAGGATGGGGGGTATACTAATTTCGTCATTCTGTTTGTAATTACTCGAAATATTCGTCTGAGACCCCATAAAGTATATATATTCTTGATCGTCGTGATATTTTATGTCGGTCTAGCCATGCCCGTCCGTCTGTCCGTCCGACCGTCTGTCTGTCGAAAGCACGCTAACTTCCGAAGGAGTAAAGCTGAAATTTTGCACAAATACTTCTTATTAGTGTAGGTTGGTTGGTATTGTAAATGGGCTATATCGGTCCATGTTTTGATATAGCTTCCATGTAAACCGATCTTGGGTCTAGACTTCTTGAGCCTCTACAGTGCGCAATTCTTATCCGATTGGAATGAAATTTTGCACGACGTGTTTTGTTATGACATTCAACAACTGTACCGAGTATGGTTCAAATCGGTCCATAACCTGATATAGCTGCCATATAAACCGATCTTGGGTCTTGACTTCTTGAGCCTCTACAGTGCGGAATTCTTATCCGATTGGAATGAAATTTTGCACGACGTGTTTTGTTATGATATTCAACAACTGTGCCAAGTATGGTTCAAATCGGTTCATAACCTGATATAGCTGCCATATAAACCGATCTGGGGTCTTGACTTCTTGAGCCTCTAGAGTGCGCAATTCTAATCCGATTGGACTGAAATTTTGCACGATGTGTTTTGTTATGATATCCAACAACTGTGCCAAGTATGGTTCAAATCGGTTCATAACCTGATATAGCTGTCATATAATCCGATCTTGGGTCATGACTTCTTGAGCTTCTAGAGGGCGCAATTCGTATCCGATTTGAATGAATTTTTGCACAAAGTATTTTATTATGATATCCAACAACTCTGTCGAATAAGGTTCAAATCGGTCCATAACCTGATATAGCTGCCATATAAACCGATCTTGGGTCGTGACTTCTTGAGCTTCTAGAGGGCGCAATTCGTATCCGATTTGAATGAATTTTTGCACGAAGTATTTTATTATGATATCCAACAACTCTGTCGAATAAGGTTCAAATCGGTCCATAATCTGATATAGCTGCCATATAAACCGATCTGGGGTCTTGACTTCTTGAGCCTCTAGAGGTCGCAATTATTATCCGATTTGCCTGAAATTTTGTACGACGGATTCTCTCATGAGCATCAACATACGTGTTTATTATGGTCTGAATCGGTCTATAGCCCGATACAGCTCCCATATACAATAAATCGATCTCCCTATTTTACTTCTTGAGCCCCCAAAGGGCGCAATTCTTATTCGAATTGGCTGACATTTTACACAGGTCTCCAACATATAATTTACAATAATAGTGGTCCAAACCGGACCATATCTTGATATCGCTCTAATAGCGGAGCAAATCTTTTCTTATTTCATTTTTTGCCTAAGAAGATATGTCGGGAAAAGAACTCGACAAATGCGCTCCATGGTGGAGGGTATATAAGATCCGGCCCGGCCGAACTTAGCACGCTTTTACTTGTTAGTATTTAGAGCGCGCAATAGCCGATTCCTGGATTGGGTATACACCCAATCAATATCGGCATGGGACGGATTAATATCCGCACCCTCTTTTCAAATTAACCTTACCTGGACGGATTCTGGTCATACTTAGCATGTATAGGGTGATTTTTTAAGAGCCATAGGAAAGTTTTTCAAAACGAAAAAAAAACAAGTAAAAAGGCGTTAAGTTCGGCCGTGCCGAACTTTGGATACCCACCACCTCGGGTATATATGTAAACCACCTTTCGTAAAAATCAGGTGAAAAATGCATACCTTATGCCCCATAGCAGCTATATCGAAATATGTTCCGATTTGGACCAAATACTAATAAGTACATGTCATTATTCAATTGTGTATAACAGAATATTGGCCTTTTTAGTAACTATATGTAAAAATTAACCGATATGAACCATAAACGACACGGATGTCGAAAAACCTAATATAAGTCATTGTGTCAAATTTCAGAGAAATCGGACAATAAATCCGCCTTTTATGGGCCCAAAAACTTAAATCGAGAGATCGGTCTATATGGCAGCTATATCCAAATCTGGACCGATCTGAGCCAAATGACAGAAGGATGTCGATGGGCCTAACACAACACACCGTCCTAAATTTCGGCGACATCGGACAATAAATGCGCCTTTTAAGGCGAGAGATCGGTCTATATGGCAGCTATATCCAAATCTGCACCGATCTGTGCCATATTGCAAAACTGTGTCAAGGGGCTTAAATTAACTCACTGTCCCAAATTTCGGCGAAATCGGACAATAAATGCGCCTTTTATGGGCCTAAGACCTTAAATCGGCAGATCGGTCTATATGGCAGCTATATCCAAATCTAGACCTTTCTGGGCCAAATTGAAGAAGGATATCGAGTGGCTTAAAACAACTCAATGTTCCAAATTTCAACAAAATTGGATGATAAATGTGGCTTTTATTGGCCTAAGACCTTAAATCGGCGGATCGTTCTATATGGCAGCTATATCCAAATTTAGACCGATCTGAACATAAAATTCACAAAAATGCATGAAATCTGAATTTGATTTGATTGATAGTGCGGTTCATATAATTCAATGGTTGAAGATTTTTTCATGCAAATATTGGCCGTGAATGCTCCTTAAATGGTCTATCCCTTCAGTCCTCTTTCCTCATTTCCAACATTTCGGCCGATATCTCACGAATAAATGCTTCAATGTTGTCTTTGTCTATATAGACATGAGCCTTAACATAGTCACACAAGAGAATAGTGTAAAGGCGTTAAATCGCACGATATGGGCGGCAAATTGACCGGTCCCGAACATGAAATAAAATGTTCACCCAAATCGCCTCTCAACAAGTCCATTGTTACGCGTGCTGTGCGGCATGTGACATCGTCTTGTTGACACCACTTGTCATGCAAGTCAAGCTCTTGCATTTTAGGCAAACAAAAGTTGGATATCATCTCACGATAGCGCTGACCATTCACAGTTACGTTACCATCCGCATCATCTTTGAAGAAGTACGGTCCAATGATGCCACCAGCCCATAAATCTGGATGCAGTGGTAGCTCTTGCAATGCTTCTGGCTGATCTTTACTCCAAAACTGACAGTTCTGCTTATTTACATACCCATTGAAAAAAAATTTCAGAGGTGGATTTCCCTTCCTAATGATGGCAACATTTTGACATTTAAAAAAATAAATTAATTTTCTTTTCGTTGCTAAGTGTCAAAATTCTACTTCCAATATATCTATGGTATTAAAAAGCCCACAATTTCTTTATCCTCATCAAACTTTTCCACTAAAGCATTAATGCCATGTATCAAATTTCCTTTCACTTAATAGCATGTCTTTCATACTTAATGGCATAAATAAAATTGAAATCCAAAACTAAGTCTTTGCCCCCCACCCCCACCCGGTGGCCTTAGCAGATTTTCAATCAGCAATACCTCCGCCACCATTGCCATCACCACCTGCGGTTGTAGCAGAAAACAAGTGTGTTATGCTTCAATGCAATTGTAAACTATTTACACTTTTCGGTTTTTCAATTTTCAATTATTTTCACCCTCACCTCCCCATTTTGCTCGTTCCACTCATCACGATTTCATGCATATTAATCTTATGCTGCAACAACCAATTGCCATGGTTCTGGGAAGGGGAAAACTCAAAGCTTTTCATGTAATCCCAGACATGTGATAGACGACACCATCCCCTGCCCCTTTTGGCAAACGTAATTCATTGAAGTCCAATGTTAGAGCTAAGAGAAATGCCATTGCCATTGCGATTTGAAATATGGACATTTATTCCTTTTCCTAATGAAATCCTTGGAACAAAGGTATTGACACTTTCAATTATGACGATGGCGATGATGAACGTCAATGCTGTTGCTGATGTTCTTATGGAGTGTTGCTCTCTGTCCTTTCATTCGTCTCCGTTGTAATTACATCTCAGATGACGTTGTTTCACAATCGTTATGGAAAAATGTTTGAAATATGAAACCATATCGAATGAAGAAAATCACTCGAGCGTAAATTGGTCTAATAATAAGTTTGCAAATATCCATCAAAGAAGCCAAACGTCACCCTAGCACCCCCTTACTTCCATTTACTCATCGACTATAATCTTAATGAATATTGACCCTTGTTGGCTAGAGTACAGAGTACGAAACAAGCCAAAAATCAAAGATTTTATATGCATTATTGATACTCTTTTTGGCTGTTGTAGTCCTTGGCCTCCTCATTGTTGTGCATTGCACAACCCCTTGAGGGAAAATGTTTTGCGACGCATTGCATGCGATATTATTGAGAAAACATAAGATGAGCTTACACTACTAATCTCGTACACTTGACGGGATATGCTCGCACGAACACTGCAAAGAAAAATGGGATTATAATAGGAGTGAAAGTCTGTGTGAACTTCCCGCAGCATGGGTGCAATCATGAAAAAAGGGTGGGCTTCAGCGGAATGATATATAGTCGGTGTGAAAATCAAATTTGTGGAACAATATGGATGTAATTTCTATAGAATCTTCTATTTCTCAAATTTTTCTGGGAGGCGGGCATACAGACCGATTGTGTCAAGGTTTAGGTTGAACGGGTAGCCCTCCCATTGTGACACCCTAGTAAAAACCATGCCTTTTTACATTAAGTTCATCCGGGCCGAACTTTGGATACCCACCAACTCGGGTATATACATTAAACACCTTTCGTCAAAATACGGTGAAAAATTCATTATATTTGAACCCATAGCAGCTATGTCTAGATGTAGTTCGATCTCCAAAGTATTCAATATGGCTATATAAGGGTCTATCACAAATTATTGTACCAGATTCATTCAGGTTAAGAAATATACCGTTTATGGGCCTATATCCAAATATAGACCGATCTATATCCAAATATAGGCCAATCTAAACCATATTGAACACGAATACCGAAGATCCTAATACAGTCCAGTGTGTAAAATTTGAACGAAATCGAGTTACAAACGTGTTTTTATTGTCTCAAAGAATTAAATCGGATGATCCATATATATAGCAGCTATATCCATATATAGCCCGATCTGAACCATACTCGGTATGTCGAAGGGTCTAACAGAGCTCATGGTGCTAACTTTCAGCGAAATCGGTTAATAAATTCTCATTTTTGGGCCTATAACTTTAAATCGGGAGATAGGTATTTATGGCAGGTATATCCAAATGTAGACCGATCTGGGCCGTATTGAATAGGGATTTTGAGGAGCCTAATACAACTCGCTATACGGAATTTTAGCGAAATCTGGCAATAAATACGCCTATTATGGGCCCAAGAATAAAAATCGAGAGATTGGTCTATATGACAGTTTTTCCCAAATCTGGACCGATCTGGGCCAAATTAATCAAGTATATCGAGGGGTCTTACAAGACTTACTGTCCCAAATTTTGACGAAATCGTACAATTAATACGCCTGTTATGGGCCCAATATCTTAAATATAGAGAACGGTCTATATGGCAGTTATATCGAAATATAGACCGACTTTAACCATACTCGGCACGAATACCGAGTGGCTTAACGCAACTCGTTGTGCCTAGTTTCTGATAAATCTGTTAATAAATTCTCCTTTTATGAGCCCAAAACTTTAAGTCTGGATATCGGTATCATGGTAGCAGCCATATACCGATATCGTTATCGATATATGACAGCTATATCAAAATCTGGACCGATCTGGGCCATATTAAACAAGGATGTCGAAGAGCCTAATACAACACGCTATACCAAATTTCTGTGAAATAGGATTATAAATGCGCCTATTAAGGGTCCAAATCGAGAGATTGGTCTATATGACAGCTATACCCAAATCTGAACCGATCTGGGCGAAATTAAACAAGGATATCGAGGGCTCTTACATAACTTACTGTCCCAAATTTCGGCGAACTCAGACAATAAATGCGTTTTTGTTGGGTCCAAGATTTCTAATCGAGAGATCGGTCATTAGGCAGCTATATCTAAATCAGAACCGATCTAGGTCATATTGAACAAGGGTATCAAGAGGTTTAACTTTACTCACTGTCGTATAATAAATGTGGATTTAATAAGCCCAATATCTTAAATCGATAGATCGGTCTATATGGCAGCTATATCTAAATCTGGACCGATCTGGGCCGTATTGAACAAGGGCGTATATAGGTCTAACACAACTCACTGCACCAAAGTTTCAGGGAAATCGGGTAATAAGTGTGACTTTAATGGGCCTAAAACCTTAAATAAGCGGATCGGTCTATATGGGGGCTACATCAAAATGTGGTCCAATATAGGGCTTGGGCTTCTAAGGGCCCAAGAAGTAAAATCCGGGAATCGGTTTATATGGGGCCACATCAGTTTATAGATCGATTCGAATCATACTCGGCATTGATGTTGGAAGTCCTTGTGCCAAATTTCTGCAAATCGGGTGAAAACTGAGGTTTAAGGGATCGGTTTATATGGGGGCCATATCAAAACTCAAATTCTTTTGCCAAATTTCAGCCAAATTTGACGAAAATTGAGGTCTCTAGGGGCTCAAGAAGTCAAAATTGGGGAGCAGTTTTTATGGGGGCTATCTCCAAATCTGAAACTATATGGCCCAATTGTAGTTCCCAACGACCAGCATCGATAAAAAATGTCAAGTCAATATTTCGTGTTAAAGATTTCATCGCGTCCCTTGTCGAACGAAACCCGTCTTATCCACGTATCTGAGGAGACTTTCCAGTGACACATCTGCAAGTTCGCTGAAATCGGAGAAGAACTGTCTCCCTACGATAGAAAGCTTTTGCCTCTGTAGAACCGGCCATGAAGAGAGCAAGTGTTCAATCATCTTCTCCTCATTATACTCCGACTCAAACTTAGTCGAGGGCTAAACTCCACAGCCCATTTTCTGACAACATTCCGTATTAATAATCCTGCCGTGAAGCATGTTATCTTTCCACCGTCAACAACTTGGGTGGATCCACGCGCGGTCCAGAGCGGTGATTATCGATCCCACATACGTTGGAGACGGTTGCAGTGTTCCAGACCAGCGACGGATGAAGAGCACCAAGTATGTATTGACTGAGTTGGCCCTCAACACATTTCTCATAACCCATCGCGATAGCGTCCACAGTGACGTTTCCATAATCTCTCTGATAGTCGACAGAAATCTACCTCGAATTAATAGGACGACGTCGTTCGCATATGGGGTCAGTTTTAAGCCATCTCCGTTGAGATCCACAGGACGTTTATCACCAGCTTCCAGGGAATATATGAGAACACCCCTTCATGGGGCGTTCCCTCTATCACCCGCTTTCTGACCACACTTCACATTAGAAATCCTGCCGCGAAGCATATTATCCTTCCACCGGTAGCAACTTGGGTGAATCCCTGTGCGGTCGAAGGCAGAAACTATCGATACCACATACTTTGCACACGGTTGAGCATCTGCTGTGCCAGTGCCTCGCCACAATGGAGAGAAGGCGTAGGATTATGGGTTAACGGGGGTTGGAAGACTACAGTCTTCCAACCCCCGAGTCATTCTCGGATTCTGCAAGGGTCTGGGATGTGTGACGGGACGGCCCGCTATTCGGTGAGACTTCTTTCGGTCCCTATGCCGGCTTTTTAGTTTCTATTCATAGTTTTCATGGAGGCCACAGTGGCGAAGAGGTTTGGATGTCGACTACGACGCCGAATGCCTGGGTTCAAACCCCCTCGTGAACTTCAGAAAAATTTTCAAGTTAGCTATAGTGGCACCTGTCTCCTTGGAAGGAACTTCAAATGAACTTCAAATTCAACATTTTATGCAAGAGAGCCATTGGCAAAAGTTGGGGGTTTAGACCGCGCGTCATGCACTGGATATATACTGTAGTTATCAAACCTATAATGTTACATGGTGTTGTGGTCTGGTGGACGGTGCTTCAAAAGTCCACCTACTGTTCAATAGTCAACCAAATCTAAAGGATGGCTTGTTTGTGTATCACAGCCGCACTGAGGATGACACCATCTGATGCACTGAATTAAATGCTACATCTAATGCCTCTGGATATTGTGGCTAGACAAATTGCAGCGACCACTGCCGTGAGGTTAAGGGAGATTTCTCCTTAGTCATGTGGCGGATACGGACACTGTGTTATCCTTGATCCTTGTGGATTAAACCCTACCAGAGCTGCTTTTTGATAAATAGAACTGTAACACTATTCCTGATAGAACCGATTGGAACTACGATATCCCTGGTAATATAAGTGATAAGACTTCTATACGGATGGTTACAAACAAGACGACCAGGTGGGCTTTGGGGTGTACTCTAAAGATTTAGAACTGGTCATATCAAAAAGATTACCCAACCACTACAGTGCGTATCAAGAGGAGATCCTTGTAATTAGGGAGGTGACGGAGAGCCTAAGATTTAATGCCATAGCGACGATTAGCAGCAGCTCCGGGATGATCCCGCATGGCCCGGCCGGTTTTAACGGCTGGAAGGTGCCATTCGCTTACATTATCTTCTCCTCGTGAAACTTCCATGGATGGACCCATAAGGTATTCTTCATGTCTGTTCTGGGTACTAAAAATTACATGTTACACAATGAGCGGATAGGCCTCCGAATGAACTCATTTTTCAACTTTTTTAAATGGTATACAAGTGTATGAAAGCAGCCATGGTAATGATGTATTTATCATGTTTGTTCTCAAAAACTCTTACTTTATAAAATCCATCACCCCTCCATACGACCCTATAATCCCCTTTGCATTTTCTTTTATTAATAAATTGTTAAATGAAAGTAAAATATTGCGTGCATAACCTTCTGGGTCTCGCTAAATGTTATGGAACAAAACGTCAGAATAAAGCAAATAAAGTATCACATGGCTAGACATAAAATAATGGAAAGATAGATGGATGGATGTATGGTTGGCCAACGGTGAGGAAATTTGAAAACTGAAATGGGACAAGAGGACATGAAGACCGCACGGAATAATGCTATAGCAAGGTTGTTGTTTCTACTCGCTAAAGCAGGAGTAGAAGTTGAATCATCTGCAGCATCAGCTTATGTCCCAGACATATTTATAATCCTTGATCTCATCAACATGTATGAATCGCGCATGCATGTCATTGTCATTTGAGGCATTTTCCATGCAATGTGTTGAGAAGAGTCAATGGTGGTTTATATGCCATGCTATGAACAGCATAAGGAAGGATGCATAGCGCTTCTGCATCATGTGTTAAATCAACAACATTTTCCCTTACAATTATTTGGTAAACTGGGTTTTTGGGATGAGGTTGATAATGACGGAGTGGGTGGCAAAAATCTTCTTCTTCTCCAGTATTCCTTGTGATTTTAAACTTAACCCATAACTCTAGACGAAACGGCTTGAAATGAACGAAACGGAAAATTGACACGTGTCAGTGTCATTGTCAATACTTGTCAAAATAAGAGAAACAACAACAGCGGACAAGTATCCAACGTATCTTCATCTACAACTTCACTATATTGCCATAAACTTTTCCCTTACCCCCAGCCCACTCTACAGTTCGCAAAAGTCATTTGAACTTGACGGCATGCTATCATTTTCCAAACTCTGTAAGTGGTAGATCGTTTGGTCTTTTTGATGCCACTCCAATTTTATCTGTCTGGAACTTTCACCTCCATCATGGCGTCTGTGGCGTTTCACAGGAGTCATTGCCAATCTAACATGATGGTGAAATGTCCTGCATATTGAATTATATCTGTCTTTTTTAATCATTTGCTCTTTGTTTTCATCTCAATGCCGGTGCACACCTACAACACTTCAGGACTCAGGACAGGGGGGAAAGAAAGCTATGAGATAAAAGGATGCAAGATTCAATATACAAATAATTAATTTTTAACTATGATGGATAGAAAAAACTTCATTTTTAAGTTTTTTTTGTCTGTTAGGGCGAAGATCATTAAATTTCACAATTTTTTTTGTGACGGCTTCAAGGGTCGTAAGTTGGTAAGTTGCATTCGTATCGTATTTATTGCAAAAAGAAGTAGTGTAATTGTCGCAGACAAACAATTTGACACTACACGGAACACACGCATGGGGAAAAGTACAGCTAATAGACAGGGTTGCCGAGCGTGGTTAATGTGGTATTTGTATCATTGAGGCGTTTTCGCAATATATACGATACAAATGCAAAGTACGGTCCTTGAAGCCGTCACACCTAATATGGTCTAAAAGTCTTCTAACCAAAGACGATGCGTGTTCCATAGTGGTAGGTGCGTGTTGCTATTTCTGGCTTTCCTTTATTTATTTATGGATTTATTGTCTACACAACAAGATAATAATCTTATAATTAGAGTGTAGATTTATTGTTATGTAATACATCCGACTAAAGTAGGTTCTTAATAAATAAACTAGGTTACAATAAATAAAAAGTGGAACAAAACAGTGTTTACAAATAAAAAGTGTAAAAAAACAGCCGTATGTTATTGGAAATTTAACAAAAAGCACAAATAAAAAATAATTACAAAAATAAAATAATTTTAAAAAAAGTCAAAGCAAAATTTAAAGAAATTAAATTTCATTTAACTATGAGAAAAATTGAATAAGCAGATTTTTAAATGTAATCGTGTTGCTGATGCATTGAATATCGTGTGGTAGATTATTCCAAAGACGTATGTTGCTAATATAAAATTGTCTTTCAGACATAAGACTCAGTCTTCTAAAAGGTATTAACTTTCTTCGTCTATCAGATTGGGCAAACCTCAGTCTCTCAAACAAATATCTGGGTTTCTTTTCCACAATAATCGTATGTAAAAATATTAATGATCTGGTATTTAGAAGATTGTTGAAACTAAGTCCAAATAGAGAATCTACATACATGTGAAACATGCTGACTTCTTTTTAAACCATGCACATAACGGACTATGCTGTTAAAAGCGACATTCAATTTTCGGAAGCTCGAAGAATCACAATTCGAAAAAAGTTCACATCCATATATCAAACCTGGAACTAGGAATGTTTTCGCCAGAAGAATTCGGATTTTTATGGGTGTAAAAGAGTGTGTGATCCATAAAGCACGAAGCTTTGCATAAGTCTGCCCGGCTGCAATGTTAGCATTATCGGATCAGCTCAAAGAACTGTTAAAAATCACGCCTATATTCTTCGCCCTAGATACAATATAAATCCTCTGGCCATTAACGTAAATATCTGGTTGTCGCATGTTAAAATTCTTGTTTTTGTGAACAACCAAACATTTAGACTTACTTGGATTTAACAACAAACCATTTGCAGTCGCCCAGTCATAAACGCGATGTAGGTCCGCGTTAAGTTTACTTATGCAGTCGTCTACATTGTCCATAAAGCCGCTTTGAAAAATCTGCACGTCATCAGCATACATCATAATCTGACCGTGTGCTAGTTGACGAGGCAAGTCGTTCGCATATAATGAAAAAATAAGTGGACCTATAATCGAGCCTTGGGGAACCCCCTTACGTACGAACAAGGGGTTAGATAATATATTAAAAAAATTCCGTAGTTTCATGCACAAGTTCAGGTGATCAAACATGTCGAAAGTTTTGGACTGATCCAAAAAAACCAGAAAGCCAATTTTGTTCTCATCAATGTCATTTCTGATCGATTCAGCCACTTCAACCAATTCAGTAATGCAACTATGATCAGAACGGAAGCCGGACTGTCTTTCTGACAACATGGACTCGTGGTGAAGATATACCGACATCTGTCCATGAAGAATTTTCTCGAAAACCTTAGAGAGATAGCATAAGATTGATATCGGCCGATAATCAACGTTGGATTTGGGAATGGGGATAATCTTTGCATGCTTTCAAGTAATAGGATACACACTGGAGCTCAAAATTGAATTAAACAGGTACGTAAAGTAAGGTAGGAGATATGGAAGTAACATTCGTACAAATCTCGGATTAACTCCGTCCAAGCCAATTGCATTTGACTTAACACGGACAAAACTCTCATAAACTTCCTCATGGCTAACACTTCTAAACTCAAAAGGACTACGGCATCAAAAGCGGCATTGGCATCAAAAGCGAAAGCCAACCCATCATCATCACTGTAAAATTGCGTGTCCGCTTGTATATCGGGTATGCTTACGAAGGTCCTGTTGAGTTCATCTAGATCCCCATGGTATCGACTGTTGAACTTGGGTTTACCCACTCCGATGTCATGTATCACCTTCAACTTACTCTTCGGGCCCACTGCGCAATCAGATCTTGAAGAATAATACTCCATTTAAGCCGCATTAATAAAACTGTTAACTTTTCTCCTGGCTTCACGGAATTCTTCTTTCAGCTCTGAAGACTTGAAACGCTTCGATCTACTGAGGGCCAAGTCCCTATCCCCGATAAGCGCCTTGATTCTTGAGTTAAACCATGGCTTTGTTTTGGCCGAAGCCCTTTTAATCCGTATTGGAACTGTTGCATCAAAGAGACGTAAAATGTTATCCGCCATGAAAGCCGTCAGCTGATCGACAGTTAAAAGTGTAAAAATGTCATCCCAGTTCATCTGGTAGAATTATAATTATCACTTGATAATCATCAAATCTGGAATTGGTTAGGCTTATGTCGGCAAATCGGAGTTTAAGGGGCCTATATCAGTATAGACTGCTTTGGATCATTCTTGGAACGGACGCCTCGATCTTTTGCGCTTCTTCTAAAATCTCGGACACCAAGTTTTGAGATGTCTTTCACCACTTGGTCTTTTCATTGGGCTTTTGGTCGTCCCGGTTTGCGTGTACCACCGTGATCGCCTTCTAAAACTTCAGGAACTTCAAACCGGGGATCGGTTTGCATGGGGCTATATCAGTTTATAGACCTATTCGGATCATATTCGGCAATGATATTGGAAATTAGAGGAAAACTAAGCTTTTAGGGGCTCAATAAGTCAAAATCCGGGGATCGGTTTGTATGGGGGCCATATCAGTTTAAGACCGATTCGGATTATACTCGTAGGATATGGGCCATATCCTACGATTTGGGGGGAACGAATAAAGATATCCGCTTGAAATTTTGCACAGATACTTCTAACGATGTTGGTCTTTGAGAATTGCAAATGGGTCATATTCAGATTTGGATATAGCTCCCTGCTCCGACTCGTAATGGGGACATGGAGATTATGTGATATAAACATACAAGAAAAATAAGAATAGAATAGGGAGCAAGCGCTTATTCATCACGCCACCACGCGAGTTGTTATTGTTGTAACAATGTGTTGTATTCTATCTTTCGCCTGTTTGATTCTGTTGAATATCCACATCCAGTAACTCAGTCACTGGTTGGTTCAGAATTAGATATAGCCCTCCTTTTGTATTTATTGGGTATTTGTAAGATATTTTAAAGTCGGCACCGTCCGACTTTTGCTTTTCCTTACTGGTTTTCGACTCTCTTTGTAAAAACAGCAATAACCGAGCTGCCTTTAACAACATTAGGAAAATTTCCTGGACAAACAATGCGAAGCTGGTCTTAGTTCTCTAGGGGATGAGATATTTTCCAGACGCACGCAGTGTTTTGACTGCTTCAACATTGTTCAGGAATAGTCTGACTAGCTAATTTTACTCTAACCCAATTAAGGTAGTCTGACTTCTTATTGGTGAGAGGATAAATCGCACCAAACCTCCCAATAAAAGTTAAAGGGTGGCACCTTCTATTATTCCTCCTCATGGAGAAGAATATGTTCTCGCCAAAGAAGGACGATGGTCTAGGAAAATGGCAGGCTTGAGATTATGACATGGTTCGGTGTGGTCCTCGTCAGATCAGTCGTTTGTCTTCTAGTGGTAGTTCTTTTGTGCATATAATCACATTTCATATTCAATTGAATGCTTTGGTTTTTGTCCACACTCAGCTTTGGTACTGAGTAACTGGATTTCCATTTTCAGCATTTTTTTTTAGTCTAAATGAAATATAAATTCAATCACCCAAACAATATTGATTGATTTCATTGATATATTTTCCAATTATTCACCTTTTGGTGTTACTGTAACGAATGATTGATTGAAATTTCAATTTGTACTTCCTTTGTTGAGAATCCAACCAAAATAATTTCAAATTCAATTTTAAAAGTTTTTGATAAGGAACTCATGCCTGTCACATCTAGTGTACACTGATTCATTGATATCTATATTTCCTCTTCACTTCATTTAGTTATTTCCTTGGAAATAAATCTTTTTTCTTTCATCAGGTTCCTTTTCTTTTGTAGCAGGGAATATTTAAATCAATTCCTTGTTGAGTTAAAGATAACTCACCCTTTTTCGCCATAACATTTGCTTACTTCACTCACTTTTGTAATATTGTGAGATATATATCCTTAGTTATTTTTAATTTCCTGTTTTTTATTTAGTTGGAAAAATAGATAACACAGAAAGCAGCAGCTTTGCATACCACCACCTTTTCAAGGCAACACATGGCGAAGGAAAATCTTAAGCAAAGGACAACAGTTCCTTCTCCATACATTTGGAGTAAGAAAATCAAAGATGTCCTCTTGCCTTCACTTGGAAAGGGATACATTTTGTTTTTTCATCATCCTTCCTGCATGCATGAATGACATTTTTGAAATTTTTCCCAATCTTCAAATCATTTGATTCTGCTCTCGAGTAGGAAGTGGAATTTTATCAGCATACCTTTTTTCGAAACAAGTAAAAAGCAGATATTTGCAAGGCAAATCCAATTTGTGTGATCTATACTCTTCTTTTGGTCTCAAACTCATATCATAACTTGAAACACAGCTACATACGTTTTATTGTAATTCAAGCATTCAATTTTGCATTTCATCTTGTAAACTTAACTTCTTATCCATCCATCCATCCATCCCCAATAGAGTTGACACCTACTCCATCATTTATAATTCCCTTTATGTGTCACAGCATAAACAGGGCAAAAGATTTAATCAAAAACAAAAAATCCTATGCCACACACATCCCACATCCCAAACCCAATGCTTTACAACATGCCGAGTCATAGCCACAGAGTTGTGAAACACATCATTCGCATGCAACATGCATCATATCAGGGCTGCAGTAGTTGCATGGGTTACAGCAGCTACCGAACCAACAGCAACATCCTGCAGTCGAGGTCAACCAGAAGCCAGACAAAATAAGCACTATGGGGGGTATTAACACAGCGAAATATGTTGTTTGACTCCTGCAATGATAGGGGTGTGGATGTTGGTAACGATGGCAATATTGGTGTGCTGTGAAATCGAATGTCAGTGATGGTAATGCCAAGCCGTGTTGTAAGAGAAAAAATTGTGTGAGCATGCATAGAGAGAAAAACGTTTTGAAGCGTAAACATATATAGACCAGTAAGGAAAGGCAAAAGTCGGGCGGTGCCGACTTTATAATACCCTACACCTACACTATAAGTACTAAGTGGGAACTATATCTAATTCTGAGTCAATTTACAGCTAAATCGAATCAGAAAGTGATTCTGAGTCGATCGGTATACTTATCAATACGAATCCTAAATACCCTCCACCATAGAGGTTGTCAAGTTCTTTGAATCACTTTCGAATAGAAAAACATAAGTCGTAGAAAAACACCACAAATTTTCACGTAAATCGAGTAATAGTTCCGACCTCCAGAGACTCAAAAAGACAAACTGGGAGATCGGTTTATATGGCACCTATATCAGGTTATATACCGATTTAGACCTTACTTAGAACAGTTGTTTGAAGTCATATCAAATGCCGAATTTCAACCATATTGGATAAGAATTTCGGCCTGTTGAAGCCCAAGAAGTCTTATCGGGATATCAGTTTATATGGCGGCTATATCAGGATATGGACTGATTTCGACCATACTTAACACAGTTGTTGGAAGTCAAAATAAAATACTTCATGTACAAATACAAATGTCGGCCAAATAGGATAAGAATTGCGCCCTCTAGAAGCTCAAGAAGTCAAGACACAAAATCGGTTTATATGGCAGTTATATCATATTATGAACCGATTTGAACAGTACTTAGTATAGGTGTTTAAAGTCATATTGACATACGTCATGCAAAATTTCAGCCAAATCGGATAAGAAATGCGCCCTCTAGAGGCTTAAGAAGTCTATTCGGGAGATCGGTTTATATGGAGGCTTCATCAGGTTATGAACTGATTTAGGCTATACTTGGCACAGTTGTTGGGAGTCATACCAGAACACTTCTTGTAAAATTTCAGCAAAATCGGATAAGAATTGCGCCCTCTAGAGTTCTTCCACTTTTACTTTAACTTATATGGTCGCCTTTAAAAGACTTCTTTGCGGGAGTTTCTTCATCCATTCTGACAACATGAAATAGCCTACGCATGCGTTGGCGTTTAACTAAGCTATTCGACGCCTATATTCGCCATTAATGCCAACTGGTCCATATATTTTACGAAGGATTTTTCTCTCACACACTCCAAGTACTCTCTCATCTGCTTTCACAAGTATCCATGTTTCGGAGCCATATAACAGCACCGGTAGTATCAGTGACCTGCATATTGTAATTTTTATCTGTCGAGTGATGGCTTTGCTCCTCATCTGCTCTCTCAGTTCAAAATAACGTCTGTTAGCCAATACAATCCTTCATTTTATTTCGAAACCTTTTGTCGTTTGTTTCGCTTACGGCGATGCCGAGGTAGATAAAGTTGCTGACTATCTCGATATTGTAGTTCCCAACTTTCTCCATATTCTTTATCTAATCGGGTTAATGGGGCTTTGTGGGAGCTGATATCATCCACTTTGTACTATTTCCATTTACTGCCTTACCCATTTTTGTTAATTCTTTTTCGATACTTTCTTAGGCTTTCAAAGGCATACGGCCTAGGCAAGTCGCATATGTTCTCCTGTAAGTAGTGTGCCATGTCTATTTACACCTGCATCTCGTATAATCTTCTCCAGCATGATATTAATGAGATTCACGATGGTTTGTCTCCCTGTTTGAAGCCTCATTTGATATTCAACGGTACGGAGAGGTTCTTTCCTATTTTAACTGAGGAGCGTGTATCAGTAAGCATTCTGAAAAGTCGTATCAGTTTTGCAGGGATACCAAACTCAGACATGGCCTGAAATACCTTTGAACGTATAGGGATGTCTAAGGTGGCTTTGTAGTCAACGAAAATATGGCAGGGACTGATTTGTCCTTCTCAGATCTATTCCAGGATTTGGCGCAGTATAAATATCTTGTCTATGGTGGACTTACCAGGTCAAAAGCAGCACTGACAAGGCTCAATTATTTTGTTGACTTTAGATTTTAATCTTTCGCACAGTACGCTCGATGTTTCTTGACTAGATATTGTCCATACAACTTCGGAATATATCCTACCATACTTCGGAATGTATCCTACCGTAATAGGTTTCGACGATTGGATCTTCGTTAGCCCGGAGGCCACACATATATCTTCCACGGAGTTGCAGGATTCCACCAAGGATTTGTTTTGATCCTTTTTCACCTCGCCCTTGTATTTCTTAGCTCAGTGTTATAGACTTCCCAATCGTGTGGAACCCTTGTGGCTTTCGCTCTGTTGAATGGCTTTCTGCAACCCTTCCTTAGAGTAACCAGCGGTCCACCACGGCGGTTGCTGTTTGTCCCTTGGTTTGGCTCCAAGACATGCTGACACGAGCGAGTCATTTAGGGTCTTCGTGATCCGCTTGACATTTACTTCTATGTCCTAAGCAGTTTCCACTTCCTTTTCAGGTGAAGAAGGGATAGTGGTGCAGAATCAGTTCAGAAGTTTATCGCAATCCGTTTTGTCTTCTATTTAGCCGATGGTCCAATTTTGCAGTATTTCGACCAGGACTGAAACTTATAAAACGACGATCAAAGTAGCTGTGGTCATTTATCGCTGTCTAGTTACATATCCTTCTACTGATATTTTCTGATACAAACCATAGCTGTCCTTCAGGCTCTTAATCGGCAGATGGGTCTCTATGGTAGTTATATCCAAATATGGTCCGATTGGGTCGTTCGAGAACTTAACCTGCGTATAGCAAAAATACGTATCTGTACCAATTTTTGAGGGCTGTAGCGTGATTACAACAGACAGACGAACACACGGACACCGTTAAATCGCCTTAAAATATTCGAATCATACTTGGTAGGGACGCTGGAAGTCATAGCAAAAGTTTCTGTGCCAAATTCCAGCCAATTCAGCTGAATATTGAGGCCTCTAGGAGCTCATGAAGTCAAATACCGAGATCGGTTTATATGGGGGCTATATCAGTTTATAGACCTATTTGGGTCATACTTGGCATGGATGTTGTAGATCACAGAAGAAGTCTTTGAGCCAAATTTCTGCCAAATTAGAAGAAAACTGAGTCTTTTAGGGTCTCAAGCAGTCAAATCTAGGAATCGGTTTATATGGCGGGTACAGCAGTTTATTGATCGATTCGGTTCATATTCGGCAGTGATGTTGAAAGTTAGAACAGAAGTCCTTAAGTCAAGTTTCAGTAAAATCTATTGAAAATTGAGGTCTCTAGTGGCTCAATAATTAAAAACAAGGGATCGGTTTATATGGAGGCTATATACAAGTCTGATCCGATATGGGCCATTTGCAATCCCTAACGACCTACAACGTGCAAAATTTCAAGCTCATATCTTTTTTCTTTCGAACGCTATCATGATTCCAACAGACGGGCGGACATGCCTAAATCTACACAGAATGTCAAGACGATCAAGAATATATATAGTTTGTTGGGTCTCAAATCATTATTTCGATAAGTTACAAATGAAATGTCGATGCAAGTATGCCCCCATCCTATGGTGGAGGGTATAAAAATAGTGCCTTTTGTACCTATTCGTCGTCAATATTGGTTTTTCTCAAAAGCTCTTCTAAGTCAAAGGTGTTTAATTTTTATACCCACTACCATTATGGTATACTAATTTCGTCATTCCGTTTGTAGCTCCGCGAAATATTCGCTTGAGAGTATATATTCTGAGTATATATATTCTTGATATATATTTTCTTGATCGTTATGACATTTTAAGTCGATTTAGCTATGTCCGTCCGTCTGTCTGTCCGTCCGTTTGTCCGTCCGTCTGTCCGTCCGTCTGTCCGTCCGTCTGTCCGTCCGTCTGTCCGTCCGTCTGTCCGTCTGTCCGTCCGTCTGTCCATCCGTCTGTCCATCCGTCTGTCCATCCGTCTGTCCATCCGTCTATCCGTCCGTCTGTCCGTCCGTCTGTCCGTCCGTCTGTCCGTCCGTCTGTCCGTCCGTCTGTCCGTCCGTCTGTCCGTCCGTCTGTCCGTCCGTCTGTCCGTCCGTCTGTCCGTCCGTCTGTCCGTCCGTCTGTCCGTCCGTCTGTCCGTCCGTCTGTCCGTCCGTCTGTCCGTCCGTCTGTCCGTCCGTCTGTCCGTCCGTCTGTCCGTCCGTCTGTCCGTCCGTCTGTCCGTCCGTCTGTCCGTCCGTCTGTCCGTCCGTCTGTCCGTCCGTCTGTCCGTCCGTCTGTCCGTCCGTCTGTCCGTCCGTCTGTCTGTCTGTCCGTCCGTCTGTCCGTCCATCTGTCCGTCCTGGACGATCCTGGATTTCCTATAAATGTGCTAAGTATGGTTCAAATCGGTCCATAACCTGATATAGCTCCCATATAAACCGAAATGAGGTCTTGAATTCTTGAGCCACTATAGGGTGCAGTTATTATCCGATTTGGCTGAGATTTTGCACGAAGTATTTTGTTATGACTTCCAACAACTATTCTGAGTATGGTTCAAATCGGTCTATAACCTGTTATAGCTACCATATAGACCGATCTGGGGTCTTGACTTCTTGGGCCTCTAGAGGGTGCAATTATTATTCGATATGGCTGACATTTTGTTTCTCCCTTAACCTCCAACATATGTGTCGAATATGGTCTGAATCGGTTTATAGTCTGATACAGCTCCCCTATAAACCGATCTCCCTATTTTACTTCTTGGGAGCAATTCGTATTCGATTTGGCTGAAATTTTACTCAATGACTTCTTCTTTGGTCTCCAAAATTCAATTTTTCAAAGTACCTCTTTTCTTTTATCCTTTGTTTGCCTAAAAAGCGATACCGGGAAAAGAACTCGACAAATGCGATCCATGCTGGAGGGTATTTAAGATTCGGCCCGACCGAACTTAGCACGCTCTTATTTGTTTCCTATTTTCTCTTCTTTGTTGTTCCATCTGCAAAGTCATGATCTTTCACCGTGTGCCTTTTGAAGTGAAAAATTGTTGATTTATAACAAAAAACGCTTATTTACACCCCAATCATCAGAGTCATCAGAGCATCAGTTTATGTGGCTGGGACTCTTGTCAGCATCATTTGTTGTGAAATGCTCTCAGCATCAATGCTGTCCATTTGGAGTAAGAAAGGTAGCCGAAACGGCAGGCAGGCATCTCAGTGTAACATATGTGCATCCAATTTTAAAGAGAAACCTCAAATGGTCGATAGAAACCCCTGTGCCAAAGGTTACCCCAATGCCTGTTGTTTACCCTATGGGGGTGGGTGACAAAGCGTAAGCTTATGATTTCATTTTGTTTTTATACTTCCTCACACATACTGGGGGGAGAGTGTCCCTTACGCCAATGTCCAATGTGTGATTTAATGCGGATGTGGATGCGATGGTGAGTTAGTCTGGGGCAAGGAGAAATATGTTAGTCTTCGTTGGAAGCAGTTTTCAGCTTTGACATTTACCTCATATTATGGGACAGATGGATGCATTTCACGTACTAAAGTCGAAAACATATATGGCAGGAGAGGTTTCTAATTTTTTTTCTTTGATCCGCTAACGCTACTGTGAGTAGAAGTTATTAAAGCTTAAGGCATTTGTTTGAAATGTTAAAAGAATGGAGGAATAAGCCATTGATCTGAAAAAGTCTGGGCAGTGTTAGTCTGTTCGGCAGTTATTGCTCCATTTTTTGCCCAAAGCTCAAATTTCATTTTGATTGTTTTGACTTGAAATGTGAAATTAATGTCGTTTATGGTCTAGAGATCAAGGTATTTGAAATTGACTTTTTTTGCTAAGTCCCATCACAATCGAAAATTTGTCTTGAGTCAATTCTCAGTTTGTAGAAAAGGGAGGTAAGGAAAATGCACCAGAAGCCATTCCCTTTATCTCTCTTGCCTCCAAATTTAGAATTTCCGTAAGTAAAATTGCCTATAGTGTATCGAACCTTGCACTTTCCCTCCTTTCATATGTCATAGAGCTTCAAAAGGTCGCCTTTGCCTACCCCTTAGTCTATACCTACTTGTTTTTAATACAAAACATCATCAGTGCATAATACCGTTTGGACTTAGTCTAGGTCTGCGGATAGGGTTCATGTGCTCATGTGTTGGAGCGTGGCATTCACACTCTCACACACATTCACACATAAACACATCATAGATACAAGGACCTTTTATGTTGTTCTTTGACATGTCTGTGTATGAAATTGCATTGGAAAGTTGGTCATCATCATCATAATGGTGTTATTTTTAGTTGGGGCAATGCCACAGTGTTGTTGCGAATTTTGTTTTTGTTGTTGTTGCCCCCCCCCCAGCGCCAAAAGCCTAGTTTAATATGTAACAGGCACTAGGGCTGCCTGCTCATGAACTATGGGCATAACTATACCACAGCATATTTTCGCACGAATGCTCTTGGCTGCAGGTGCAAATACAGAGGCCAACATATACATCAGTGCTTATTATAATTTTTAATGCAGCATGGGAAATTAATATGCGCGTGTGTGTGTGTGTGTGTGGAGCAAAATGTGTGACAGATAAAATTTCAACCATAAGGGAGTCTATGTAAGAGTAACATATGATGGTATCTAAAGGACAGTCTGGAAAGTATTAAAGGATAAAGCTAGAGCAGTAAAGGGGCTTCAATGTTAGGTGAAATTCTGAATCAGCAGAATTGCTCTAAACTTAAAGACATAAGCATTTCAAAGTCACTCAGGTTTCACTGGCTACTTACATTCGATCCATCTGTTGTTGCAACTTCGATTAGTGCAGTGGCTGCACCAGACTCCTCTAACCGACAAGCGACTGGTCTGCAGAGGGTTTTGAGAGAAAGACCTGTCATTTGGTAGGGCATCGGACTTTTCTGGTAAAATGATAGGCCCTCGAAGAGGCACAGGGCCTTTTTATAGAGTAGAGGTAATAAAAGGCAAATTGCTCTCAAGCTTTTTGAGATGCTTGGTGCCATGTATTCTAAGAGTCTCACCAATAAAGAGATCGTCCCCCTTAATTTAGCTTAAGGAAAAATAGCTGGCCAGGTTGGTCCGAATGGGCCATGTCCTAATGCGCCAATGCACAGTGGGATAAAATAGAAAAAACTAGTAAAAAATATGTCGTGTGAGACCGGGTTGAGATATTTCTATAAAATTTGCAATGGCTGCATCCAGAGTTAGAGCTGAGATGTCAGCGAGATTCTGGGCAAAATTTCTGGGCCCAAGGTAACCTCAATATTTCGAAAAATTTTTCGAGCTGCCAAATCTTTATTTATTTTACGATTTTCAAAATTTTTTTGCTGTATAGTGATCAAAAATGCCCACAAAAAAGTCTGATTGATGTGTACACTATCTCCACTCCTTTTTTTGGGGATACACGAGTTTTAATATTTATTTGTTGAAATTTTGGCCGAGATTGGCTTCGAATGTATTTGTGGTTTGATTTTCTATTTATACCCTCCACCATAGGATGGGGGGTATACTAATTTCGTCATTCTGTTTGTAACTACTCGAAATATTCGTCTGAGACCCCATAAAGTATATATATTCTTGATCGTCGCGACATATTATGTCGATCTAGTCATGTCCGTCCGTCCGTTTGTCTGTCGAAAGCACGCTAACTTCCGATTGGGTAAAGCTAGCCGCTCGAAATTTTGCACAAATACTTCTTATTAGTGTAGGTCGGTTGGCATTGTAAATGGGCCATATCGGTCCATGTTTTGATATAGCTGCCATATGAACCGATCTTGGGTCTTGACTTCTTGAGCCTCTAGAGTGCGCAATTCTTACCCGATTGGGATGAACCAAGTATGGTTCAAATCGGTTTATAACCTGATATAGCTGTCATATAAACAGATCTGGGGACTTGACTTCTTGAGCTTCTGGAGGGCGCAATTCCTATCCGATTTGGCTGAAATTTTGCATGACGTATTTTATTCTTACTTTCAACAACTGTGTCAAATAAGGTTTAAATCGGTTTATAACCTGATATAGCTGCCATATAAACCGATCTGGGATCTTGACTTCTTGAGCCTCTAGAGATCGCAATTATTATTATTATTTGTACGACGGATTCTCTCATGACCATCAACATACGTGCTTATTATGGTCTGAATCGGCCTATAGCCCGATACAGCTCCCATATAATTCAATCTCTCTATTTTACTTCTTGAGCCCCCAAAGGGCGCAATTCTCATTCGAATTGGCTGACATTTTACACAGGTCTGCAGCATATAATTTAATTGTGGTCCAAACCGGACCATATCTTGATATCGCTCTAATAGCAGAGCAAATCTTTTCTTATATCATTTTTTGCCTAAGAAGAGTTGCCGGTGAAAAGAACTCGACAAATGCGATCCATGGTGGAGGGTATATAAGATTCGGCCCGGCCGAACTTAGCACGCTTTTACTTGTTAATTAATGATTTGGATTTCTGATAAAATTTACAACGACTTTGTTGTGAAAAGTATCCACATCTAATTATTCAGTTAAAAGTTATACAGCTTGGAAGTAAAAAAATGTTGGTTGGGTAAGGCTGAAAGGAGGGTGCAGATATTAATCCGCCGCATGCCACTAAGGAAATACACCTAAGCCAGTAATCGGCTTGTTGTGCGCTCTAAGATCTTGAAGTGACCTCTAAAAAGAAAATGTTAAGTTAGGAATTCCGTGCTACTTACAAAATCCTTAATTGTTTCCAATACCACTCCCCTAAGTTGGATCATGTCTGGTATTGTGTCTCCACCTAAGTGCTGGTATCTGTTAAACGCGACAGCCGGGCAATAACAAAAGAAATGCTCCAACGTCTTATCATCTTCCCTACATGCCCTACACATGCTATCACTTGCCGCACCGATTTTACACAAATGAGCTCGTAGTCCTATGTGTCCCGTTATGATACTAATAGCTATACTGACCTCCTTCTTGCTTCCTTTCAGTAATAGCCTTGTCTTCTCACGATCTGGATCCCCCCATACGATTTTCGCCTTCCTACCGACCGTTTCGCTGTTCCACAATGTTGCATGCGCATTCGTCGCCCACTTCCTTAACTCGGACTGCTTCGAAAGGCTTCAGGTTAACCAAGTTTATTGACGGCAGTCCTCTGGCCTTCACCGCCAAATCGTCTTTCCTTCCATTTCCCCTTACTCCGTTATGGCCCGGCACCCAAACGATGCGGATATTGCCATCCTCGGAGAAGGCGTTAATCTCCTTCTTACACTGCAAGACTGTTCGTGACCTTACCGTCCTGGTTGTTATTGCCCTTATGGCAATTTTACTGTCGGTAAAGATGTTCACACTCGACGTCCTCGCGTTAGCACCACACCACTTCACTCATTCCGTGATCGCCCGGATCTCCGCCTGCAGGACCGTATTATGGTCAGCCAGTCTAAAACAGATCTCGGTCCCTGGGTTATCAATGTAAACCTCAGTGTGTGTTTTGCATTTTTTGGTCAAAAAGGGCATTTTTTATTGTTTAGTCTTTATTGTGAAAAAACGGGCAGAATTTGTTTTTAGGTTTTTAGGCACACTTTTATCTGCATATGGTACTTGTATTAGGTTCTAGATCGACCATACTGGTACAGTTCTTAGAAATCAAAACAAAACATCTCACGCAAAATTTCAGCCAAAGCAGAAAATAATTACCCTCTATAGGGGCTCGATATATCGGTTTAGAATACAGTGTTTAGAAATCAAAACATAAATTCACTTGCAAACTTTCAAATAAATCGGATAAGAATTGCTTCCTCTAGTTAGTCAAGAAGTCAAGATCCGGGATCGGTTTATATGGGAGTTATATCATGTTATGAACCGATTTGGACCATACTTTACACTAGCAATCAAGTAAATTACCTCATGCTAAATTTCAGCCAAATTGGATAATAATTATCGTCTACAGGGACTCAAGAATTCAAGACTGGAGATCGGTTTATATGGCAGCTATATTGGCTCATGATAGATTAAGACCAAACTCGGCATAGTTGTTGGTAGTCAAAACAAAATACCCCATGAGAAATTTCAGCCAAATCGAATGAAAATTGCGCCCTTTAGAAGCCTAAGAATATAAAATACTAGATCGATTTATATGAAAGTTGTATCAAACATGGATTTACATTTACAATCCCAACCAACCTACTCTAATCGGAAGCATTTGTGCAAAATTTCAAGTGCCTAGCTACACTCCTTCGAAAGTTAGCATGCTTTTGACAGACGGACGGACGGACATGGCTAGATCGACTTAAAATGTCATGAGGAGCAGCAATATAAATATGTTATGGGGTCTTAGACGAATATTTCCAGGTGTCACAAAAGGAGTGACGATATTGGTATACCACCACCAATATTATACCCCGGTGGAGGGTATAATAGGTAAAAAGGCGTTAAGTTCGGCCGGGCCGAACTTTGGATACCCACCACCTCGGGTGTGTATGTAAATCACCTTTCATCAAAATCCGGTGAAGAATGCATTCCTTATGCCCCATTGCAGCTATATCGAAATATGTTCCGATTTGGACCAAATACTGATAGGTACAAATCACTGTTCAACAGTGTATAACAAAATATTGGTCTTTTTAGTAGCTATATATAAAAACAAGTAAAAGCGTGCTAAGTTCGGCCGGGCCGAATCTTATATACCCTCCACCATGGATCGCATTTGTCGACTTCTTTTCCCGGCATCTCTTCTTAGGCTAAAAAGGATATAAGAAAAGAGTTGCTCTGCTATTAAAACGATATCAAGATATGGTCCGGTTCGGACCACAATTAAATTATATGTTGGAGACCTGTGTAAAATTTCAGCCAATTCGTATAAGAATTGCGCCCATTGGGGCTCACGAAGTAAAATAGAGAGAACGATTTATATGGGATCTGTATCGGGCTATAGACCGATTCAGACCATAATAAACACGTTTGTTGATGGTCACGTACAAAATTTCAGGCATATCGGATAATAATTGCGACCTCTAGGGGTCAAGAAGTCAAGATCCCAGATTTAAACCTTATTTGGCACAGTTGTTGAAAGTAAAAATAAAATACCTCATGCAAAATTTCAGCCAAATCGGATAGGAATTGCGCCCTCTAGAAGCTCAAGAAGTCAAGTCCCCAGATCTGTTTATATGACAGCTATATCAGGTTATGGACCGATTTGAACCATACTTAGCACAGTTGTTGGATATCATAACGAAATACTTCGTGCAAAATTTCATTCTGATCGGATAAGAATTGTGCCCTCTAGAGGCTCAAGAAGTCAAGACCCAAGATCGGTTTATATGACAGCTATATCAGGTTATAGACCGATTTAAACCATACTTGGCACAGTTGTTGGATATCATAGCAAAACACGTCGAGCAAAATTTCATTCCAATCGGATAAGAATTGCGCACGCTAGAGGCTCAAGAAGTCAAGACCCAAGATCGGTTTATATGGCAGCTATATCAGGTTATAGACCGATTTAAACCGTACTTGGCACAGTTGTTGGATATCATAGCAAAACACGTCGAGCAAAATTTCATTCCAATCGGATAAGAATTGCGCACTCTAGAGGCTCAAGAAGTCAAGACCCAAGATCGGTTTATATGGCAGCTATATCAAAACATGGACCGATATGGCCCATTTACAATACCAACCGACCTACACTAATAAGAAGTATTTGTGCAAAATTTCAAGCGGCTAGATTTACTCCTTCGGAAGTTAGCGTGCTTTCGACAGACAGACGGACGGACGGACGGACGGACAGACGGACGGACATGGCTAGATCGACATAAAATGTCACGACGATCAAGAATATATATACTTTATGGGGTCTCAGACGAATATTTCGAGTAGTTACAAACAGAATGACGAAATTAGGATACCTTATGGTGGAGGGTATAATAAACTGATTTGAACCATATACGACACGGATGTCGAAAAGCCTAACATATGTCACTGTGTCAAATCTCAGTGAAATCGGATTATAAAAGCACCTTTTATGGGGCCAAGACATTAAATCGAGAGATCGGTCTATTTGGCAGCTATATCCAAATCTGGACCAATTTGGGCCAAGTTGCAGAAAAATTTCGAAGAGCCTGTATCAAATTTCTCTGTATCAAATTTCGTCGAAATCGGACAATAAGTGCGCCTTTTATGGCCCCGAAACCTCAAATCGAGAGATCGGTCTATAGCATTATATCCAAATCTGGACCAATTTGTGCCAAATTGACGAAGAATGTCGAAGGGCCTAACATTACTCACTGTCCCAAATTTCGGCGACATCGGACAATAAATGCGCCTTTCATGTGCCCAAACCCTTAAATCGGGAAATCAGTCTACATGGCAGCTATATCCAAATCTTGATCAATCTGGGCCAAATTACAGAAATATGTCGGGGGGCTTAACTTAACTCACTTTCCCAAATTTCGGCCATATTGGGCAATAAATACGCCTTTTATGGGCCCAAAACCTTAAGTCGATAGATCGGTCTATATGGCAATTATATAAATGGATGTTGAAGGGCCTAACACAACTCACTGTCCCAAATTGCGGCGACATCGGATAATAAATGTGGCTTTTATAGGCCTAAGACTCTAAGTCGGAGGATGGGTCTATATGTCAGCTTTATCCAAATCTGGATCGATCTGTGCCATATTGGAGAAGAATTTCGAGGGGCTCAACTTTGCTCACTGTCCCAAATTTTGGCAAAATCGGACAATAAAAGCACCTTTTATGGGCGCAAGACCTTATGGCAGCTATATCCAAATCTATACCGATCTTGGCCAAATTGAAGAAGAATGTCGAGTGGCTTAATACAACGCACTGTCCCAAATTTCAGCAAAAACGGATAAAAAATGTGGCTTTTATGGGCCTTAGACCCTAAATCGGCGGATCGGTCTATATGGGGGATATTTGAAGATATAGTCCGATATAGCCCATCTTCGAACTTAACCTGCTTATGGACAAAAAAAGAATCTGTGCAAAGTTTCAGCTCAATATCTCTATTTTTATAGACTGTAGCGTGATTTCAACAGACAGACGAACATATGGACAGACATGGCTATAGCGTCTTAGATTTTTACGCTGATCAAAAATATATACATACTTTAAAGGGTCGGAAATGGATATTTCGGGTCGGAATGGATATATACACATATTTTATAGGGTCGAAAATGGATATTTCGATGTGTTGCAAACGGAATGACAAAATGAATATACCCCCATCCTTCGGTGGTGGGTATAAAAACACTACCAGACTCATTATCATTTGTGGTGAGGTACTCAAAACATTTTGTTCACTTTCAGGTATTGAGTTCGCCAACAATAGCCGGTTGTAAATTCCCAGCCAAATATAACGCAATGACACTATAGCGATTAACTTAGTTGTCAAAATAAATAATTATCATGTATCTGTCACTTCTAGCTTTTAAGATATACCAGTATGGACTTGGTAACACTTTGTCGCAACTAACTTGTACAACTTGTCTAACTCAATATCAATAGCTAAAGCTGCTAGGCATTATTCTTATCGCAGCAAATTCAAAGCATTTTCTTGACATTATTCAATTTTTTTTGGTCGAATTTATCAAAAATTTTCCCCGTAAAACCTTTCTTCCAAAAAATTGTCATAATTGATCCACGTTGTTGAACTTTCAAAACTTTTTTCAAACTTTTCAAGATATTTTGCTACAATTTTGTCTAAGTGTGGTGGATTAGAACCTTTCCACATAACTTGTAATTTTCTAGACCAAGGCCAAGAACGCTCCTATAATACAGCACTTAGGATTTCAATTATTCGTTTATTATCTTTAGTCCAACGCTTCCAACGAAATTTGCCTACTCCCTCTAACTACCAACAAATTACTGTCATAATCTGAACATTTTTTTTATTTCCTATTTGGATTCTTTTAAAGATTGTTGCTCCATCTACGTATTCACCAAAGTGGCATACTTTTTATTCAAACCCTTCCCTTGTTAAATTGTCCTTATCTCTTTAAAAGGTTATAGAAAAATAGATAGTGATGAATGGAAATGTTAGTAACAAATTGCCAACAAAGCTATAACAAATTATTAAATACTTGGCCAAGAATGGCACATGCAAAGAAATACAGACGCTTTGCTTTTCACTCCACAACTCTTAAGTCCTATTCACAGTAACACACAAGGACTTGTTGTCGATTTGCTCTATACAATAAATCGAGATTATTGCCACAGAGAGAGCGAGAGAGATGTGAAAACCCCAAAAAAGAAAATCCTTTATATTTTCTACTTTCTCTGAAATCTTTTTCCATTTTTTTTTTGGATGGGGTTACTCGTAAGTAGTAGAAATGTGCATCATCTCTACTTTAACAAGTATCTTTGGCTGCATATCTTTCCATTGTTTGGTGGTTTCGGGGAAGGGAGTAGGGACTGTAAAGCAAATCCTTTTGTATTATTTGTGTGTCATTGTTACAATGAGTTGAAAAATCTCTTGAAGCATTGTTGTTGTTTTTTTTTGCTGCTGCTACTTCACCCTTGCCTTCCTGGTTACTTTAAAAACGAAATGCTTTTTGGCAATGTTTCTTAGTTGATTGTAGAAAAATGGGTTGTCAGTTTCATTCGTAGGGCTTAATGTTGAAATAAAAAAAAATAATTTTTAGGGATTTGTGTGCTTGTAAGTGGCTGAAGAAACCGGTTGGTCGGTAGATTCCATCATGGGAATAGGCGTGGTCGAGGCTATAAGAACATTGTGGGAAATACTGGTTAAGGACCCTATATACATAAGTATTGCAGTCGAGCTAGATATGCCCACTAGCAAATAGAGAAAAGCATACCCTCCCCTCTTTTTATACCCACCACCTAAGGATGGGGGTATATTCATTTTGTCATTCCGTTTGCAACACATCGAAATATCCATTTCTGACCCTATAAAGTATGTATATTCTTGATCGTCGTAAAAATCTAAGACGATCTAGCCATATCCATCCGTCTGTCAATCCGTCCGCCTGTCTGTCCGTCCGTCCGACTGTCCGTCCGTCCGACTGTCCGTCCGTCCGACTGTCCGTCCGTCCGACTGTCCGTCCGTCCGACTATCCGTCCGTCCGACTGTCCGTCCGTCCGACTGTCCGTCCGACAATCCCTCCGTCCGTCCGTCTTTCCGTCCGCCTGTCCATCTGGTTGTGTCTAAATCATGCTACAGTCTTTAAAAATAAGAATATTGAGCTGAAAATTTGCACAGATTCTTTTTTATACCCACCACCGGGAATGGGGGTATATTCATTTTGTTGTTCCGTTTGGAACACATCGAAATATCCATTTCCGAGCCTATAAAATATATATATATTCTTGATCAGCGTAAAAATCTAAGACGATCTAGCAATGACCGTCCGTCTGTCGGTCTGTCCGTCCGTCTGTACGTCTGTCCATCTGTCTGTTGAAATCACGCTACAGTCTTTAAAAGTAGATATTTTAAGCTGAAACTTTGCACAGATTCTTTTTTTGTCCATAAGCAGGTTAAGTTCGAAGATGGGCTATATCGGACTATATCTTGATATAGTTCCCATATAGACCGATCCGCCGATTTTGGGTCTTATGCCCATAAAAGCCACATTTATTATTACTGGATATTGCTGAAATTTCGGACAGTGATTTGTGTTAGGCCCTTTGACATCCTTTGTCAATTTGGTTGGTCCAGATTTGGATATAGCTGCGATATAAACCGGTCCTCCGATTCAGGGTGTTAGGCCCATAAAAACCACATTTATTATCCGAGTTTGCGGAAATTTGGGACAGTGAGTTGTGTTATGCCCTTCGATAGGCCGATCTCTCGATTTAAGGTTTTGGGCTCATCAAAGGCGCATTTATTGTCCGATGTCGCCGAAATTTGGGACAGTTGAGTTAAGCCCCTCGAGATACTTCTGCAATATGGCACAGATCGGTCCAGATTTGGATATAGCTGCCATATAGACCGATCTCTCGATTTAAGGTTTTGGGCCCATAAAAGGTGTATTTATTGTCATATTTTGCTAAAATTTGGGGAAATAAGTTGTCCCAATTTTACATCTTCGAAATAATTTGAGCACAAAGTAAACATATATAGGGCACTAGGTCCTTGGAAGTATTGCTGGGTATACAGCCCACCGATGTATACATTAGGGAGCAGGCTGAGGGGACATTGTTTTGACTACTTCAGCTAGGTCTTCTTAGGGGGCTGCCGTCGAGACATACTCGTATGCTAGATAGTGACATGATGGACGGCTCTCTACGCATGCGCAATGAGTGAAGCATTTTCCTAGCGGATGTCTATGCAATGACAAGGGCAGCTGAGATCGCTTTGGCAATTGATATCAAACCGAAAGAATATCTATATATTTAGCGACGGTTAAGCGGCATTGAAAGCTATAAGTGGTACGTGTTCAAGATCCAAGATGTTGGACCGATGTAGAGATAGTCTTCTGCCATTACTTTTCTCTATGCTGGATAACCAATGTTGTCGTTAACCGATGTGTATCCACCTCTCTCGGGAAGCTTCTATATGCTTGAGGAGCGATACAGTGAGATATGGTTGAAACGTTGCAAATAAGTGGTAGGCTGTGAGCAGGCTAAAAGGCTTTGAGATGAACGATCAAAACGTAAACGTATATTTAGAAGATGCATCTGAGCGGCATAATGAGAATCATTACAGGACAAAACAAGTTAAGTACACAAGTTGCAATCTGGCGACTTGTAATAAAGGGGATAAACCGATCTTTATTACCAACAACAGGCAGGATGTACTAGATATAACCTACCTATTTATCGGAAGATATAAGTGGAAGAATATGGGACTGCGAAGTGTTGAATGACCACAGATTCTCTGATCATCGTTATATTAGTTTCAACCTTGGGGAAAATACTGCAGAAGTGGTCCCTCGGCTAAACAGAAGAAAGGGGGATTGGGATGAATTTCCGCAGAAAAGGAAGTGGTAGCTGCGGAGGATATAGACTAAATGATCAAGCGGATCACCAGCCTTGGGAAAAATACTGCAGAAGTGGAGGGGGATTGGGATAAAGGGGGATTGTGATAAATTTCAGCAGAAAAGGAAGTGGTAACTGCGGAGGATATAGACTAAATGATCAAGCGGATCACCAAGGCGCCGACAAGGGGCAAACAGCGAACGCCATGGTGGACCCCAGAGCTGATTGGCGAAAGTCACAAGAGCATCACGCGATTTGGACATTCATAAGGCTGAGCTAACAAAATATAAGGGTGAGCAGAAAAGGGCTCAAAACAAATCCTATGTGGAATTCTATAGCTGCGTGGAGTATACATCTGAGGCTTCTAGGCTAAGGTAGATTCTGTCCTCGAAACCTATTACTGTGGGGTATATTCAGAAGTCAGAAAATGCATGGACACACATTTCCCGAGAAATTATCCAACGGAAAATCTGGCGCCAGAAAAAATTGTCATTGTAATGCATTCGTCGGAGGTTATTAGGGATATTTGGTAATCCGTAAATATTTTGGACGAAAAAGATTCGACTCTTTTAAATGCCAGGCTCCGATGATGTATCGCCGGTTGAATTACAATCTGTGTCCGACTTACTGGCTTCTTGGCTTAGGGGTATATACTCTGATTGTATCGGAAAGTCGTATTTACCTGTGGGATGGAGGGACACAAAGGTCATTTTCATTCCGAAAGCAGGAAAACCTTATCACACGAAGGCGAAAGGTTTTCATCCTATTAGTCTGTCATTCTTTATGCTTGCGAGGTTGATAGAAACATATCTTTGAGCAAAGATCAATGGAGATCGCCTGTCGCGGCAACGGCATGCCTATAGTAAAGGCAAATCCACTGAAACAGCGGTTCACGACCTAGTCGCTTACATAGAGGGTTCTTTCGCTGTCAAGGAATAAACAATGGTAGAATTTCTTGGCGTGATGAAACGTCAATCATGAAGGAGTTGGAGTTTCTAGGCATCAACTCCACCGTAAGAAAGTTTATTAATAACTTACTTACTAAAAGATGCGTTACGGCAGGATTGGGAACTGTGGATCTAAAAAGATGGGTCAGCAAAGGAACACCTTATGGAGGTGTACTGTCTCCTCTACTTTGGTGTATAGTCATGAACAATATATTATTGTCTCTGGAAGAAAAAAGATGTATAAGTGGTCGCGTATGCTGATGACGTTGCAATTGCGGTTAGGGGAAGGTTTCTCAGCAATCTAAGAGATATTCTTCACGAAGATCAACGTGCAACAGCGAAAGTGGTCTAGGTAGTTCTTTTCAGCAAGAGATACAAGTTGCCTACAGTGGAACCTGTCTCCTTGGGAGGAGAGAATGTTCCATTTACAGAAAGCGCATAATACCTGGGTGTTTTGCTGGAAAGGAAACTGAACATCAAATCCAAAAATTTGAAAAGGGCAAGAAAGGCAACTCTTGCCCTAAGTTGGGTTTTAGACCGCGCTTCATGCATTGGCTATATACGGCAGTTGTCAGACCTTTAATGTTATATGGTGTTGTGGTCTGGTGGACGGCGCTTCAAAAATTCACCTACTGTTCAATACTCAACCGGATCCAAAGGATGGCTTGATTGTGCATCACAGCCGCACTGAGGACGAAACCATCTGATGCACTGAATTTAATGCTACTTTTTATGCCTCTGGACATTGTGGCTAGACGAATTGGCGACCATTGTCGTGGGCTTAAGGGAGCTTTCTCTTTGGTCTTGTGATGGCCACGGATACTCTGTTATCCTTGATACAATGTCCGGTGTTCCAGACAGTGTGGATAACACTCTATCTGAGCCGCTTTTGATAAAAAGTACTGTAAAACCATTCCTGATACAACCGATTGAAACAAAGACCTTGATAATAGAAGTTACCTAGAGTTCTATACGGATGGTTCCAATCTAGACGACTAGATAGGCTTTGCAGTGTTTTCTAAAGATCTAGAACTGGTCATATCGAAAAGGTTACCCGACCACTGCAGTGTATATCAAGCGGAGATCTTTGCGGTTAAAGTTGTGGTGGAATGGCTAAGATATAATTCTCAGACAGCCAGACGACCGTTAAATTCTTGGTGAACGTATATCTGAACACAAAAACCGCTTTCGACTGTCGCATATCTCTCAACGAAGTTGCTGAACAGTTCAAAATTTACCTGTTTTCGGTGCCGGGCCACAGAGATATCCCAGGGAATTATACAGCGGATGAGCTTGCGAGACTAGGACCTACCCTACACATTCCAGGGATACTCAAATCTGTGGGTATGCCTCTAGCAACATGTAAGCTAAGTTTTCAGGACCAGGATCCCGAAGGACAACGAATGATAGATGGTCACAAAGAGGGGGTTGTGAGCATTCCAAAACTAAGTGGCCTCATCTAGGCATGAAGTGGTCTACCGCTTTGCTGCCATTGGCTGCAACAAATGTCTCAGTCATTGTGTCCGTCATGACAGGCCACTGTCTAATCGGAAAACATGCTGACAGACTGAAGGTTGGCAGCCACGACTTTTGCAGAAGCTGTGAGGACATCGAAGAAGATGAGACTATAGAACACTTTCTGTGTGTGTGTTCTGCACTGGCAGTTAGAAGAAGTTCCACTTTAGGTTCTCATTTCTTTGAGAATCTGTCTGATTTAGGGGATGTGAAAATTCGCAAGTTATTGGGCGATCTGGATGGTTCAACGGTTGGAACTAGAAGGCGTCTTTCTTCTCTTTCGGTGGTATCACAATGAACGAAAACGTCTAAGTGAGACTGATAGCTAACCTTACCTAACCTAGGTACACATTTAACCCGCATGGGCATTAGAAATGATGATATCTGACGAAGGTATCATAGCACTGATGCTCCGGAAGGTAGCTTTCATTTCCTCTGCCAAAGTCCAGCTTAATGTTGTACTAGAAACAGGATATTTGGATTTTTCTTCTTTTGAGCACTAGAGGAGCTTAGAGGGTTAACCCCAGTCAGACTTAAGGACTTCTTGCTGGCGTCCAAATAGTATAAGAAAGTGCATTGGCTGACCGTCTTAAGTAGAGGAGATGGAATTCAATGAAAACTCTGCGGCTGACGGAGATAGAAGATTAAGGAATCACAGTAAGCAATAAAGGGTCCCAGTAGATATCAAGACAATGTTGTGGTATCATCATCTCCAACCTAACCTAGCCTAACCTTTTCTGTTTTGGGACACTCTAATGCCCACCCATCGTAGCCTGTGTTCTGTCGTAACCAGGTATTCAAATTCATAGGAGGACACGCCTTTGCGCCACGGTAACCTTCGACGCTTACAATTAGCCTTATATTAAACCCGAGTTTTGTATAACCGGTTTTTTTAACTCCCCAAATGATACTTGCCATCTCATTGCCTGTATTTCTGCTGGCAACACCAAAAATTTCCAACTTACTACATTGTGGGAGAGAGACCAAAAATTAATTGCAATTTTTTCAGTTGTGACAGATTTGAATGCACAAAAAAAAAATCCAAATGGAAAACGAAAATCACTTTCCCCAAAATCCCCATTTCAGATATTTTTCACTCAGCACACCAGGCAATATTCATTTACACCGAGAGTGAGAAAGAGGGAGGGAGACGGGGTGTGTAACATGTGTGGGATAAATCAAAGACTACATTTGGATGATTGCTTCGACATACATTGCATAGATAGACATTGTGGCATAGGAATTGAGAATTATGTCATTAAATTGAAATTATTTTGGATTTGTCTACTAATTAATTGTTATTGCATTTGGGAGTAATGAGCAAAAATAATTCCTTTTAAATATGTTTTAGTGCTTTTTTTGTGGGTTAGCATTTCATATTAGATGGCATAGTAGTAGGAGGAGCTTTGTCTGGTTAGATAATTACAATAGAGACAGGCAATTAAAAAAAATAATTGTATTCATCATGATTTTAAACAAATAAGACATTCTAGCATATTAGAATTCATAAAAGAGGTCATAATGCAAAAAAAAAAAAATCCTAAGGCCTTATTGCAAGGGCTGAAGAATTTAAATTAGTAGCTGATTGGTCGCACTCATATTCAATGACTAGAGCAACCTTGGACCTAAGTGCGGATAAGATACAGCACTGACAATAATTTATACTTCTTCAGATACCGAGCCTTGATGCAGAATGCGCCATTAATGATGACTGATTTTATAATGTTCATTATCTATTTTAACGGTGGCTCGGTGGGGTTTCCTACTACGGGGAGGGTCTACTCAATATTAATATAGCCCCTATAAATGGGCCGCCACTCAACAGATTTCAAAATGGGATTTCGACTCTCAGAAACTAGCCTGATTAATGAAAAGGCCTTTAATGGTTGACAAAGTCTGCGGTTTATTAACTGGCTACGTGATGTGGAAACGGCATATTCAACTCGAATGACCCAACTACTTGATGAAAGCACTCCTATGATGGCGCAGTGGCAAACCATTGCCCACATAATGGGAAATTCCGCGATATCCGTATTTGGGTACCGGAAGCCTCCCCCAAGAAAGCCATGGTACGACGAAGAGTGTTGAGATGCTACTGAAGCCGTGAATACGGAGTACCGAGCAATTCTGCAATCAGTAGCGCCAGAAGACGGAGTGGTATCGGGAGAAAAGGAGAGAGGAGAAACGTCTCTTCCGCAGAAAGAAAGAGAAAATGGAAAGACGTGTGAGCGAATTGAGATGTACAGGAGTTAGAATGAAGTCCCGAAATTTTACCAAAGAACTAAACTTCAAACTGATGGTTTTGGTGCAGGCACATCCTTCTGCAGAGACGAATACCAAAAACTAGCAACTGACACAGATAGCATGCTGAGGATATGGAAAAAACATTTGACCCAACTGATAATGTCCGAAGTTGGCGGCGAAGAGGATGTCGCAGAACCAATCCCTGATGACGGTATGTCAGAATGAGGCCCAAGTAGCAGTGGCCCGTGTGAAGAACAACAAGGCAGAAGGAGCCGACGGGTTACCCACTGAAGTATTTAAGACTGAGGTCCAACAAGACAGCAGGAGCCGACGGGTTACCCACTGGAGTTTTTAAGATTGGAGGCGACACCCTGATAAGGCGTATGTATCACCTTGTCTGCGCAATCTGGGTAGAAGAACGCATACAGGACGATTTGAACCTCAGCATTGTATGTCCCGTTTAGAAGAAAGAAGACAAGACGGAATGTGCCAACTGCAGAGGAATAACTCTCTCCCCCCATCGCATACAAGATACTCTCGAGCGCACTGTGTGAAGATAGAAACCTAAAATCAATGAGATTGGGCCCTGGTATACCCACCCTAGACCATATTTTCACACTGCACCAAATCCTGGATAAGACCCGAGAAGGACAAATCAACCCCTACCATCTCTTTGTTGGCTACAAAGTCTCTTTCGATAGCCCTTTACGTTCAAAGGTATTTCAAACCATGATTGAGTTTGGTATTCCTGCACGCTAAGGATATGGAAATAACATTTTACCCAACTGATAATGTCCGACGTTGGCGGCGAAGAGGATGCCGCAGAACCAATCCCTGCTGACGGAATGTCAGAATGAGGCCAAATAGCAGTGGCCCGTGTAAAGAACAACAAGGCAGCAGGAGCCGACGGGTTACCCACTGAAGTATTTAAGACTGGAGGCGACACGCTGATAAGGTGTATGTATCAGCTCGTCTGCGCAATCTGGGTAGAAGAACGCATACAGGACGATTTGAACCTCAGCATTGTATGTCCCATTCAGAAGAAAGGAGACAAGACGGAATGCAACGGAATGAAAAGTGTGAAAGATTGAAACGTAAAGTCAATGAGATAATTGGGCCCTATCAATGCGACTTTAGACCTGGTAAATCCACCATAGAGCAGATATTCACACTGCGCCAAGTCCTGGAAATGACCCGAGAAGGATAAATGGACACTTGGCATCTCTTTCGAACCCCTTTACGTTCAAAGGTACTTCAAGCCATGTCTGAGTTTGGTATCCCTGCAAAATTAATAAGGATGACACTTGCTGATACACGTACCTCATTAAGAATAGGAAGGAATCTCTCGGAACCATTTAATAGCAAACGAGGTTTCAGACAAGAAGACAGCTTATCGTGTGATCTCTTTAATATTCCGCAGGAGAAGAAAATACGAGATGCAGATGCGAATAGACCCGTGTTGTTATATGGTTCTGAGGCATGGATACTTGTGAAAGCAGATGAGGCAGTGCTTGGAGTATTTGAGACAAAGATTCTTCTTAAAATGTATGGACCAGTTTGCGTTAAAGGAGAATATAGGCTTCGTGTGAACCACGAGCTGTATGGGCTGTATGTATATCAAAATACAACGGCTGAGATGGCTAGGTCATGTTGTCAGAATGTATGAAGAAGCTCCAGCAGAGAATTGTTTTGAAGGCAAACACGGCATCGAGGCGGTTGGAACGCTATACTACGTTGGGCTAGTGGAAAAAATGTTCTTTCATAGCCAATTAAAGTAAAACAAGTAAAAGCGTGCTAATTTCGGCCGGGCCGAATCTTATATACCCTCCACCATTGATCGCATTTGTCGAGTTATTTTCCCGGCAACTCTTCTTAGGCAAAAAAGGATATAAGGAAATATTTGCTCTGCTATTAGAGCGATATCAAGATATGGTCCGGTTTGGGCCACAATTAAATTATATGTTGGAGACCAGTGTAAAATGTCAGCCAATTCGAATAAGAATTGCGGCCTTTGGGGGCTCAAGAAGTAATAAGAGAGATCGATTTATATGGGAGCTGTAACGGGCTATAGACCGATTCAGACCATAATAAACACCTATGTTGATGGTCATGAGAGGATCCGTCGTACAAAATTTCAGGCACATCGGATAATAATTGCGACCTCTAGAGGCTCAAGAAGTCAATATCCCAGATCGGTTTATATGACAGCTACATCCGGTTATGAACCGATTTAAACCTTATTTGACACAGTTGTTAAAAGTAAGATTAAAATGCGTCATGCAAAATTTCAGCCAAATCGGATGGGAATTGCGCCCTCTAGAAGCTCAAGAAGTCAAGTCCCCAGATCTGTTTATATGACAGCTATATCAGGTTATGACCCGATTTGAACCATACATGACACAGTTGTTGGATATCATAACAAAATACTTCGTACAAAAATTCTTTCAAATCGGATAAGAATTGCGCCCTCTAGAGGCTCAAGAAGTCAAGACCCAAGATCGGTTTATATGGCAGCTATATCAAAACATGGACCGATATGGCTCATTTACAATACCAACCGACCTACACTAATAAGAAGTATTTGTGCAAAATTTCAAGCGGCTAGCTTTACTCCTTCAGAAGTTAGCGTGCTTTCGACAGACAGACGGACGGACATGGCTAGATCGACATAAAATGTCGCGACGATCAAATTTTATATCTAAATTTCGGATGGGGTTCCAAGGTGAGCTGCCTCATCCCAAAACCCCTACCCCAAAACAAAGCCAAATTTACCGACCATAGCAATATGTGGTTTAAATGAAAAGTTTTTGGGAGTAGATTCGGTGTCTATAGGACCGCCCCTCTCCCAAAGCACTTCCCAAAGTGGACAAATTTTCCGCCCATAGCAATATGGGGCTAAAATAAGAGGCATTTTGGAAAAGAATACTAATCTGATATATATCTTCAGGGCCAAGTCTCCGAGTCGCCTCCCAAGCCCCCTTAACCGGACTTGGTTTTCGACTACGGGAAGACGGCGATCAAAGGTTTTTGGGAGTAGAGTTCGAATCTGATATTGGAATTCGGGCTAACTGTCTAGGAGAAGTCCCACCCCCCATAACAACCCCCAAATAGGACGTATTTGTTCACCATTACAAATTGGGGCTCAAAGAAAGTGGAGCACGATGTAAAAATCCCTAAACCGGCCATATTTGCCCATGATTGCAATAAGGGGCTCGAATAAAAGGTATTGCAGATTAAAAAACTAATTTGATTTCCTTTTTGGGCGCCAAATGTTTGGAGGACGCCTCATTCCATATACTCCCCTTAAACCAATGGCAATATAGGGTTCAAACAAATTATATTTGAGAGTAGAACACGATGCTAATATTTTTTCATGGCTAAGTGTTTGGGCGACCACCCCACTCCTCAAAACACCACTCAATTATTCTAATTTACCGACCATGGCAATATTGGGCTCATATCAAAGGTATTGGGGAGTAGAATACGAAATTTCTTATAGTCCACCACTTTCCAAAAATACCCCCCAAACAGGACTAATTTACTGGCCATGGCAATATGGTGCTCAAATAATAAAGGAATTTGGTAGTAGAATACGAACCTGATATCAAAATGTGGGACCAAGTTGATATAAATATTTACCGACTATGGCAATATGGGGCTCAAATAAAAGGTATTCGAGAGAAGAGCTCGAAGTTGATACCCACTTACAGGACCAAGTTTCTGGGGGTCAATACCACCCCTTATTCCACAATCCGAAACACTTTGGGCCTTCCCACTCCTAAAATCCCCATGAGAGTATTGGGCTCAGATAAAGTTTTTTTTATACCCACCACCGCAGGATAGGGGGTATATTCATTTAGTCATTCCCTTTGAAACACATCGAAATATCAATTTCCGGCTCTACAAAGTATATATATTTCGAATCGTCGTAAAATTCTAAGACGATTTAACGATGCCCGTGTGTCTGTCCGTCCGTTTGTTGTAATCACTCTACAGCCTTCAAAAATTGTGATATTGAGCTGAAATTTGGCACAAATGCGTCTTTTTGATGTACGCTGGTTAAGTTCTTGAACGGACCAAATCGGATCATATTTGGATATAGCTGCTATATAGACCGAATTTCCGATAAAGGGTCTAATGCCCATAAAAACTTTATTTTACACCCGATTTTGCTAAAATTTGAAACAGTGAGTAGTTTAAGGCTTCCTGACAACTGACCCATATATGGTTCAGATCGGACTATATTTAGATATAGCTACCATATAGACCGATCTCAAGATGAAGGGTCTGAAGACTATAAAAGCTTTATTTATTACCCGATTTTGCTGAAATTTGCAACAGTGAGTTATTTTAAGCCTCCCAACAACTGATATAAATATGGATCAGATCGGACTATATTTAGATATAGCTGCCATATAGACCGATCCCCCGATCAGGGGTCTAAAGGCCATAAAAACTTTATTTATTACCCGATTTTGCTAAAATTTGCAACAGTGAGTTATTTTAAGCCTCCCGACAACTGACTTAAATATGGTTTAGATCGGACTTTATTTAGATATAGCTGCCATATAGACCGATCCCCCGATAAGGGGTCTGAAGGCCATAAAAGCTTTACTGTTTATCCAATTTCGTTGAAATTTGGAACAGTGCGCAGTTTTAAGCTCCTCAACATCCGATCCAAATATGGTTCAGATCGAACTATATTTAGATATAGCTGCCATATTGACCGATATGCCTATAAAGGGTCTGAAACCCATAAAAGCTTTATTTATTACCCGATTTCCTCGAAATTTGAAATAGTGATAACATTTCTTATTCATTACCCTTTGTTTACCTAACAGATAAAAAGGCGTTAAGGTCGGCCTGGCCGAACTTTGGATACCCACTACCTCGGGTATATATGCAAACCAACCTTCGTCATTATCCGGTATATCGTAATATGGTCCAATTTGGACCAAATTCGGCACGGACATTCAGTGGTCTAATAAGTACAAGACATTTATCAATTTTGTAGAACCAAATATTGTTTCTTTTTGTAGCTATATCCAAATATATACCAATCTGAACCATATACGACACGGATGTCGAAAAGCCTAACATAAGTTACTGTGCCAAATTTCAGCGAAATCGAATTATAAATGCGTCTTTTAGGCTGCCAAGACTTTAAATCGGGAGATCGGTCTATATGGCAGCTATATCCAAATCTGGATTGATCTAGGCCAAATTAAAGAGGGATGCCGAGGGTCTAACATAACTCACTGTCACAAATTTCGGTGAAATCGGATAATAAATGGGCCTTTTATGGTTCAAATCCATAAATCGCGAGATCGGTCTATATGGCAGCTATATCCAATTCTGGACCGATCTGTGCCATATTGCAGAAGTATGTCAAGGGGTCTTTTACAACTCACTGTCCCAAATTTCGGCGACATCGGACAATAAATGCACCTTATATGGGCCCAAATCCTTAAATCGAGAGGTCTGTCTATGTGGCAGCTATATCCAAATCTGGACCGATCTGGGCCAAATTGAAGAAAGATATCGAGCGACTTAACTTAACTCACTGTCCCAAATTTCAGCAAAATCGGATAATAAATGTGGCTTTTATGGGCCTAAGACCCGAAATTAGCGGATCGGTCTATGTGGCAGCTATATCCAAATCTGAACCGATCTGGGTCAAATTGAAGTTGAATGTTGAAGGACTATACCTAAATTATTGTCTCAAATCTTAGCAAAATCGGACAATCAATGCGCCTTTTATGGACCCAAGACCTTAAATCGGCGGATCGGTCTATATGGCAGCTATATCCAAATCTGGACCGATCTGAGCCAAATTAGAGAAGGATATCGAAGGGTCTAACGCAACTCACTGTCAAACATTTCAGCAAAATCGGATAATAAATGTGGCTTTTATAGACCTAAGACCCTAAATTGGCGGATCGGTCTATATGAGAGCTTTATCCAAACCTGGACCGATCTGAGCCAAATTAAAGAAGGATATCGAAGGGCCTAATGCAACTCACTGTCAAAAATTTGAGCAAAATATGGTAATATATGTGGCTTTAATGGGCCTAAGACCCTAAATCGGCCGATCGGTCAATATGGGGGCTATATCAAGATATAGTCCGATATGGACCACCTTCGAATTAACCTGCTTATGGACAAAAAAAGAATCTGTGTGGAAAGTTTCAGCTCAATATATCTATATTTAAAGACTGTAGCGGGTTTTCAACAGACAGACGGTCAGGCGGAAAGACGGACGGACAAAGCTAGATGGTCTTAGATTTTTACTGAAATGGTGGAGGGTATATAAGATTTGGTCCGGCCGAGCTTAGCACGCTTTACTTGTTTTTAGCTCACCCTTAAGGTCGTATGGTGTACTTTTGACTTTCGCCATATTGAAAAGTATTATGTAATTCTTCCTCAGACCAACCAGCACTGGGGTCCACCATGGCCTTAGTTTGACTCTAGTACATGTCGTTGTAAAACAATGACACTGATGAGATTGCAGGCCCCCATCTATGCTAATGTTGGCTGGTATCAAAATTCAAATTTAATACTTTTCATTCATTTCTAATTTAAATTTAAAACTTAAAGTTTTAAATTTCACAAAAATCAATTCTATGCAACATTATGCAAAAACTGCAGTTCTCTTTTCTTTTGTTGGTTACTTATTTTACAAATATTTGCATTTTATTAAAACATTACCCAGCGAGAAGAGAATAATAAGTCAAACGAAAGAAACACCAAACCACTTTGCATATATTTTCTTTTCTTCCCTCTTCACAAAAAAAAACCTCGGGGCCAAGTCTTCAAGCAAGCTAAATGGTTGAAAAATGTTCGACCTTTGTGGCTTCTTGATGGTGGCGGTAGCATGGCAAGAAAAAACAAGTAAAAGCGTGCTAAGTTCGGCCGGGCCGAATCTTATATACCCTCCACCATGGATCGCATTTGTCGAGTCCTTTTTCCGGCATCTCTTCTTAGGCAAAAAAGGATATAAGAAAAGAGTTGCTCTGCTATTAAAACGATATCAAGATATGGTCCGGTTCGGACCACAATTAAATTATATGTTGGAGACCTGTGTAAAATGTCAGCCAATTCGAATAAGAATTGCGCCCTTTGGGGCTCAAGAAGTAAAATAGAGAGATCGATTTATATGGGATCTGTATCGGGCTATAGACCGATTCAGACCATAATAAACACGTTTGTTGATGGTCATGAGAGAATCCGTCGTACAAAATTTCAGGCATATCGGATAATAATTGCGACCTCTAGGGGTCAAGAAGTCAAGATCCCAGATCGGTTTATATGGCAGCTATATCAGGTTATGAACCGATTTGAACCTTATTTGATACAGTTGTTGAAAGTAAAAATAAAATACGTCATGCAAAATTTCAGCCAAATCGGATAGGAATTGCGCCCTCTAGAAGCTCAAGAAGTCAAATCCCCAGATCTGTTTATATGACAGCTATATCAGGTTATGGACCGATTTCAACCATACTTGGTACATTTGTTGGATATCATAACTAAATACTTTGTGCAAAAATTCATTTAAATTGGATAAGAACTGTGCCCTCTAGAGACTCAAGAAGTCAAGACCCAAGATCGGTTTATATGGCAGCTATATTAGGTTATGGACCGATTTAAACCATACTTGGCACACTTGTTGGGTATCATAACAGAACACGCCGTGCGAAATTCCATTCTGATCGGGTAAGAATTGCGCACTCTAGAGGCTCAAGAAGTCAAGACCCAAGATCGGTTTATATGGCAGCTATATCAGGTTATGAACCGATTTGAACCATACTTGGCACAGTTGTTGCATATCATAACAAAACAGGTCGTGCAAATTTTCAATCTGATCGGGTAAGAATTGCGCACGCTAGAGGCTCAAGAAGTCAAGACCCAAGATCGGTTTATATGACAGCTATATCAGGTTATGGACCGATTTGAACTATACTTGGCACAGTTGTTGGACATCATAGCAAAACACGTCGTGCAAAATTTCATTCCAATCGGATAAGAATTGCGCACTCTAGAGGCTCAAGAAGTCAAGACCCAAGATCGGTTTATATGGCAGCTATATCAAAACATGGACCGATATGGCCCATTTACAATACCAACCGACCTACACTAATAAAAAGTATTTGTGCAAAATTTCAAGCGGCTAGCTTTACTCCTTCGGAAGTTAGCGTGCTTTCGACAGACAGACGGACGGACGGACGGACGGACGGACGGACGGACGGACGGACGGACGGACAGACGGACGGACATGGCTAGATCGACATAAAATGTCGCGACGATCAAGAATATATATACTTTATGGGGTCTCAGACGAATATTTCGAGTAGTTACAAACAGAATGACGAAATTAGTATACCCCCCATCTTATGGTGGAGGGTATAAAAATGCAAAAGCCAAGTTAAAGGAGGACTTCTTCTATGCAGTGCTGGGCCATGGGTACTGCATCTGAGAGAGAGAGAGAGAGAGAGATAGAGAGGGGAGAAAAAATGTGTTAAAGTAAACTATGAATGATTTGCATATATGCAAATCACTGCAACCTTCTATGTGGCAGGCAACACTTTTTTCCATTTCTCTTGCTTGGGGTTTAGGTGCAAAAAGCAAGAAAAAGCTGTGGTATATGGGAGAAGGCCAGCAACTGCATACCTTGCATGTTGGTGGTCTTCATGGAATATGGTTTTTTAAAAATAATTCCTTGAAATTGAAATTTTGAGCAGTGAGTGATTTTAGAACACTTCGGCATTCCTGTCTAATAAGATCTAGATCCAAACATAGTTCGATATATTAAGCTGTACATAGGCCGATGTTGCCAATGAGCTTCTTGGTTTCATAAAATATCAATTTTTCATATGTGTAGTGGTGGGTATTCAAGTTGGTCCCAACCACTTAATGCCTTTCGTATTTGTTCTTACTGCAAATGATGTGATGAAATTTATGTCTTATACTTGCGTATATTTAAGTAAAATCTCTGCACATTCACTAGGAGCTTCCCCATCATCAATTTCATATATTTTTATTTTTAACCAATAAATTCATTCAATTCATAATTCAAATTATGTAACATTGTTTAGCAATTCCTAGGTTTGCATATCTCTGAATGCAACTTCAACAATTTGTTGCATACTTTTAGGCAAACCCATAATTCTTCACAAAAACTTAATGTATGACCTTCTTCTGTGAATCCTTGCTTTAGGGTCAATTGGCTTAATTGCATTTCCTTTGAATTTGAATTTTCGTTATGGTCATTTTTTCAGCTTCTGGCAATTCAAATGCTGCCTGTAAACCAATCTTTGTGGTGGCATTTCTTTTTTTTTTGGTTGTGCTTCCATAATGTCCTCGAATGTGTCTACAAGTGTTCAAAAGAAAATGTCCTATTCCAATGCTATCGTTGGTTCTACTAACGGATTTGACTAAACTAATTTTGGTTTGGGCTAAATGTTATTTTCCTTGCCCTTTTGCCTTCTTAACTGGCCATTTTCGTGTTCTTCAATCCTCATTTCCGTAATTTATGTGCATTTATTTTGTGTATGGCCCAGAGGTTATGGCTAAAATGCAGCCACAAAACTTTTCGTTGGATTTGTTTTTGTGTTGTTTTCATTTTTTTTCTGGGTTTTCCAAAATTCGTTTTCACTCTAATGGCTTTTTGTGGTCTGGACAAAAATGTAAATAAACAAAGTTATAGATTTCAGTTTCTTTTTGTGGTTTTTCGTTTTTTGTTTGTTTGTTTAGCAAAAACAAGTTGTGCATTATTGTGTTGGTGAAGAATAGCCATCTTGTTGTAGTTAAATACCTAATTGGAGCCTTGGCTTTTTAATTGGTCTTTATACGTTTTGTGGTGTTGGGGTTTTGTGATGCATCAAAAAGACTTGAATTATGCAAATATTGCAATTCACAAAAACAATTGCATATTTTTAGGCATTTGTAAATATTCTTTAGAAACTACTGCATTCTTTTGGGAACTTTGCTTCTTTGTGAAAGAAATAAAATGGTTTTAATTTGGCACCTCATTAATTGTGACTAGTTTGCTAGGCAGTCGCTTTAGATCCTCGACTTACTTGGGTTCAGAAGTACGATTCTAGTGTGATATCATTATTATAAGTAGAATATCTGCCCCTGTGTGCCTCGCTACACCCTGATTTTTCTTTATTAATTAGATTAGTACTCTACTTTTGAAAACCTAATATTTTAGTTCAAAATTGTCGCGATTGTCCTTCGACGTTGAGGCGGTACCTCCATAAATGGTTCCGAATAGCGAAGTACATTTTTTTACTCTACACCCAAACACATTTCATATTCCCCATATTTTAGACGTTGTTTCATTTTTGGTGATACTTCCGATAACAAATTTTATAGCCTATCACTCTTTGCTGATCATCGTACATAATTCATCAACATTTTAAGAAAATCGCCGAATGCTATTAGAGTTCTTGCAGGTAGGTCGAGATACAACAATCGGAACAGAGTCCTATCTGAGAATCTGTTTAACGTTGGACTGCTAGGATTATCAACCCCACCTGCAGTGGTACCCATGACACCAGCCTTATTTGCGGCAGAAACAACAACATGAGCAACCAAATGGTTTGATGGATTAATGAATCTCAATGATAATACTTTAAGGAATTAGACAGTGTACGAAGAGAACTTGTTTTTGACCATAACATATCTTTGATCTGAAGTTGTCTACGGCAGCGAACCTGCAGACAAGAACTATGTTGGATAACTGCCGAACAACCTACCCGGGTAAGGAATCGCAGCCTGTTTGGTGAAACGGCGACTTGAGGAAATTAGGCAGACCAGGAGGAGAATGTAATATAGCCAGCGGGTTATCGTACTCGGAATGTAACGATATTCGTTTGATACAATACAGTGCCGAGTTATAGTCCATGGTTGAGAACATGAGGGGAAGGAGAAGATAGTCTGAGCGGTGAACTTGTTTGAACAGGTCAGCGGGACTGGATGGCGCACTGCCTATAATGTTCCATAGAGCAGGACCGTACGCCACACAACTACTTGAGATAATTTGTGAGCTGCGTTTTACTGCACTACCTACCAACTGTGTGGCAGAAGGTAAAGGTAGCTGTGGGTACTAAGGCCTACCTCTGCCCAACGACTACCGGCCAAGCAATCTCTCATCCATCTCTCACTTGTAATAGGGACCTTCTCAAACCTTTATTGGTATGTGGTTTTTAGTATGCATTCGATAAGGGTCGGTCGTTGGCAGTACTCTTAATGATGTGGTTTGCTATATCGACGACAATTTGGGTGTGGGCCGACAACGGCCTACTTAGGGATTTTAGTAACGTGAACATGGAGTTCACACATGGCGCTCTGGTCGAAGGAAGTCCCTCATTTTTATATCCACCACCATAGGATGGGGGTATACTAATCTAGTCATTCCGTTTGTTACTCCTCGAAATATTCGTCTAGGACTCCTTAAAGCATATATATTCTTGATCGTTTCGACGTTCTGAGTCGATTTAGATATGTCCGTCCGACCGTCTATCGAAATCACGATAGAGGTCGAACGCGTAAAGCTAGCCGTTTGAAAATTTTGCATTTATACAATAGCTCCCATATAAACCGATCTCCCTATTTGACTTCCTGATACCTTACAAACCGAAATTTTTTGTGTTCCGTTACGACTTCCAAAAACTGTGTCAAGTACGGTGCAAATCGGTCAAGAACATGACATAGCTCCCATTTAAATCAATCTCCCGATTTGACTTCTTGAGCTCTGAAAGCCTCAACATTCATCCCATTTGGCTGAAATTTTGCATATAGTGTATATATATGTGCTGATATATATTTAGCTCCCATATAAACCGATCTTCCGACTTTTTGAGCACCTAGAAGCCTTAATGAAGACCACCGTAGCGCAGAGGTTAGCATGTCCGCCTATGACGCTGGAAGCCTGGGTTCGAATCCTGGCGAAACCATTAGAAAAATTTTCAGCGGTGGTTTTCCTCTCCTAATGTTGGCAACATTTGTGAGGTACTATGCCATGCTAAACTTCTCTCCAAAGAGGTGTCGCACTGCGGCACGCCATACGGACTCGGCTATAAAAAGGAGGCCCCTTATCATTGAGCTTAAACTTGAATCGGATTGCACTCATTGATATGTGAGAAGTTTGCCCATGTTCCTTTGTAGAATGTTCTTGGGCAAAATTTGCAATTTGTAATTTTATGGTCCGAATCGGTCTATATCCTCATATAGCTCCCATATAAACCGATCTCCCGATTTGACTTCTTGAGCCCCTGGAAACCTCAATTTTCCCCCGATTTGGTTACAATTTTGTACTCGGTGTTCTGTTATGACTTTCAACAACTGTGTTAAGTACGGTTTTAATCGGTCAAGAACCTGATATAGCTCCCATATAAACCGGTCTCCCGATTTTACTTCTTGAGCACCTGGAAGCCGCAATTTTTAACCGAGTTTGCTGAAATTTTACACATGGTGTTCTGTTATGACTCTCAACAACTGTGTCAAGTACGGTCCAAATCGGTCTACAACCAGATATAGCTCCCATATTTTAGCAGAATCCATGGTGGTGGGTTTCCAAGATTAGGCCCGGGCGTACTTAACACGCTTTTACCTGTTTACTCTACACACAAATACATTTCTATTAAGTCCCATTTTTTCTTAATCGGACTCCTTTTCTTTTTGGTGGCTTTCTGGGGAGGGTAATAATTGGGGAGTGACGGACCCACGACATTTCCCAATGTTGATATCATGTTCGTTTTCTATTCTTAAATACATTTCATCAGATTTCTATATTTTTGTACCCTCCACCTCGAAATATGTGTCTAAGACCCCATAAAGTATATATATTCTTGATCGTCATGACATTTTAAGTTGAACTAGCAATGTCCGTCCGTCTGTCGAAAGCACGCAAACTTTCGAAGGAGCAGAGATAGCCGCTTGAAATTTTGCATAAATACTTTTTATAAGCGTAGGTTAGTTGTGATTGTAGATGGGCCAAATCGGTCCATGTTTGATATAGCTGCCATATAAACCGATCATGGGTCTTGACTTCTAGAGCCTCTAGAGGGCGCAATTCTTATCCGATTTTGCTGTAATTTTGCATGAGGTCTTTTGGTATCATTTCCAACAACTGTACTAGGTATGGTTGAAATCGGTTCATAACCTGGTGATGCTGCTATATAAACCGATCTTGGATCTTGACTTCTTGAATCGCTGAAATTTTGCACGTGATGTTTTGGTATGAATTCTTCCAAAAACTGCTAAATATGGTTCAAATCGGTTCATATATATATAGCTGCCATATAAACCGATCTGGGTTCTTAACATCTTGAGCCTCTAGAGGGCGCAGTTCTCATCCAATTTGGCACAAATTTTATACAACGTCTTCTCCCATGTCCTTCAACATACGTGTCCAATATGGTCTGAATCGATCTATAGCACGATTTACAGCTCCCATATAAACCGATCTCCCGATTTTGCTTCTTGAGCCCCTACAAGGCGCAATTTTCATTCGATTGATAAGTATATCCTTTGATAAATATACCGATCGACTCAGAGTCACTTCCTGACTCGATTAAGCCATGTCCGTCTGTCTATCTGTACATCTGTCTGCCTGCCCATGTTAATTGGTGTGCAAGCTAAAGATCGCTATTTTCATCCGTTCGTCTTCAAATTAGCCAAATGTGAACCGATTTTTGGAAAAAATACAGGCGGTCAGTGTGATAGGCAGACATGCTAACCACTGAGCTATGGCTATCATATAAAGGGTGATTTTTTGGCTATTGTCTTTTTGGCAAAACTGTCTTAAGCAGCTTACTAATTTTTCGTGTTTTGTTTAACAGTCAAACTTCTTCATTTGGGTCTATAATTTAACCATGAATAGTCTTACAAACGAATAACTCTTGCAAATTATTGAATTTTATTATCAAAATGGAGGCCACCGTAGCGCAGAGGTTAGCATGTCCGCCTATGACGCTGAACGCCTGGGTTCGAATCCTGGCGAGACCATCAGAAAAAATGTTCAACGGTGGTTTTCCCCTCCTAATTCTGTACTTCCCCTCTTGTGAGGTACTATGCCATGTAAAACTTCTCTCGAAAGAAGTGTCGCACTGCGGCACGCCGTTCGGACTCGGCTATAAAAAGGAGGCCCCTTATCATTGAGCTTAAAACTTGAATCGGACTGCACTCATTGATATGTGAGAAGTTTGCCCCTGTTCCTTAATGGAATGTTCATGGGCAAAATTTGCAATTTGCATTATCAAAATGAGTGCTCCGTTAAGAAATTTTATCGCTCGCTTCTTCGACAAAGCGACTAAGCTCATTTTTGGCTTAATGGTTATGTAAATAAGAAGAATTGTAGATTTTGGAGTGATGATCAGCCAGAAGCATTGCAAGAGCTACCTATGCATCCAGAAAAAGTTACAGTTTGGTGCGGCTTATGGGCTGGTGGCATCATTGGAGCGTACTTCTTCTAAGGTGATGCGAATCGTAATGTAATTGTGAATGGTGAGCGCTACCGTGAGATGATATCCAACTTTCAATTGACGCATTGGAAGACAACATTGAAGCATTTATTCGTGAGATACCGGCCGAAATGTTGGTAAGAGTATGCCAAAATTTGACTAAGCGGATGGACCATTTGAGGGTCAGTCACGCTCAATATTTGCATGAAATAATCTTCAAGCATTAAATAATATGGACAATATTATTTATTCATATAAAGACTTAATGCATTTTTCTGAATTTTATGTTCCTTTTTTTTTGAAGAACTTTCCTATAGCTTTTAAAAAATCACTCTTTATATCAAGCATTGATTCGCCGCGGCATGCCGCAGGGCAACACTTCTTCGGGAAGAAGTTTTTGATTCAGTTAGTAAAATAATTTTTTGATCGTTGTGAGAAATTAAGGCGATCTAGCTATGTCCACTCTTTTTTTCCGACGTCCGTCCCATTATGAAACTAACGATAGCGTCTACTAGTACTAAATTACTTATGAACATTCCACTTAGAAACAGGGGATACTTCTCTCATATCAATGAGCGCAGACCGATTAAAGTTTATAAGCCCAATGATAATGGGCCTTCTTTTCTAGGCAGAGTCCGAATGGCGAGCCGCAAAGCGACACCACTTGGTAGAGAAGTTTTAACATGGCAGGATACCTCACACGTCACCACGGCTGACAATTTTTCTGATGTTCACGTCGTGCTTGAACCCAGGCATTCCGCGTCATAGGCGGACAAGCTAGCCTCTGCACTACGGTGGTAGATACTTAGATAGGTAGATACTTCTTATCGATATAGGTTGTTGGTGGATGGTAATTGGCCAAATCGGTCCATGTTTCAATATAAATCCCATATAAACCGAACCCTTGATTCGATTCTTTGATTATCTCGAGGGTGCAACTCTTACCCGATATGACGTATTGTGGACACAATGATAAAGAGTAGGACATCGAGCGAACTGCTCACATACAAACAGCATACCTATGTCAAGGGAAGATCGGTGGAGACTGCCCTGCACGAGGTTGTGCATAAAATAGAAGAATCCTTTGATATCAAAACGCACACTATGCTTGACATCGAGGGGGCTTTTAATAATGTACCCACTGATCCAATCATTAGACCAGTTTCGGGTGGACCAGGTCCTTAGAGACTGGATAGACCATATGCTTAGGAACAGGTGGATAAATTGTGCGTTCCATGGCATAAATATAAGGGAGAAAGTGGCACAAGGCACGGCACAGGGGAGCATTTTATCGCCACTCCTTTGGCCCAATTACGACCTATTACGGATGCTGACAGAGGAGGGATTTTAGCTTGTCTGTTAGACTATGCTATAATACTTCTAAGGGGTAAGGATCCGAACCAGCTTTGCAAAAGGGCCGAAAGGGTCTTAATTATGGCATATGACTGGGCTAGACCCAGAGGTTTCAATTTTAACCCAGAGAAGACTAAAATATGCCTGTTCACGGGGAAGACGAAGGTGGGCCAATTTAATGCACCACGTTTCCTCAATAAGACGATTTCGAAATCTGACAAGGTCAAATACTTGGGTGTGATCTTGGACAGGAAACTGAATTGGAAGTGTCACATTCAGAAGCGCACTTAGAAGGCTCACAGATTTTGGGCTCTATGTAGACGGGCCGAAGGCACAAAGGGGGCCTGAATCAGAGGATAGTCCACTAGCTCTACAGGAGCGTGATTAGACCAATACTTACTTACGCCTCAGTAGTTTGGTGGACTGCTATGGGGAAAAAGTGCAACATAAGGTATACTCCAGGTTCAGAGAACATGTTGTCTTGGCATAGATGGAGCGATGAGGACCACGCCCACTAGGGCACTGGAGACTATTCTTGATATCCAACCCATTGACATACAGATTATACTGCGGCTATGAGACGTAAGGCGATGGGAGAATGGATTGAGGATGGGAGCAGCTCATAATCGAGGCGACGATAGGAAACCTGGAAGGAAGGGAAGAGATTTCCGATCGGATATCTGAGATGAACCTTGAAGTCGAGTGCGAGGCACTGTTGCCAACGGCACAGTCTTGGACTGACGGAACCCTAATATTGCCATCTGGAAGATCATGTTAAAAGGATGGATCAAAGCTAGAGGACAGAGTGGGTCTGGTGGTCTACATTGTGACTCAGAGACTTTTAGACTGCCTGACCACAATACGGTCCTGCAGGCGGAGATCCGGGCGATCACGGAATGCGTGAATTGGTGTGGTGCTAACGCGAGGACGTCAAGTGCGAACATCTTTACCGACAGTGCTATAAGGGCAATAACAACCAGGACGGTCTTGCAGTGTAAGAAGAAGATTAGCGCCTTTTATGAGGATGGCAAAATCCGCATCGTTTGGGTGCGTTTGGGTGCGTTTGGGTTGGAGCATTACCTTTATCATTGCCGGCGCGTCTAACAGATACCGGCACTTAGGTGGGGACACAATACCAGACATGAAGCAACTTAGGGGAGTGTCATTGAAAACAATTAAGGATTTTGTAAGTAGCACGGAATTCTTAAGTTAAATTTTTCTTCTATACCCTCCACCATAGGATGGGGGCTATACTAATTTCGTCATTCTGTTTGTAACTACTCAAAATATTCGTCTGAGACCCCATAAAGTATATATATTCTTGATCGTCGCGAAATTTTATGTCGATCTAGCCATGCCCGTCCGTCCGTCTGTCGAAAGCACGCTAAATTCCGAAGAAGTAAAGCTAGCCGCTTGAAATTTTGCACAAATACTTCTTATTGGTGTAGGTCGATTGGTATTGTAAATGGGCCATATCGGTCCATGTTTTGATATAGCTGTCATATAAACCGATCTTTGGTCTTGACTTCTTGAGCCTCTAGAGTGCGCAATTCTTATCCGATTGGGATGAAATTTTGCACGACGTGTTCTGTTATGATATCCAAACACTGTTCCAAGTATGGTTCAAATCGGATGATAAGCTGATATAGCTGCCATATAAACCGATCATGGGTCTTGACTTCTTGAGCCTCTAGAGTGCGCAATTCTTATCCCATTTTATTAAAATTTTGTACGTAGAGTTATGGTACCACTTCCAATAACTACGCTAAGTATGGGCCATATCGGTCCATGTTTTGATATTGCTGCCATATAAACCGATCTTGGGTCTTGTCTTCCTCAGCCTCTAGAGGTCGCAATTCTTATCCGATTGGAATGAAATTTTGCACGTTGTATTTTGTTATGATATCCAACAGTGCCAAAAATGGTTCAAATCGGTTCATAACCTGATATAGCTGTCATATAAACAGATATAGGGACTTGACTTCTTAAGCTTCTAGAGGGCGCAATTCTCTTCCGATTTTATTAAAATTTTGCACGTAGTGTTTCGATAGCACTTCCAACAACAACGCTAAGTATGATTGAAACCGGTTCACAATCTGGTATAGCTGTCATATAAACCGATCTTGGGTCTTGACTTCTTGAGCCAATAGAGGGCGTAATTCTCATCCGATTTGGCTGAAATTTTGCATGAGGTGTTTTGTTATGTCTTCCAATAACTGTGCTGAGTATGGCGTAAATCGGTATAGAACCTGATATAGCTGCCTTATAAACCGATCTTGACTTATTTAACCTCTAGAGGGCGCAATTCTCAATCGATTTAGCTGAAATTTTGTACAACGCCTTCTCTCATGACCTTCAACATACGTGTCTAATATGGTCTGAATCGATCAATAGCTTGATACAGCTCCCATATAAACCTATCTCACGATTTTGCTTCTTGAGCCCCTACAAGGGTCAATTCTTATCCAAATGAACTGAAATGACTTCTACAATGTTCAGCACTCATTTATGGTCCAAATTGGACTACAACTTTATATAGCTCCAATAGCATAACAGTTCTTATTCAATATTCTGTGTTTGTCTAAAAAGAGATGCCGCGCATAGAACTCGACAAATGCGATCAATGGTGGAGGGTATACAAGATTCGGCCCGGCCGAACTTAGTGATTGTAGTGTCAGTTTGTTTTGTTTTACTATGTTTTTTTTTCGTGTTATTCCTCGGGCTAGGTCTTGGCGGGTTAAGAACCGTCCTGAGTCATGGTTGAGTTTCCGGAGGGCCAGTCCTAGTGCTGTATGGCGACATAACAGAAATGACTCTTACTTGTTTTGATTTTACGTTTTTAGAGCGCAAAAGAAGCCGATTACTGGCTTAGGTGTATGTCCATAGAGGTATGGAGCGGATTAATATCTGCACCCTCTTTTCAACGTAATCTAACCTGTCTCCAATTTTGCTCAATGACTCCTCCTGTGATCTTCAGCTTCCATATCAAGTAAGGAAGAATGAACATGTCGATATATAAGTTCTTGATGCTTTCCTCGTTTGATATGAACCCTATGTTATTTCTATTCAATCTATAGTCGATTTTCTTTCATTAGCTATTCAAATTAAAAACTACAATGTAACACTTAATTAAGTGAATTTTATTATTTTAGTTTAATGAAGCCAATTCTTCTTGGAAATTTGATATCACTCACCATAACACCTTCACCATTTGTCAACCACAAAATTATCCATTGTGCGCATTATATGAATTTCTGCATTTCAATTAGAATTTCTAATAAAGGTCACCCATAATGAAATGAAAATTTATAATGAAACGAAATGAAATGAAAACTTCTTATTTACACAACTATACACAACACTTGCAGGTCTTTCTCGTACACAGAAAATGTTAACATTTTAATTGGCTCTGTAGCAAAGGCGTAAAGCACTGTAGCTAGTCTTAGCCAAAATAGCAAGGCCTTTATTCGAGTGATTGAGAGAGTAAGAGAGATACTTGAAAATTGCTTTCTTTGGATTGCTTTCTTGGAAGGTTATCCCACAAAACTTTCGAAAATTATATATATATGTGTGTGTGTGTGTGTGTGAGTGTATGTATGCTAAGCAATTGAAATGAACTACAAGCAACATTTACACCAAGGTTGTGTGTACACTGTACATGGCCTTAAGCCTACAAGTAGGCAAAGTAAATTGAAATTTTCATTTCTGGAAAATTTTTGATGCAAACTGTTGATGTTGTTGTTTTTGATGTTCTTGTTGATTGTAGAGTTAAAGAAGACCTTGAAGAAATTTCCATTTTAATAAAATTAAATTATAATTGAAAGGCTTTGCATGAGCTAAAGAAATATCAATAAAATTGTAAAAATATTAAATTACAAATTTAAAGCATATTTTTTGGCATAGTCATTCTATGAAATTTAATGCCTGCCTTGGGGATGTATGTTGGCAATGCTATTTAAATATTGTTTTATTAGATTTATGTAATCCCCAGTTTTTAATTTTCTTTTTTTTAATTTAGTTAAAAAATATGTGACAAGAAGCTGGAAACATTACTCTCATTTCCTATTGCGTGCGACAGTTTTCACAATATCTGGGTCATATTTATTTTCCATATATGACCCACTAAATAGAAATGGAAAACGAAAATGGTATTTGTTATTGTTTTATTGCACTGCTAATTCTTTTAGTTTAACAAACGCTTGAAGTTAATAAATGCTATGGGCGGATCATCAATCAGCCACAGCTTTAGAATTTTGCATTTATTTGTGGTCAGGCAACGTCAACTTTAACAAATTGAACAAATGGTTTTAAAACATGCATAACGAGAGAAAGAGAGGTGGTTTTATGACCACTACAACAAGTAAAAGAGAACTAAGCTCGGTCGTGCGGAACTTTATATACGCTCTATGCTAGAAACCATTTGCCAAGTTCTGAGAAAGAAATTTGAACCGACTAACATAGAACTTTGTATGTATATTGGAGGTTTTAAAAGAAATTTTGAATTCAAAAAATTATCAGGATAACGGCTTACATGGGCCTACATCAGGGGTTTTGCCGATATCGACCATAGTTCATCAGTATTGAAAACCATAACTGAACGCGATTGAGGCAGAGGTTGGCATGTCCGCCTATGACTCCTACCGCCTGGGATCATCAAAACAACAACGTCAACTTTAATTTTAAACACTTCTCTAACAAGTCTTTCAGGGCCTCAAGAAGTCAAATCCGGAGATCGGTTTATATGGAAGCTAACTTTACTATAGCTGCCATAACACGAGGTATGAATTTGGCTGTGGTTTGTGGTTGGTCGGTTGGACTGAAACACTTTTTCTCCAGCTTTACTCCGGTGGATGAGAGGCTAGCCACAATCCGCATAAAAGCCAAATTCGTCAACATCAGCATTATTTGTGCCAATGCCCCGACGGAAGACAAGCGAGCAGACCAAGGATATTTTCTACGAGCGCCTAGAGAGAGAATATGAACGTTGCCCCGCCCATTTTTATGATTTTAATGCGAAAATAGGGAAGGAAGACATTTTTGGTCCAACAGTCGGAAAGTTAAGCCTCCATGAGATAACGTCCAGTAATGGGTTGAGGCTGATAGATTTCGCCGCGGCAAAAAACATGGTAGTTAGTAGCACCAGATTTCAACATAAAAATATTCATAAAGCCACATGGCTGTTACCCTATCAAAACATTCTGTCATAGCCAATTAAATTAAAGTAAGTATATCAGTTTATAGACTGATTTGAACGGTACTCAGCACTGTTGTTGGAAGTCATAACAGAACACCACATGCAAAATGTCAGCCAAATCGTATGAAAATTGAGGTTTCCAGGGGCTCAAGAAGTCAAATCCGCAGATTTGTTTATAAGGGATCTATATAAGATTATAGACCGATATAGACCGTACTTAATACAGTTGTTGAAAGTTATAATAAAATACTACATATAAAATTTCAGGCAAATCCGCAAAAAATTGCGACTTCCAGGGGCTCAAGAAGTCAAATCGTTAGATCGGTTTATGTGGGAGCTATATCAGGTTCTTGACCGATTTGGACGGTACTGAACACAGTTGTTGAAAGTCATAACAGAACACTACATGCAAAATTTCGGCCAAATCGGATAAAATTGCGGCTTCCAGGGGATTAAGAAATCAAATGGGGAGATCGGTTTATATGGGAGCTATATCAGTTTATAAGCCGGTTTAAACAGTACTTAGCACAGTTGTTGGAAATCATAACAGAATACAACATGCAAAATTTCAGCCAAATCGGACACAAATTGCGGCTTCCAGGGGCGTGAGACTCCAAATTGGGAGATCGGTTTATATGGGAACTATAACAGGTTCTGGACTGATTCGAACCGTGCTTAGCACAATTGTTGGAAGCTATAACAGAACACTATCTGCAAAATTTCAGCCAAATCGGGCAAAAATTGCAGCTTCCAGTGACTCAAGAAGTCAAATCGGGAGATCGGTTTATATGGGAACTATATTTAAATCTAAACCGATATAACACAATTGAAATCCCCAATGACCTACATCAATATTAAGTATCTGTGCAAAATTTTAAGCGGCTAGACCTACGCGTTCGACCGCTATCATGATTTCGAGGTGTTACAAACGGAATGATTAAATTAGTATATCCCCATCTTAGGGTGGTGGGTATAAGAAAATACAAAGACGAAGTGTTCAAATACAGATGTAGATGCATCATAGTATGGTGCACATCAACGAACTAACGCCCTAGACAAAAACGAAAGGGTCAGGCGGATATGTTAGCATGAGACGTTGAACCCCTGGGAGTTGATAATCCTCTCCTAAAGGTGTCGTATTGCGGCACGCTGTTCGGACTCGGCTTTAAAATTTAGTTTCCTTATCATTGATCTTAAAACTTAAATCGGAAAGCACTCATTGATATGTGAAAAGTTTGCCCCTATTACAAAGTTGAATTTCCATGAGCAAATTTGCAGGCGGATCAGAGAGGCACTCCCATATGTGGAAACTTCGACCAGTCAGCAGCTATAGACTTCTTTAATTGCCCAGAATGACGAGAAGGCTAAATGCATGAAGGGACTCCCGAATGAGGTGTTCTCCCATAATTCTTTGTCTTCTCCTCACAACCAGTGTTGCCAGAGTTGGGGATTTCTCCCCAAATTGGGGATTCATTTTCGAAAATGGGGACCAACTTTTTGACTTGGGGATTTGGGTAGGTGTTGGGGAATCGGTCAAAACATTGGGATTTATAGGCGATTAAATTTCAGTATAAAATTTTACCTTACTATATTTATACCCACCATTACTCAGGGGGAGAAATATAGTAAAAACCAGTAAGGAAAGGCAAAACTCGGGCCGTGCCGACTTTATAATACCCTATACCTACACTATAGGTACAAAGTGTGAGCTATATCTGATTCTCAAAACAATTTTGATGGGCCACGGCGGACGTTTTCAGATAGTTTATTAAACAATCCGTATCAAATTTCGAGCAAATATGTTCAAACTGTAATAAATACGGTAATAAATATGGTGAACAAATGACAACTGTGCGAAGTATGGTTCAAATCGGTCCATAACCTGATATAGCTGCTATATAAACCGATCTTGAGTCTAGATTTCTTGAGCTTTTAGAAGGCGCAATTCCTATCCGATATGGCTGTAATTTTGCACGTGGTGTTTTGGTATCACTTTCAATATTTATGCGAGGTATGGTCCAAATCGGTTTGTACCCTAATATAGCTGCCATATAAACCGAACTGGGATCTTGAGTTCTTGAGCCACTAGAGAGCGCAATTCTCATCCGATTTGGCACAGATTTTGTACAACGTCTTCTCCCATGGCCTTCAACATACGTGTGCAATATGGTCTGAATCGATCTATAGCTTGACACAGCTCCCATATAAACCGATCTCCCGATTTTGCTTCTTGAGCCCCGAATCGGACTAAAGGGTGATTTTTTTGAGGTTAGGATTTTCATGCATTAGTATTTGACAGATCACGTGGGATTTCAGACATGGTGTCAAAGAGAAAGATGCTCAGTATGCTCTGACATTTCATCATGAATAGACTTACTAACGAGCAACGCTTGCAAATCATTGAATTTTATTACCAAAATCAGTGTTCGGTGTTAAAATACACAAATAAGGTGTTATGTGGATCATAACCGGTTCATATATCGTTTGACCTAACGCGACTTACAGCTGCTATCTGTCCGTTCTGCCGATTTAGAGTCTTATGCACATAAAAGCCTCATTTATTGATGGTTTCTCTGAAATTGGAATATATAACTTGTATAAGGCTTCTCGGTACCTGAACCAAATATGTCCCGATCGACCAGGTATGGATATAGTAAATTTATAATACACTGACGATAAATACATCCATGATGGTGGGTATCCAAAGTTCGACACGGCCCATCTTTAATGCGTTTTTATACCCTCCACCATAGGATGGGGCTATTAAGTATAGCCCCATCCTATGGTCAATCCGTCAATCAGTTTGCAACACATCGAAATATTGATCTATGACCCCAGAAAATATATATAATTTTCTTGATCGCCATGATATTTTAAGTCGATCTAACGATGACCATCCGTCTGTCAATCTGTCCGTCTGCACGCTAACTTACAAAGGAGTAAAGTTAGGCTCTTGAAATTTTCCACGAATGCTTTCCATTAGCGTAGGTTGGTTCGGATTGTAAATGGGACATATAACCATAAAGCGACGACAATTGAGAGGTATTCAATCATTTAAAAACCATCTGCATGTTGACTTGCGTTGTATATGGATATAATTACCCAAATCGTCCAAATTAGACCACCTGATATATAAACTAATATCTCAATTTGTCTTTTCCGCCGATTTGTCTGAATTTTTATACCCACCACCATAGGATTTTTTATTGATTTTAATTAATCGTCCTAAACCTCAATAAACAAATTTTCTGCTTTAGACCTTCTCACACTAATCCACGAAGGTCTTTAAGTGCTTTAAAGACTACTTTAACTTCTCTCAAGTGCTTTGTCACTTCCTGTGTGTTCCCAACTTTCCAGTTCACTTTGCAGTTGCATTTAACACAAAATATTAATGGCAGTTATTAAGAGATAAGAGAAAAGTAAACCCCATCACTAAAATAACACATCACTAATCTTTAGTCTCTGCGGATTATAAAGGTGCTTTAAAACCAATTTCGTACTTTGTTCGCTAATACCGCCACCGCCGCCACCACCGCCAGCACCATTATCATTTACTATTGAAGCGACAATCCCCTCCAAATAAGTAACAGTAAGTAATTTCCAGCTCATTACAAGTTGGTTGCAAAAGCTTTTAGCTTTTAGTGTGGACAGGGCACAAAGCACAACTAAAATCCGCCAAAAACCTCAGTGAGAGAGAGAGAGCGAAATAAGCCGGAAATGTAATCATGTTGTTCGAGCCGGAAATGGCAATTGATGGCGGCGGTAGTGGTGGTGGTTGTGTTTTGAATGTAGATGGTAGTGTTGTTGTTGCTACGGCAATATTGTTTGCTTGTATTTAAAGTTTGCAATTCATCGATTTACAATTATTGCTAAAAGCTTTTTTCTTTTGGGGTTTTACTAAGAGGGTTAATGTGGGGGCTGCTGTGTGTGAATGTGTGTAGTGTGAGCTTCTAAGTGTCTGAAACTAATCACGCTAATCACCACCGCCACCACCGTCACCATCATCACATGGCCTTTGGTTGCCAGAAATATAAGCTTAATGGTCGTCGCAATAAATGTCTGGCTGCCTGTCTATCCATCTACCCTGGCTATAAAGCCGGCTTACCCAAATTTTCTGTCTGTCTGCCGTCCTTTGGCCTCTTTGGTTTGGTTGCCATATGCCTATGCTTATGCTTTGTATCCATATGTTGTATTGTCTTTGCATTAAGTTTTTGTTGTTTTGTTGTAATATTGGTGCTTTTTGGAACATTATCATCCGTGTTCGGTATTGCTTTTATAATCCTTCAAAAAACATTTGCACAATTCGAGAGGAGAACAGTGGTAACATAATAGCAGAGTGCAAAACAAATTAGAACTAGTAAAAGTATGCTAAGTTCGGCCGGGCCGAATCTTGTATACCCTCCACCATGGATCGCAATTGTCGAGCTCTTGCCACGGTATCTCTTTTTAAGCAAACAAAGGGTAAAAGAAAAGAATTGCTATGTTATTGGAACAATATGAAGTTATGGTTCATTTCGGACCATAATTGAACTGAATATTGGAGACCATAGAAGAAGTCATTGCGTAAAATTTCAGCCAAATTGCGCACTTTAGGGGCTGAAGAAATAAAATAGGGAGATCGGTTTCTAGGGAAGCTGCATCAGGCTATTAGCCGATTCATGCCATTTTGGACACGTATGTTAAAGGTCATAAGAGAAGCCGTTTTCAGCTTAATCGGACAATAATTGAGCCCTCTAGTGGCTCAAGAAGTCAAGACCCCAGATCGGTTTATATGGAAGCTATACCAGGTTATGAACTGATTTGAATTATTCTTAGCACAGTTGTTGAAAGTCATAACAAAACACCTCACGCAAATTTTCAGCCAAATTGGATAACAATTGCGTCCTCTAGTGGCTCAGGAAGTCAAGATCCCAGATCGGTTTATATGGCAGCTTTATCTAAATCTGAACCGATCTAGGCCAAATTAACGAAGGAAGTCGAAGGGCCTAACACAACTCACTGTCCCAAATTTCAGAGATATCGGATAATAAATGTGGCTTGTATGGGCCTTAGAACCTAAATCGGAGGATCGGTCTTTATGGGGGCTATATCAATATATAGTCCGATATAGCCCATCTTCGAACTTAACCTGCTTATGGACAAAAAAATGGACCATCCTTCGGTGGTGGGTATAAAAATGAATATACCCCCATCCTTCGGTGGTGGGTATAAAAACAGCATGGCGCGTTTTGAACTCTTTTACCTATCTTAAATGTCATAGCGACTTGCGCAAATATACTCAGCCTATAGGTTACCTACCTTACATGGACTCAGACTCATTGCCCAAAGAGAAGCGGCATATTTTTATAACCTCCACCATATGATAAATCGGCCATGTTTTGATATAGCTCCCACATAAACCGATTTGTGATCTTGACTTCATGGGACTCTAGAGGGCGCAATACTTATCTGATTTGAAAGGTTTCCACATTGAATACGTTACGTTCAATAGATGTGCCAAGTATGGTTCGAATAGGCCCAAAATCTAATATAACTCCGATTTAAAATGATCTTCCGATTCTACTTCTTGAGCCTCTATCGGGCGTAATTCCTTTCCTAACACAGGTTCCAAATATGGTCTGAATCGATCCATAGCCTGATATAGGTCCCATATAAACTAGTCTGTCGAATTTACTTCTTCAGCCTCTAGAGGGCGTAATTCTTATCAGATTTGGATGCAAGTTGTTTACTCCTTGAGCCTCTAGATGGCGTAATTCTTGTCTGATTTGGCTGAAAATTCACAGTGGCCGCCCTTATAACCTGTAACGTACGTGCCAAATATGACCTGAATTGGTCCATAATCTGATAAAGCTCCCATATAAACCAATTTTCCGAAATAACTTTTGTAGAGTCTAGAGGGCGTAATTGTTATCCGATTTGAATGAAATTTTTAATAGTGACTTTTCCATTAACTTAGAACGTATGGACTGAGTCGGTCAACAGCCTGATATAGCTCCCATATAAACCGATCCCCGATTTTACTTTCTGAGCCTCTAGAGGGCGTAGCTCCTAGCCGATTTGGTTGAAAATCTGCACAATGGAATATACTATGGTATTCAACATCAAAGCCAAATATGGCCACAGCGGTTCATTCTGGACATTTTTATCTGTTAACCTTTGTTTGCCTATTGAGAAATACCGTGGAAAGAACTTGACAAGTGCGATCCATGATAGAGGGTACATAAGATTCTACCCGGCCGAACTTAGTATGCTTTTACTTGTTTTCTCCATATACATTCCATAAAAGAACAGAGGCAAACTTCTCACATATCAATGAGTTAAGTCCGGTTCGAGTTTAAGCACAATGGGGTCTCCTTTTTAAAGCCGAGTGCGAACGACGTGCGACACCTCTTTGGGGAGATGTTTTAAATGGCATAGTAGCTCACAAATGTCGCCAACATTAGGAGGGATAACCAAATTCATAAAATTCATATCCATTTGATTCGTTGAGGAAATAGGCCTTCAGTAGCAAAAACTCTCGTTCCTCATGACATGATACGAGCGATCTTAAACTACTCATCATTTGATTCGTTTAGGCCATCCGTAGCAAAAACTCTCGTTTTTCATGACTTTGTGCGAGATATCTTAAACTACTCAACAGGTGCATACTAGTTGTTCACCTGACGAGGGCTCCAATGACATCCAATCCGTCAACAAAGAATAATTTTTCATTTGTTCTCATTCGAGACCTTTTCCATTGCAAAAAAACTCCGATCATTGAGCTCGTCTCGAAGAGAACGAGCTCGAGACGAGCTAAATGATCGGAGTTTTTTGCAATGGAAAAGAGAAAGCCAGACATCACAACATACCCCAACCACTATGGGACGCGTTTCGTCATTTGGTTGGAATAACTCATCGGCCATATTAGGTGTGGGTTATTCCAACCAAATGACGAAACGCGTCCCATAGTGGTTGGGGTATGTTGTGATGTCTGGCTTTCTCTCTTCCATTGCAAAAAACTCCGATCATTTAGCTCGTCTCCAGCTCGTTCTCTTTCGAGACGAGCTCAATGATCGGAGTTTTTTGCAATGGAAAAGGGAAGCCAGAGATCACAACATACCCCAACCACTATGGGACGCGTTTCGTCATTTGGTTAGAATAACTCATCGGCTATATTAGGTGTGGTTTATTCCAACCAAATGACGAAATGCGTCCCTTAATGCGTCCCTTAATGGTCCGTGTGATCTCTGGCTTTCATTTCCCATTGTAAAAATCTCCGATTATTGAGCTCGTCTCGAAAGAGAAAAAACGAAAAATTATTCTTTGTTGAAGGATTGGATGTCGTTCTCGCCTAGAGGGAGTGGAGTTTAACCCTTTGTATACAGGGATGGGGTTAGTTTGGGGGTCATCGGGATATAAGTTTGCTTAAGTTGCAAGACTTCTGAACAATCGCATACCCTTTCAGTCGGAGGTCTTCACGATCCTGAGTTACGTGAGACGACTCTCGATGCATGGAACAAGTCTCCGAAGTGAGAGGTCACGACTGGTTAGGAGATGCAAAGAGTTTCTTCGAGCCATAGAGAAGGCTTTTAGGCTTTGCTGGGTCCCAGCCCATGAAGAGTTGGTAAGGAATTAGGCGGCTGATGAGCTGTCTCGAAATCAATCTCTGATAAGATCAAGCCACTAAATCAGTGAACCCTTTCGTCTTCGAACTTTTTGTTAGAATAGGCGGCTGTTACCTTGACCTGCTTAAATGGTGTAAGGGGTGATGCTGTAGTTTGCTGGGTGGGTAATACACTGTAGCCGAGTATTTCACGGCACAGGACTTCACTTATTTTGGCGGTGAGAAACACCGATTTCGCACTGCGGATAGGATGGGCCCTTCCCCAGGGGGAGGGGGTAACTGGGACTGGAGATGCTAGGAATAAGGTAATGTTGCTGTTGAAGATTCATATTTTTGTGTGGAGGTAGCGATCATTCTCAAGTTCCATAGGTGAGCAAGCTTTTAGGATCGATCGTCGCTGGGACGTTACGGTCTATGCTTATATAAATACGTAAAATAAGTCGCTTTGTCATATTGAGTATCACCGGCATTCAGCTTTTAAGCAAAGACCGGGGCTGCCCGTAGGGTACTTCACTGAGACTATCCACTCGACACCGCTGAATTGTCCGCGACTGTAGTTGCAGTTACTTTGACGATGACGATGACGATGAACGTCACACAAATCGAGAATTGGGGGGAGGGGGTCACTGGTATAGGAGATGTTAGGACTAAAGGGAATATTGTTTTCGTAGCCACTTTGTTTTATGCGGAGGCAAGCACGATAGGTGAGCAAGCTTTTCCGGTCACTAGGACCGATCGCCGCTGGAGCGGAAATAACTCGTCTTATCAGATCGCGTATTACGGGAACTCAGCAAGAGCTGGGGCCGATCGTAGGGGGCTTCACTAAGAGTATCCATTCGATTCCGTGAATTTTCCGAGACTGCAGTGGCAGTAACTCCCTATACGGAGGACGCTTCCGGTAGCACTCTCGCTGAGCACACAAATCAAAGCTCTGAATTCCAGCCCGTGTAGTACTCAAAATAAAAAGAGAGTCATGTTGGCTTCAAGTCGATTATAGCGTCTTTCAGAAGAAGGTCTTGGCGGTACTTAAGGTTCTGGGGACGATTTCGATGCAGAGAATGTCTGCCCCATTGAAAGGTTCCAATAAATGTGGACAGTCAGGCTGCGTTTAAGGTTCTGAAATCGGGTCATGGATCAACGTACCAGGTCTCTCGTCACTTTGGACTACCGTAGAAGCTTGAAGTGGTTGACTAGAGAAATCACTCACCGATAAGAACTTTTATCCTTTTGGCTCTGCTACCTATATTGAGCTGAAACTTTACACAGATTCTTTTCTTGTCCATAAGGTTAAGTTCGATGATGGGCTATATCGGACTTTATCTTGATATAGCGCCCATATAGACCGATCCGCCGATTTAGGGTCTTAGGCCCATAAAAGCCACATTTATTATCCGATTTTGCTGAAATTTGGGACAATGAGTTGTGTTAGGCCCTTCCACATCTTTCTTTAATTTGGCCCTTATCGGATCAGATTTGGATATAGCTGCCATATAGACCGATCCCTCGATTTAAGGTTTTTGGCCCATAAAAGGCTTATTTATTGTCCGATGACACAGCGACTTATGTTAGGCTTTTCGACATCCTTATCGTATGTGGTTCAGATCGATTTATTTTTAGATATAGTTACTGTACTTGTTAGTATTTGGTCTAAAGCGGAACCAATTTCGATATAGCTGCTATGGGACATAAGGTATGCAATTTTCACCGGATTTTGATGTAAGGTGGTTTACATATATACCTGAGGTGGTGGGTATGCAAAGTTCGGCCCGGCCGAATTTAACGCCTTATTTCTTGTTTTGCCTATAAGGAGATATGGAGCAAAAACTTGACAAATGCGATCCATGGTGAAGGTTACATAAGATTCGGCCCGGCCCAAGCACGCTTTTACTTGTTTTAATTTATCACGGACAGGACAAGTACGAAGAAAGGCTATATCAGACCATAGTTTGATGTGGCTCCCATAAAGACCAATCTCTAGATTTGACTTCTTTGGCTCTTGAAAAGCTAACTTTTGGTTCCATTACGAAGAAAAATTGAACAGAGAGTTTCATCAAACTCCTCGATATACTTGCTCAGAACTGTCCAGATCAAAGCATATTTGTATATAGCTGCATTGTAGACCGATCTCCTGATACATTATTCCTGATGGTGGCATCCACATTTCGACCAGCCTTAGCTTTATGCGTTGTTACATGTCCCTTTGTATTTTGCTGAAGATTAAAGACATATATGAATACTAAAATCGAATTAAAAGTTGCTTTGTTTTCGCTTCTTTAGCTTGAACTTCACTTATTTTCGTGTCTGAATATAGAAAACTAGAAATATTTGAAATCCAATTTTTTCGTTTTGCCATAACCAAAACAAGATGAAATTATTATTATTATTTACCTAAAAAGTTCCAAATATTCACAATCTAAACCAAACCACTGTTGCGTATGGTGCTTTTAGTACCCTGCCATTAGCTTTTAAACTACACAACGAACAAACACTGAAACAAAATGAAACCCTTAAATGGCCCAGCATGTATATCTAAACATGCGAATGTAGATATGGTTGTACGTATGTTTGCTAGTATTTAATGTCACTAATACCCACTCTAACTCATTTGCCCAACAATTGCTTTAGACATTAACTGCTATAGGTGGACAGATTGGTGGGTGGGTGGATGGGTGTGTATGTGTGTAGTTTAGTCTTTATTGAATTGCTGATGTGTGACAGGGAATTTACCCTTATTCACCTCACTCTTGCCACCCATACCCAAAAGTAGCCATGGGTTCCAATAATTCCACATGGACATTAAGCTATATCGGATTGTTGCCATTATTTGACTGTTGGTCTTGTTTTACATGTGGCATGCGGTAAATATTGAAACCTTTTCCATATACAGATCATGAACCCCTTTCAAAACGTGGGCCGTTTTGTGTGGCGCAAAATTCAATGTTATGCGACATTAAGCGATTGCATTAATGTTCTGTGTTTTGTCCAAAAGATTAATCAATGACATTTGATTTTATGGATTCATTTGTGGACTACCGACAGACGGACATGGGTGATTACGCTCAAGATAATGGGGGGAAATTTGATACAATGTTGAAGCCGTTATTGAACGACGACACATCACATTTGTGTTGTGGTTAAGAGGTTTAAGGTTAACAAATGATTTAAATGACTGTATTTTGAAAAAAAAGCAAGAACTACTTAAGGCAGGCTACGGCTATGGGTGTTATAGGTAATAATGTGAAAACACAGAAAGGATTTCAAAAGCTTTATGGAGTGTTCTCGCAATGAATTATTAACAAGTAAATAGGCATTAAGTTTGGCGGGGCTGAACTGTGGATACCCACCACCTCGGACATAAATTAAACACATTTAGTAAAATTCCGACGAAAAATCCTAAATATATGAACCCAAAGTTTACAATTGAAAATGGGGCCGAATGGATACAAACTAAACACGAACGTTGAGGGGTCTAACACAACTCACTGTCCAAAATTTCAGGGAAATCGGGTAATGAACACTAAATGGTTTCAACACCTTAAATTGAGAGCTCGATATATTGGGTTGCCCAAAAAGTAATTGCGGATTTTTTTAAAAGAAAGTAAATGCATTTTTAATAAAACTTAGAATGAACTTTAATCAAATATACTTTTTTTACACTTTTTTTCTAAAGCAAGCTAAAAGTAACAGCTGATAACTGACAGAAGAAAGAATGCAATTACAAAGTCACAAGCTGTGAAAAAATTTGCCAACGCCGACTATATGAAAAATCCGCAATTACTTTTTGGGCAACCCAATAGATGTATGACAGTTATATCCATTTACAGATCGATCTGAACGATATTGGGCATTTCGTTGAAGGCCAAAATATTGCTCACTGTGACAAATTTCAGTGAAATGAGCTGCAAAGTACGCCATTTATCGGGTGATTGGCATAGATTGCCAGCTTTAACCAAATATAGTCCGACCTTGACAATAATGGCTACTGTAACGCATGTCCGTCTACGTCGAATCCTGGCGAGACCATCAGAAACAATTTTCAGCGGTGGTTTCCCCTCTTAATGCTGGCAACATTTGTGAGGTACTATGCCATATAAAACTTCTCTCCAAAGAGGTGATGCACTGTGGCACGCCGTTTGGACTCGGCTATAAAAAGGATGCCCCACATCATTGAGCTTAAACTTGAATCGGACTGCACTCATTGATATGTGAAACTTTTGCCCCGTTCCGTAGTGGAATGTCCATGGGCAACACCAAATAATGGTGTTGGATATCAAGGGTTCCAACATAACTCTATGCATGTGTCAAATTTCAGCAAAATCGGGTGTAATAACGGTCCATATGTGGGCTATATTGGAGGCCACCGTAGCGCAGAGGTTAGCATCTTCGTTTATGACTCTGTACGCCTGGGTTCGAGTTCTGGCGAGAATAGCAGAAAAAAATTTTTAGCGGTGGTTATCCTCTCCTAATGCTGGCGACATTTGTGAGGTACTATGCCATGTAAAAACTTTTCCCCAAAGAGGTGACACGCCGCTTGAACTGGGCTATAAAAAGGAGGCCCCTTATCATGTAGAAACTTCTTCCCAAAGAGGGCACACGCAGTTTGCACTCGGCTATTTAAAGGAGGCCCTCAATCATTGAGTTTAAACTTGAATCGGACAGCACTCATTGATATGTGAGAAGTTCCCCCCCCCCCCCCCCCCTTTCTAATGGAATATAAATGGGCCAACTTTGAACTTAGCCTGCCTGTGATAAAACAAGTAAAAGCGAGCTAAGTTTGACAGGGCCGAATATTGGCAACCCACCACCATGGATTTTGCTAAAAATTAACAAAATAAATTTAGTTGAAAGACAAAATTTTAATCTATATACCAAACTTTTATCAAACCACAAAAAAAAAAGTTTTTAGGAACCGAACAAAGATGATCGAGATACCGGTTTACATGGCAGCTATATCAGGTTATAGACCGATTTGGACCGTATTTGGCACAGTTGTTAGGAACCGTTGAAGAACACTTCATGTAAAATTAAAGCCAAATCGGACAAAAATTGAGGCTTGCAAAGACTCAAAAAGTCAAATCGGGAGATCAGTTTATTTGGGAGATATACCAGATTATACACCTATTCAAGCCGTCCTTAGTATAGCCATTGGAAGCCTTAAAAAAACACTACATACAAAATTTCAGCTCAATCGAATAAAAATTTGCGGCTTCCAGGGGTTCAAGGAGTCAAATCGGGAGATTGGTTTATATGGGAGCTATATCAGGTTACAGACCGATTTGGAAAGTACGTACCACCGTACTTATACGTACTATAACAGAACATTACATGCAAAATTTCAGCCAAATCGGACAAAAATAGCGGCTTTCAAGGGCTCAAGAAATAAAATCGGCCAAATGTAGAAATGGAACGCAGCTTAATGACTACAGGGGATGGGCAAGGGCGCGAAAAGAGCTGGAACCTGGATGATGTAAAACTGGTTATGGATCTCTCGAGCCGAAACAAATGCAAACCAAACTATAATTTTTGTTTGCTTTGTAGCTCCCGATGTAGTTTATGGAAAGTAGAAATAAAGAGCAATGAAACACAAGTATGTAATTAGTGTTTGGACATTGGATGGATTTTATTTCTTTGGATTAGAGCTTACCAAGGTGTGGACTGTCGAAAGGTTAGGAAAATACAAGACAGAACCCATCGGATATTGCTTTTACAATATGGCCGTAATAATCGATAAAACTTTTAAATTCGCTTATTTTCTCTAGGCGGTTTTACATAGTAACTAACAGAGCCAATATGGGATTTCTAACTTAATTTTCGGGATACAAGTAAATAGGGGTTTACGTTTGAACGTAAACATTCCGCCCGCCTTGCAGTATTACTGGAAATTCAATAAGGGCAATATATCTCAAATTTAATCAAATTCAAGGAAAGTAATTCAAGCATACGGTTCTTTTAAGGTTATATATATTCAATTCTAATGATAATTCTATAGTATTTGTTACTATTTTTTCTAATGTTAAAATTCAAAATATTTTTGCTATATAGAGTAATTATATTATAACATAACAGCAAGTATTGCTAATTAAATAGAAAATGTTCCGTAAATCACCATGCCAAAAGCAGTATTTTGGGCCGTAGGAAGACCAACTCTTGCAAAAAGACCCTCTCGCATGATTCGAGAAAGTATGTCGACTCCTAGGACTATATCCATAGCCGAAGACTTGTAGAATGTTTTATCGGCCAAAACTAAATTATGGAAGTGCGACTTTATGCTCACCGGGTACGATTCTTTCGGAGTCATCGTACTTATACGTCGATGAACCCTTAAGGTGGTCTCTATCTTGAAATTTTCCTCAATACGGGACCACAAAGTGATGGGGCAAATGGTCTCATTATCCAGTTCTAACGTTGTAAGTTGCAGCTTGTCCACGAACGGCTTGGAGATGGAACTCATTCTGGATGCAGAGTCCAGTAGACATCTGGCATAATGCTTCCCATCCTTTGCGTTTATTATAACCGAGGCTGTTGGCAGTAAGGTGGCAGCATTCTGTCGGAGTATTGCAGAGAGCGAAGTCGACGATTCTTTAGCTGCTTCATTGGGCCTGAGTGGCGTGGGAATATTTTTTGAGGCTGAAGCTGTTTCGGACTTCTTATTAGGCTTACTTCGAGCTTGAGACTTTGTTGATCTAGAAAATGTCTTCTTCTTTAACCTGGGGTGCATATGTAGCAGTGAATGATGGCGTTGATGGCAATATCTGCAGCCCGTTTTGGTGAAGCAAGAACCTTGAGAATGTGTGTGTGCCAGACAATTTAGACAGTATCCGTATTTTTTGACCACATCCATTCGCTGATTTGTGTTCATTTGGAGGAATAGACGGCATGTTTTGAGGGAATGTATTTTCCTGCACAGCCTGCATACAAAGGAGGAATGACCCGGCTTCTTTTTCTCATGGTGGTGGGAATTCATTATACTGCAAAAGAAATTGATTAATGTTTGGAAGATTCTAAATATTGTGTAAAATCAAGAAAACTCTAAAAGGTGAAAAATAGAATATCTTGGAATCTAGGAGTTTTCGCCAAAGAGTACTACTAGTTTGGTTATTGCTCGGGTTATTAGGCCTTTCTGAGTGAGTATGTCAGCGACTCTGACCCGATTATCGCTACCATGATAAACTTTGGTAATTCTTCCTAGTCGCCAACAGTTAGGAGGTAGATTTTCATCTCTAATCACAACCAGAGCATCTACTTTCAAGTTGTCGCTAGATTTCTGCCACTTGTAGCGCTTCTGCAACTCCTTTAAGTACTCATCTTTCCATCTAGAACAAAAATGTTGATGAATCGCCTTTAGACGTTCCCACCGATTTTGGATTGAAATAGGAGCTTGCGAATACTCTGGGTCTAATGGTACTAATATGGGGGTACCTATCAAAAAGTGGCCTGGAGTTAGGGCTGTTAGGTCAGATGGACTTGCGGACGTGGGAGACAGCGGTCTGGAATTAAGACATGCCTCTATCCTAGACAACAAAGTTTGAAGTTCTTCAAACGTGTACTTGGAACAACCTGCTGACTTTTTGAAGTGCTGCTTGAAGCTTTTGACACCAGCTTCCCATAACCCGCCCATGTGTGGGGCTCCAGGCGGAATAAAATGCCATATAAGGTTTTGATAGGAATAGCTAGAGGTGATAGCTTGATGAGATGTTTGGATAAATTCTTTGGCTAGGATTCGGGACGCCCCAACAAAAGTAGTTCCATTGTCCGAATGTAGGTGTAAAGGACAACCACGGCGGGAAACAAACCTACTGAATGCTGCGAGGAATGCAGGGGTGGACAAGTCTGAGGTAGCTTCGAGGTGTATCGCCTTTGTCGAAAAACAGACGAAGACACAGACGTATCCCTTGGTGATGCGGCAACAGCGGCCTGCATAGCTTTTGACGTCGAATGGTCCAGCAAAATCCAATCCCGTGTGAGTAAAGGGACGAGAAAATTCTACCCTTTCTGGGGGTAAGGCCGCCATCAACTGCGTTTGACATCGCTTCTTATACAGCACACAAGGCTTGCAGTGGTAAATCGTAGTTTTTATGAGATTTTGTACCTTTGGGATCCAGTAATGGGTTCGAACCAGTCGTAAAATAAGTTGGTTTCCTCCATGCAGAGTAATCTCGTGGATAAATTTTATCAATAGCCTAGCGTATTGACAGCCATACGGAACGATGGCAGGATGTTTTTCATTATAAGTCAATGAAAGCGATGATTCCAATCTACCACATATTCTCATTACGCCTTCATGATCTATAAATGGGTTTAAACTGAGCAATGGACTGGATGAGGATATGGATTTCTTTGCACTAAGTGCTAGATATTCATTGGGATAAACGGCCTTCTGAGAAATGGATATCAGTTGTTTGCGTACGAATAAAATCTCTTCTGTGGTAATATTTATGGAATCTTGGGTATAATCATTGCGGTGCTTCGGATGAGTGCGATGGAAAAAGCGGTATATATAGGCAACGACTCGCAACGCCTTTGAAAATGAAGAGAATCGATCAAGTATATCTGTGAAATCCGTGAAGTACGCGAAATGGACTTTAAGGGACTTTTTCTCCATAGTGGTCTCTTCCACAGGATCTAGCTTGGATTTCGGCCAATTACTCGTTGGTTCCGTAAGCCATTGTGGACCATTCCACCAGAGATGGTTGTCTACCAAATCTTGGGGATGGACACCCCTACTTGCAATATCTGCAGGATTGTGCTCAGAATCAATGTGGAACCAGTGCGTTGGATCAACCACTTGTATAATTTTAGATACTCTGTTTGCCACAAATGTATTCCAGTAGCAAGGTGCCTTGGACAACCATGATAATACGATGGTGGAATCGGTCCAACAAAATAGCGAATAATCAGCAATGTCAAAATTTGGAAGTACTGTATCAATTAATTCAGACAAAAGTGTAGCCCCACATAATTCCAACCTGGGTATAGACAATGTTTTAAGCGGTGCAACTTTTGTCTTGGAAGTTATTAAATGTGAATGTATGGAACCATGACGAACAATCCGGATATATATTGCCGCTGCATAAGCCTTTTGTGAGGCGTCGCAAAATCCGTGGATTTGGACTTCGCTATCTGGAGTAAAATGTATCCATCTCGGAATTTGGATATTATTAATATGAGGATAATGGTGCTGAAACGATTGCCAAAGTTCTCTGGATTCTGGCGTAATTTCATTGTCCCACTCGGTGCGGTCCATCCAAATCCTTTGCATAATTACTTTTGCCACTATTACAATCGGCGCCAGCCACCCGGCTGGGTCAAAAAGTCTCGATATATGTGAAAGAACTTCACGTTTGGTAAATTGGCAATTGTTGGGGAATTGGACTATAGAAAAATAGAATGCATCAGCAAGTGCATTCCATCGGATTCCTAAGGTCTTGGCGGAACTGTGATCATCGAAATCCAAAAAATCGGTGTATAAACGGTGATCCGCCGGAAGACCCGCTAGGATTTGTTTGGAATTCGACGTCCACTTTCTCATACAAAATCCCGCGGATGCCAACGCTTTAATCAATTGGTCTCTTGCCTCTACAGCCATTTGAATCGTATGAGACCCAACTATAGCGTCATCTACATACATACAAGATCGCAAGATAGCACTTGCCAAAGGGTAGATATCCTGGACATCCTCTGCCAGTTGAATCATAGTGCGAATCGCCAAATAGGGTGCACAATTTACTCCAAATGTGACAGTTTGGAGTTCGAAATCTTGGATTGGTTCGTCAGGAGATTTGCGATATAATATGCGCTGGTAAGGAGTATGGGATGGATCCACAAGGATCTGCCTATACATTTTTTGTATATCTCCATTAAATACATATCGATAGAATCTCCACTTCAGGACCAAAATCGTCAAATCATTCTGCAATGTAGGGCCGATATGAAGCATATCGTTTAAACTACGCCCGTTTGAGGAAGAAGCCGACGCATTAAAGACTACACGGACCCTTGTAGTTGTGCTCTCGGGCTTGATTACCGCATGATGGGGTAGATAATATTGGCTGGAGGAAGCAAGTGTATTTGGGGACTCTATTGGAATCATATGTCCCAAAGTAAGATACTCCTGAAGAGTCTGATCATATTCCCTCTTGAATAGAGGATTTTTTAACAGCCGGCTTTCAGTCCGAAAATACTGTGCCATCGAGCTTGTCCTGGATTGACCCAAACTCAAGCTTTTCGGATATTCCTCCTTGAACGGAAGGGAAACTATGTACCTCCCTTCACTATTCCTTCTCGTCGTACTCCTGTATAATTGCTCACAGAACGTGTCCGACACAGACGAGTAACGTTTCCGAGGGACATTCTCCACCTCCCAAAACCTTGAAATCTCCTTGTCTAAAGAGATTTCACAAAAATAAGATACAAGAGTAGAGCGGGGTGGGGAAGAATTATTCGGAGTAGGGCCGGTAAGGATCCAGCCAAACACGGTCTCCTGAGCCATCAGGGATCCGCAGAGTCTACAACCCGATAACATTATTGAGGGAAATACATCTGCCCCCAACAACATGTCGATTCTGGAGCTTTGGAAAAAATCGGGATCGGCAAGTTCAAGACCTGGCAAATCTGGAATGGATTCATAATCTATGGTCCTAGCGGGTAGTTCATTGGACAGGTGCGGAACAACCAAAACAGAAATATTCAACCCAAACGCTGGGTCCAAGTTCGACTGTAGGAAAAGATCGCATTCTTTTCGTACATCAGCAGATATGGTGTTGTTCAAGCCAGAAATCGTTGCGGAAGTACGCCGGAAAGGTAGTCTAAGCGTATTGTACAGCCGGTCAGAAATAAAGGACCCCTCGGACCCGGAATCAATAAGGGCTCTGGCTCGGTAGGGCACCCCGAAGTGCATAAGTCTCACAATGGCGGTACCTAGCAATATACCCTTCGACCTGGAGGCAAAACAACTTTGTATAACACCATGAGCCGAATCAGTGGACTGTACTGGAGAAGACTGAGGGGATGATTGACCAACTCCAGAGAAAGAAGGAGAGGAAGGAGAAGAAGGCACGTTATCCAATGACTGACCCCCAGGATTGGAATCCTTATGGAGCATAGTATTGTGGCGTTTTCCGCATATAAAGCAGGAGTGTTTGCTTTTGCAAGTTCTCACAGCGTGAGCGCCCGAAAAGCAGTTCAAGCACAAGTTGCTTGCTTTGATCTCGGCCAGTCTATGACCATGATCCATACTTATAAATCGAGGGCATTTCCTGATGACATGAAACTCCTTGGGGCAGAGTCGACATGGAGTCTTACTAACGTTAGCCTGAAATGTATTCACTTTCCCCGAGGCCGGTTTGGGATTCGCAAAGTTTCTCTGCTTGGACTGATGGTGCTTCTGATCACCTCCATTCTTTACTTCGGCAACGGATTCCAAAGTGCGGTATCTATTGGTGAGGAAGGTATCCAGATCGCACCATAGCGGGATGGTCGTCTTGTCACCAAGGGTCTGCTCCCAGAGTGTCAAGGTAGACTCCGGTAAACAATTGGAACATAGGAAGACAAATATAGGGTTCCAACTATCGATATCAACCTTATAAAGCTTGAGAGTGGATATGCATGAATTTATCTCTCGCTGCAAATTCTTCAAAGAATTTGCAGTCTCGGAATGGATAGTCTGAAGGTTGAATAGAGATTTCAATTGTCCATTTATCAAAATACGCCTGTTCTCGAAGCGAGCGCACAAATTCTTCCATGCCGAAGAGAAACCATCATTGGTTAGGGGGCTCCTTGACACGATTTCGTGAGCCTCGCCCTTAGTTTTCTGTCTCAAGTGCGACAGTTTCTCAATTGGACATAATTTCGAATTCCTAACGCAAAGAGCGGTGAACATGTCCCGGAATGTGGGCCATGCCTTGTATTCCCCACTGAATGTCGGCAATTCAAGAGGGGGAAGGTTAACACCGGAACTGGAATTAGGACTTGATGCCATCGGAGGGGGGGTAATATCCCGGATACATTGGGTGAGCCTAGACACACAGCGACAATAGGTAGAGTAAGATGTTTTATACTTCTCCTTTACCGTTTCAATATCGCTTACCTCATCCTCCCCCTTATCGTCCAATTCCTCCTCATTAGCAAGATCAGCTAAGCATTGATCGTACGCATGTTTCAAGTTGTCCCATGTAGACCTGATCTCATGTTTATGCGTGTCCAAGAGGCAAACGGATTCCACTGGCAGTTCGTTGCTGTTCAGTGCAGCCTCGAACTCAACCAAGCTATCAGCCAATCTTATAAATCGGTCCAGGGACATAATCGAAAACAGACGAACACAGTCGAATGTCAATCAGGTGCAAAAACAGCACTCAAATCTGCGAAGCACTAAGGCCAAAATAGTCGAAAAATCTCCAAGATAAGAGATACAAAGATATGTGTGTCATATACAAATTAGAAAAAGAATTAAGGCACAAGAATCCGTCCCACTATTAAGATAAAAAAGGTCTAATGTTCACAAATTCCTCCTAAGGGAATTTTAGATTAGTAGCACAGCAATGGCAGGCCAGAAAAAAAACAACAAGTATGTTACAGCCTGACCTCATCCGACTTAGAGATTCTGTCTGAAGACAGTGGCAACCTTTTGTATCCGCTTCAAACCTTTCCAAATATCTCACGGGTGCGACTTTGCATATATTTATAATAGCCTTGTGTGTCCCTGTGCTATATCATACCAAAAACCATATGATCGGTGGAACGACAACAATAGGTCAACGAACTTGGAATGAACAACGAGCCTGGAATATCTGGAATAGTTGTTTTTTCTTCTCTCTGTTCTGATTATCACGTTTTACAAATTATCCATACTCAACTCACTTATCAAATGTGTTTTTGTTATGCATGCGAGACGAAAGCCTGTTCTTTGTATGCCGTTCACATACGATCCACAGGGAGAGCGAAATGACTCCCAGTGGATATGAAAAAGGAGAGTGCAATAAAATACTCAAGAGAACGAGAGAGTACAAAACCCACAACGCTATGTGGGTGAATGTGAGTAAGAGATGGCCAGTGATGAGGAGAGCTTGCAAGGTGGATTACAAAGCAAAGCGCTCTCAAGAGATTGGGAATGTCAGCGAAAACGACAAACACGCGCCAAAAATAAAAAGAAACAGAGACCAGAACCAAGTTTGAGTCAAACAAGTTCTTCCAACATGTATGAGAAAGCGGTGGATGCAAAGCAAAAAAATGAATACAACACGCTCCTGAATTATTTAGGTTGACCACGTTTTTGGAATGCGTGTAAACACTGGAGCTCAAAAATGAGTTCAAATAAACCTTTCACAATAAAATCACTGAATTTTCTATTTCTTTTTCCTTTTTCTTTCTTTAAATCTTAAGTTTTCTTCCGAAATGGATGATAAGTGCTTACTTACTGAACGTACATCTGTCAACTTAAGATTTTCTCCAAATTCAAGGCTGGAGTATTACTTAACGACTTCTTATTTTCCAAAAATCGATTAGAAATGAAGAATAATCCTTCTGGTCCCAAAATACTCCGCAGGCTTCACTTTTGAGCAGGACAGTCCCAAATAAAATGCAGTGTCAAAGTTTAAGCTTTTCGCACAAACGCTCCTTGATCAAACACATTAATTCTTCATATTTCTTAACTTGCTTGTCTACATAAAACACGTGAATAGAATTTCTATACCGCAAACATCGGAATGGTGTGCTTTACGTGTGTAATCACATGAAATGCCACGGAATACTAGATAGCACTAAACATATGAAATACGAACGTACCTTTAAGAGATGATAGTTGTTGTGGAGCTGAAATCTCAGAGAGTATCGCAACCGATCCGGTTCGAAGGACCAAATGTAGAAATGGAACGCAGCTTAATGACTACAGGGGATGGGCAAGGGCGCGAAAAGAGCTGGAACCTGGATGATGTAAAACTGGTTATGGATCTCTCGAGCCGAAACAAATGCAAACCAAACTATAATTTTTGTTTGCTTTGTAGCTCCCGATGTAGTTTATGGAAAGTAGAAATAAAGAGCAATGAAACACAAGTATGTAATTAGTGTTTGGACATTGGATGGATTTTATTTCTTTGGATTAGAGCTTACCAAGGTGTGGACTGTCGAAAGGTTAGGAAAATACAAGACAGAACCCATCGGATATTGCTTTTACAATATGGCCGTAATAATCGATAAAACTTTTAAATTCGCTTATTTTCTCTAGGCGGTTTTACATAGTAACTAACAGAGCCAATATGGGATTTCTAACTTAATTTTCGGGATACAAGTAAATAGGGGTTTACGTTTGAACGTAAACAGGGAGCTATATCAGGTTCTCGACCGATTTCGACCGTACTTAACACAGTTGTTGCAAGTCATAACAGTGTTCTGTCTATGGGCAAAATTTCAGCCAAATCGGACAAAAATTGCGGGATACTGGAGCTCAAGAAGTCAAAGCTGAAGATCGGTTTATAAGGGAGCTATATCAGGTTCTTGACCGATTTCGACCGAACTTAACACAGTTGTTGCAAGTCATAACAGAACACGATGAGTAAAAACTCAGCCAAATCTGATAAAAAATTGCGTCTTCCAGGAGCTTCAGAAATCAAATCGGGAGATCGGTTTATATGAGAGCTGTATCAAAATTTGATCCCCAACGACCTACATCGATATAAAATATCTGTGCAAATTTTCGAGCGGCTAGCTTCACGATTGTTCGCCGGTTTTCGTGATTTTGACAGACAGACGGACAGAGGGACATGGCAAGATCGAATCAGAACGTCGAGGCGATCAAGATTATATACACTTTATGGGGTCTTAGACGTATATTCCGAGATGTAACAAACAAAGCGAGAAGTAAAGTATACCCCTATCCTATGGTGATGGGTATAAAAATGTAAATAAGTTAAGTTTCAGCTCAATATCTTAATTTTTTAAGACTAAAGCGCGATTTCAACAGAGATTCGAACAGAGGGACAGACAAGTGACCATGGCTTGGTGGTCTTAGAATTCCATGAATATTTCGTTGCTTAGCAAACAGAATATACTAGGGTGATCAATAAACCGGTTTTTTTCAAAAACCCGGTTTACGGACTGTTCGAAAAAGTAGCTTTTTAAAAAAACCGGTTTAAGTTTTTCGGTTAAAACGGTTATTATACCCATCATCGAAGGATGGGGATATATTCGTTTAGTCATTCCGTTTGCAACACATCGAAATATTCATTTCTGAAATTTGGGCAGATAGTTGTGTTAAGGCCTTCGACATCCTTCTTCGACATCTTAAATTGGCCTAGGTCGGTCGAGATTTGGATATAGATGCCATATAGACCGATCCCTCGATATAAGGTCTTGGGCCCATAAAAAGTGCATTTATTATCCGATTTTGTCGAAATTTGGAACATTGAGTTGTGTTAAGGCCTTCGAATTCCTGCCTCAATTTGTCCTAGATCGGTATAGATTTGGATATAGCTGCCATATAGATCGATCTCTAGATTTAAGAGTTTGAGCCCATAAAAGGCGCATTTACTGTCTGATGTCGGCTAAATTTGAGGCTGTGAGCTGTGTTAGGCCCCTCGACATGTTTCTGCAATTTGGCCCATATTGGGATAAAGCTGTCATATAGACCGATCTCTCGATTTAAGGGTTTGAGCCCATAAAAGGCGCATTGATTGTCCGATGTCAGCGAAATTCAGTACAGTGAGTTGTGTTAGGGCCTTCGACATCTTTCCTCAATTTGGCCTAGATCGGTCGAGATTTGGATATAGATGCCACATAGAACGATCTCTCCATTTAAGGTTTTGAGCCCATAAAAGGCGCATTGATTGTCCGATGTCTGCGAAATTTGGTACAGTGAGTTGTGTTAGGCCCCTCGACATCTTTCTGCAATATGGCCCAGATCATTCCAGATTTGCATATATCTGCCATATAGAACGATCTCTCCATTTAACGTTTGGGCTCCTAAAATGTCAATTTATCGTCCGATTTCGCCCAAAATTTGGAACAGTGATGTTAATAAGGTCCCTCGACATTTTTCTGCAATATGGCCCAGATCAGTTCAGATTTGGATATATCTGCCATATAGACCGTTCTCTCCATTTAAGGCCTTGGCCCCATAAAAGGTTCATTTATTGTCCTATTTTGCCGAATGTCCTATTTTGCCGAATGTAGGTCGGTTGGGATTGTAAATGGGCCATATCGGTCCATGTTTTGATATACAGCGGTCAAAAAAAGTATTCATCATTCAATGTTTTTTTTTTAATAAGTCTACAAAAGACAATTGGAATAAAAACATATTAAACTAATGATGCAGTAGTGCTTGTGTGATATATATGTACACAATTTCATTGTTTTTAAAGAAAAAATAGTATTTATTGGAACAAAAAGGGCCATTTTACAGCTGAACACAAAAAATTAAACAAAAAAAGTATTCATCATTGCAAAAAAACAAAAAAATAAATAACATAATTTAAAAAAATTAATACTTTGTTATTCGACCACCGCGTCTTATAACTTCTTTTAAACGGTTTGACATCGATTGGACTAATTTAGCGGTTATATTTTGGTCTATATTAGTCCATTCCTCCATTATCACCGGTTGCATTTGACTCTTGCTCGAAAAATTGCGCGTTCTCAATTTGCGTTCGAGATGTTCCCAAAGATGTTCAATTGGGTTCAAGTCGGGACTTTGAGGAGGAGTTTTAATGACTTTGGGGCAGTTATACAGCATCCACATCTTGGTATTTAAAGCAGAATGTTTGGGGTCATTATCTTGATAATATTGAAAGTTATTACCAAGCCCAAGTTTTACAGCACTATCTTTTAAATTCCTCTTTAAAATGTCAATTTAATACTTATGATCCATTACTCCATTAATAATTTCAAGATTTCCCGCTCCTGAAGCCGCCATACACCCCCAAACCATTAAACCACCTCCACCATGTTTTACAGTAGCAACTGTGTTTCGTTCTTCAAGCTCTGTATTTGGTTTTCTGTACACTATGACCTTTCCATCGCACCCAAAAAGATTAAACTTGCTCTCGTCTGCAAAAATGACTGTTTTCCAAAATGATTCGGGCTGTTTTACATACATTTTTGCGAAGTTTAGCCTTTTCACTCGGTTTATTTTATTTATAAAGGGCTTCTTACGTGCAGTTCTTCCTCTGTAACTATGCCTTTTGAGTGTATTTCGAATTGTTTGTGTAGTAACTTCCTTCCCTAAATATTCCATAGTGTTTTTACGAAGAATGGTCGCATTTGTCTTCGGAGTTTTCTGAACATGCCGCACTAGCCAACGCACATCTCCAACTGAAAGTGCTTTTGGTCGACCAGATCTTGGTTTATTGTCAACAGTTTTCGTTTCTGTCCACTTTCTGATGATGGATTGTATAGTAGATCGTGGTCTATTTAATATTTCACTGATAGTTTTTTGAGTTTTATTATCAAAACTTTTACCTCATCAGAAACCTCGTTTTGCTTACGACCCATTTTGACAAAAACTATATTTTCAATGAAATTAAATATTTGCTGTCAAGGGCAAAGCCTCCTTTACTAAATAAAACAGAAAAGGGGGATTCCCAAATAATATTTGAATTTGACTTTGATGATAGCACATCAATGATGAATACTTTTTTTGTTCTGTTTTTGGTGTTATTATATAAAATTGCATTTTTTGCGCTAATTAAATTTATTTTTTGAATTTATTTTAAAACATATTACGAAAAATAAACTATTGCATAAAACTGCATTATTTGTTTACTTTAAATTTTCTTCAATTACCCAAAATAAGTGAATTTATTATCAATTTTGCTAATGATGAATACTTTTTTTGACTGCTGTAGCTGCCATATAAAACGATCTTGGATTTTGAATTCTTGAGCCACTGAAGGGCGCAATTATTATCAGATTTGGCTGAGACTTTGTATGAGGTGTTTTGTTATGACTTGTAACAACTGTGCTAGGAATAGTTCAAATCGGTCCTTAACCTGATATAGCTGTCATATAAACCGATCTGGGGTCTTGACTTCTTGAGGGCTCAATTATTATACGATTTGGCTGAGATTTTTTATGAGATGTTTTGTTAAGACTTTCAACAACTCTGCTAAGAATAGTTCAAATCGGTTCTTAACCTGATATAGCTGTCATATAAACTTATCTGGGATCTTGACTTCTTGGGTGGCTAGAGTGCGCAATTCCTATCCAATTTGGTTGAAATTTTCACGAAGTGTTTTGGTGAAATCGGTCTATATCCTGGTACCGCTGCCATATAAATCGAGCTGGGGTCTTGACTTCTTGATCCTCTACAGGGAGCAATTGCTATCCGATTTAGCTGAAATTTTGCATGAGGTGTTTTGTTATGACTTTCAACAACTGTGCTAAGAATAGTTCAAATTGGTCCATAACCTGATATAGCTGCCATATAAACATATAAACCGATCTGGGGGCTTGACTTCTTGAGCCACTAGAGTTCGCAATTATTATCCGATTTAGCTGAAATTTTCCATGAAGTGTTTTATTATGACTTCCAACAATTGTGTTAAAAATGGTTCAAATCGGTCCATAATCTGATATAGCTGCCCTATAAACCGATATGGGACCTTGACTTCTTGAGCCTCTAAAGGGCGCAATTATTATCCGATTTGGCTGAAATTTTTTCCGTGACCTTCAACATACGTGTTGAATATGGGAGCTATATAGCTCCTCTAAAAGCCGATCTCCCTATTTTACTTCTTCAGCCCCTAAAGTGCGCAATTCTTACTAGATTTGACTGAAATTTTACTCAATGACTTCTGCTATGATCTCCAATATTCAGTTCAATTATGGTCCGAAATGAACCATAAATTGATATTGTTCCAATAACAAAGCAATTCTTTTCTTTTACCCTTTGTTAGCCTAAAAAGAGATACTGTGGAAAGAGCTCGACAAATGCGATCCATGGTGGAGGGTATATAAGATTCGGCCCGACCGAACTCAGCACGCTTTTACTTGCTTGAAACTCATTTGGTTGAAATTTTGCACGAAGTGTTCTTTTACGACTTCCAATATACGTGGTAAGTATGGTACAAATGGGTGGATAACCTAATATAGCTCCCATATGGAGCGATCTCCCGATTTTACTTCTTGAATCCTTTGACTATTTGTTAAGACATTCAACAACCGTGCTAAGTATGCTTCAATTCGATCTATAACCTAATATAGCTCCCATATAAACCGATCGCCCGCTAAGCCTTCTATGGCCCCCAGAAGCTTCAATTTTTGCATGATTTGGTAGAAATGTGGTACAGAAACTACACCCATCCCCTTCAACAAAGTTCATTTATGAAAATTTTTAGTAAACCCTGCCGAACTTAGAACGCTTCGGCTTGTTATTCATATCTCCAGCCGGCCATATTTTATCCATAACACTGACGGAGGCCAGCGTAGCGCAGAGGTTAGCATGTGCGTCTATGACACGGAACGCCTGGGTTCGAATTCTGCCAGGAACATCGAAAAAAATTTTCAGCCTTGGTTATCCCCTCCTAATCCTGACGAAATTTATGAGGTACTTTGTCATGTAAAAACTTCTCCCCAAAGAGGTGTCGTTCTGCGGCACGTCGTTCGGACTCGGCCATAAAAAGGAGTTCCGTTATCGTTGAGCTTAAAACTTGAATCGGACATCACTCCTTGATATATAATTTTTATACCCTCCACCATAAGATGGGGGGTATACTAATTTCGTCATTCTGTTTGTAACTACTCGAAATATTCGTCTGAGACCCCATAAAGTATATATATTCTTGATCGTCGTGACATTTTATGTCGATCTAGCCATGTCCGTCCGTCTGTCCGTCCGTCCGTCCGTCCGTCCGTCCGTCTGTCTGTCGAAAGCACGCTAACTTCCGAAGGAGTAAAGCTAGCCGCTTGAAATTTTGCACAAATACTTTTTATTAGTGTAGGTCGGTTGGTATTGTAAATGGGCCATATCGGTCCATGTTTTGATATAGCTGCCATATAAACCGATCTTGGGTCTTGACTTCTTGAGCCTCTAGAGTGCGCAATTCTCATCCGATTGAGATGAAATTTTGCACGACGTGTTTTGTTATGATATCCAACAACTGTGCCAAGTATGGTTCAAATCGGTCCATAACCTGATATAGCTACCATATAAACCGATCTTGGGTCTTGACTTCTTGACCCTCTAGAGGGCGCAATTCTTATCCGATTGGAATGGAATTTCGCACGACGTGTTTTGTTATGATACCCAACAACTGTGCCAAGTATGGTTCAAATCGGTCCATAACCTGATATAGCTACCATATAAACTGATCTTGGGTCTTGACTTCTTGACCCTCTAGAGGTCGCAATTATTATCCGATATGCCTGAAATTTTGTACGATGAATCCTCTCATGACCATCAACAAACGTGTTTATTATGGTCTGAATCGATCTATAGCCCGATACAGATCCCATATAAATCGTTCTCTCTATTTTACTTCGTGAGCCCCAATGGGCCCAATTCTTATACGAATTGGCTGAAATTTTACACAGGTCTCCAACATATAATTTAATTGTGGTCCGAACCGGACCATATCTTGATATCGTTTTAATAGCAGAGCAACTCTTTTCTTATATCCTTTTTTGCCTAAGAAGAGATGCCGGGAAAAGAACTCGACAAATGCGATCCATGGTGGAGGGTATATAAGGTTCGGCCCGGCCGAACTTAGCACGCTTTTACTTGTTTCTATCAACGAGAGCAAATTAGGAATTGGAGGTGGGAAAAGGATGTAATGTTTATTGACATATGTCTTAAATCTTTGGATGTCAGATGGTTGGGAAAAACATTAGCCGGAAGTCGATTTCACATGCGAACGGTTCAGGCGAAATAAGAATTCCCTCTATAATCTATTATGCGGTCCGCTGGCCAAATAATTACAAACGGGTGTGAGTTCCTGGAATGTCTAGTATACCTGACATACATCCTTACATCAGGAATAAGAAGACGAATATCAGACGAACACACATCATGCAAGTACCGATAGAACAGCGCCAAACAACCCACACTGTGACGATGATCAAGGGAGGCAATAGAGTTGGATTGCCTACTGTCCCCAATCAATGCCATCGCACTCCTCTGTACACGGTCTAGTAGCTCCAGGGATGATTTTGAAGCTTCAGCCCATATATGTGAGTTGTACTCCATTTTCCGCCTTATGAAAGTGGTGTAGATGTGAGAAGTTTGCCGCTGTTCCTTAATGGAATGTTCATGGGCATAATTTGCGAATTTTACTGTCCGTCTCTCCTTCGTTTGCCCTTACGATTGACCTCTAGCTTGTTCTCTTCTTTGTGATTTCATCCCTCCTTCCTTCCCCGTCTCTCCTATTCTTCATTATTGCAAATACTTAAGTAAAGGCATTTGGCCTCAAAATCATATCATTCTTCAAATCTTCACCAATTGAAATTTCTATGCAATATAACCCCAAAGCATTCATTGCATCATCCGCTGAGATAATCAACATTAGCATCATACATTATCATCATGCACAACATTGTCCCTGCGACTATAGCCAAGCGATTGTGGCTAATTTAGCTTGCTCATGTAACCACAGCAATTCATTGGCCTCCACAACCTACACAACCTCCACACAACGATAGGAGTCATGGTACATCAATGATTATCCTTGACCTTTTGAAGCAATACAAGAGTAAACATCAATCCTAATGGTCAAAATGGGGAGAGCAAGAGAAAGAAAGAGTGGCCCAGCCTATTATGTAGATTTTTCTTTTATATTCTCGCAGCAAGAAAATAAAAACACTCAAGGCTAACAAGCGGCCAAACCTAATATGCATTGATATTTGGGCAAAGGGCTATTTTCCTTATTGTTGTTGTTCTTGGGGGAGGCAAGACCAAGCAAAGAGAAACGCACAAAAAAACGAAGTCCTTATATGCCGGCTTGCCGGTACTTATTTTTTATGGACCCCATAAGCAAACAAGAATTTCGTTCTACTATATGTTCGCATCAGGGTCACTACATTTTATGACCATGTTAAGGTCATCGTCGTCATTATCATCTTTCTTATGCGCATCAACATATGGCAGGAAAAATACAAGGACTTTAGACCATGCGGTTGAGTTTTTGTGTATGCATATATGTGTGTGGGGTATAATGTATAAAAAAAGTAAAAAAATAAATTCGGACTATGACGATCTCTAGATATGCTACAGTATAGCTTAGCAATACTTCTTAACCAATATGGAGGTGATTTTATATTTCCGTAGTAGTTGTTATTGTTGTTGTAGCAGTTTATTGTGTTCTATCTTTCGTCTGCTTGATTCTGTTGAGTGTCAAGACCCAGGAACTCTGCGACTAAGATGGGGTGCGTTCACAGGGATCTGGGTCTGAGTCGAGTGGGTCTGGCCGGGCAGTTAAACAGGCGACGTGTATCGTGCGGTCCCTGGTTATAATCGGGACATACATCTTGCACGTCGGTATCAATCCTAGCTCTGTAGGAATTGAGGCAGCTGCATCTGCCGGAACGTAATTGAGCCAGAACTACTCTGATTTGCCGGGGGAGGTCGATTTCTTCAGGTGCAATGGGTGGCGGTCGTTCTCCAAGGATTTGCAGCTTGATCTTGAGGTTCTCTCTTGTAGCGCTGAACCTCACGCTCTAGATCATGTAGATTTACCTTAAGGCTTCTGGGCGGTGGATATCTATCCACAAGATGATGAAATGGATGGTTTCTGCTATAACAGCACAAAAGGTATTGCTTAGACAGCATGTAGTTATGTCTTCGCACCGGTAGGATCTTTGTCTCCTGATGGAGGTGGTCCACATGAGAACTGATGAGACAGCCCGTCGCAGTTCGGAGGGCGGCATTCTGACAGATCCGAATATAATTCCACTGCGTGTCACAAAGTTCAGGAGACCACACTGGCGCTGCATAACTTACCACAGACCGGCCAATTGCTTTGTATGTGGTCAACAAGGTTTCTTGTCTGCACCCCAAGAGCAGCCAGCAAGTGACTTGAGGACCTTGTTTCTACTTTTGACTTTATCGCAGATTGCTGTGGCATGTGGGGAGAATGTGTAAGAGCTGTCAAATGTGACGCCAAGTATTTTGGGACACTTGATGGTCGGAATCATATCTCCATCGACCATCACAGTCAGCTCAGTATTCATCTCACGAGTATTTGTAGTGAACAATGTGGCTGAAGATTTGGTGGCGGATATCTTGCAGCGAAATATGAGGCAAGTTCGTTGAGGTAGACGTTCAACCTATCGCAGATGTCATCAATGGGTGGGGGGCCTGATGCCATGATCGTACAATCGTCCGCGTATGATACGATCTCTATGCCGTCTGGACGGGGTGGAATGGAGGATAGGTAGAGGTTAAACAGTGCCGGAGATATCACACCACCTTTGGGAACTCCCTGTTTCACTCTACGGTGTTTCGACTTCTTATCCCTTAATTCCACAAATGACTGGCGGCCACACAGATAATTCGCGACCTAGCTTTTCAGGCCTGGCTGGAGGGACGTGTTGGCGATGTCCTCAAATAGTTTGGCATGTCGAATGACTTCGATAGGTCCAATGCCACGAGGGCCGTCCTATCACATGGCCTGGGCTGATTAAAGCCACGGGAAATGTGTGCGTTGATGGCATGCAAAGCTGTTGTTGTGCTGTGCAGTTTTCGAAATCCATGTTGATGTTCGGCGAATTGAAATTCTCCTACGAGGCTCGGGAGGAGTAATGCCTCAAGCGTCTTTGCCACTGGTGAGAGAAGGGAGATCGGTCTGTACGACTCCCCCAAACGCGGGTGTTTTCCAGGCTTCAGTAGCGGAATCACTCTGCCCATTTTCCAGACATCGGGTACTATAAGAGTGTTCAATGACAAAGGTAAGGTACTCAACTCCAGGTGAATCCAGATTCTTCAACATCAATGTAGAGATTCCGTCGGGGCCCAACGCCTTAGATGATTTGGCGCCAAGGATGACATTCGTAACTTCGCCTACGGTAAATTGTGATGGCTGTTCATCGGCACGGAGACCACGAATACGGCGAATGGCTCTCCTCCTTCCCCTGTCTCTCTCGGAATGCACAATAAATTGACGGTTAAACAACCTGGCGCATCTCTTCGGATCAGTCACGGTTATTTCGCCAAAAGTGACTGAGGTCCTGTCATCCTATCTACCGGGGTTCGCGAGTGACTTAACAGTGGACCACAGATTGCCTACACCGGTGCCTAAGTTACATTGCTCCAGCCACAAATTCCGCTTATGTTCGTTGACTACCCTGTTTATTTCCAGATTCAGTAGGCTGATTCTGGGGTTAGCGGGGTCCATAGCACGAATCCCATCACGCTCTTCTGCGAGTACCACTACTTGCGCCGGGAAATTGGGCCGCACTTGGGGTATTCGACCGGCTGGTATAAAGCGAGCGGCTGCTGCGTTAATGATGTCTCGGAATTTCCTCTTGGCCACAAGCACATCAAAGGGGGGTGGCAGTTCACTGAAGCGGCAATTGGTATACTCTCTGAAGCCAGCCCAATCGGCCTTCTTATGATTGATAAACGTCCGGCGCTCAGAGGTTATGAAGTCGGGTGGTCTGTCGATGGTGAGAATTATGGGGAGGTGGTCTGACCCCAAAGAGATGACGGCTTGCCAGGATACGTCATTCAGGAGATCAGGGGATGCAATGGAGATGTCTGGCGAGCGGCTGCACCTCCTCGTAATCCTAGTAAGGGCATCCTCATTCACTGTGCAAAACGTGGAGCTTTCAATCTCCTCTGCCAAAGCTATGCCACGCTGGTCGTTACCTAGGGGAGAATGCCATGATGTGTAATGCGCATTAAAGTCCCCTAGAACCAGACGATTATGGCCAGATAGCAACCCACTTATGTCGGGGTTGTAAGCCTGGCCATTAATCGTGACACAGCTACCAACCGGCGGTATGTACACGTTGTATTCCATGTAGGGGTCACTAGGGCCTTGCGCAGGCGAGATAGGTCTATATTGCACGGAATTGTGTATTACGAAGGCCAATCCCCCACCTCCATTCCTTGAGCGATTCTTACGTAGCACATTGTAACCTTGACAATTGTGCAAGCTGCAGGTGTTGGTCAGCTTTGTCTCCTGGATCGCTGCGACCAATATGCTCTTCCGACTCACGAAGTCTACAATCTCATCGATCTTGTCACGAAGTCCGTTGCAGTTTAACTGCAAGAACGATACACTTCCCGGCACTGGCCTGGCAATATCTGGGCTGGGATGCTGCCGTTGGGTAAATTGCCGTACGGGAGAGGTCGGGGCGGTCACATAGTCCGACGACGGGGACGCTTGTGACCCACTGCTGGCTATGTTCGCACTGCACCTTGCGACATGGCCAGTATGACTATACTAACGCAGTGAAGTGAGGCCAGAGCAAGATCGGAAATGTACCCATTCCATGCACCGGTTACACCTCACCGAAACCGACCAATGGTTCTGGCAAACCGAACAGAACCAGGGTCCGGGGTTCTTTTCAATCCCGGTACGGACCAGAAGCGTGCGGAGAAGGCACTCCGGGATGTGCCGCTACCATGACGAAAAAAGACGAACACGTACACTCAGGAGGCAGCCCTTGCCGATGAGGGTTCCATCGGGTCAATCCGGTGCGTACCACCGGCTGCCATGGGATTGAATTTCAGTAGTAGTAAAGAATTGTGTTTTTTTCAATTCGTGCACTAAATTTCTTTATTGTATTCTTGTAAGATAGTGAAGAAATGTTTCTTCTTTGGGTAACAAACAAATGCTCTATGTTACCCTCTCAACACAGTATTGCTGTAGGGTATACAAATCCCCACTTTGGCATTGGTAAACATTCCACAAGTATAGATAGACTCATAAGCTTATAAATGAGCCAGTTTAGAGGATGATGATGATGATGTGGATGTCAACAACAAGGGAAGCCGCTTTGAAAATCTGCCTCCCCTCTCCTTTTCGCTTCGAGTATACACAATTACCACTTTGCCATTGGATGATATGTCTAACAAGGAACAACGACCACTATCATTCTCATCAAAGCTCGCCAAAAACTGTAGACAATCTGCTGCAGTTGGGGTCAAAAGTTTTTGGTGAACAATGTTTTCTATTGAGTTTTATCTTTTTTTTTTTTTTTGCTTGGCATCAGTTTGCCATACAAAATGGGGAGGTCGATGGTAATGACGATAATAAAAAGCATATTGGAATCATGTTAAACGACCATTACTGGTATGTACATAATTTGTTCGAATTCAATTGAGTGGATGAATAAAAAGCCATACTTGATGTTAGAGTGGCAAGACAAACAAAAAAATAAAAAAAAACTATATACGCGCCTTATGCAATGAAAATGAATCTGCATTATGAACTGTAACAAAATTTTGGGGAGAAAAAGATAAAGTTTTTAAATAGGGGTTTTTTTTTAATTAGTGCATGTGAGTATATTTTAGTATATGTGCTGAGAGATGTTGGGACTCAACTTAAGCGCCTCTTAAAAGGTTACATTTTAGTTTAAGCATACTTGTGAACATTTATAGCCCATTTACCAAATATGAATAGATAACGATTAACAAAAATGTTGAAGGTTTTCCATGAGTTCAGCTGAGAAAAAATACCAATAATTTTGTGCATTCATTTAACAGGTTTATAGTTAACAAGTTAAAGAGTGCTAAGTTCGGCCGAGCCGAATCTCGGGAAATCACCACCATGGATTCTACTAAAAATTTATGCAAAATACCATACCAAACTTCTGTGAAACCAGCAAATATTAAAGCTTCTTGGAACCGAACAAGGATGATTTAGAGACCGGTTTACATGGGAGCAATATCGGTTTATAGATTGATTTAGGCACATAACACCGCATGCAAAATTTCAGCCAATTCGGACTAAAAATGCATCTTGTAAATACTCAAGAAGTCAAATCTGAAGATCGGTCTATATGGGGGCTGTATTAGGATATGGATGGATACATGCTAAATTTCAGCCAAATCGGATAAAATTGCGGCTTGTAAGGGATCAAGAAGTTAAATCGGGAGATTTGTTTATATGGGAGCTTCATTAGATTATAGACCGATTTGTACCGCACTACGCACAGATGTTTGAAGTCATAACAGAGCACCGCATGCAAAATTTCAGAACCGGAAAATATAAGCTCAAGAAAATGCGACTGGGAAGTGATGGATGACCACAGCTTCTCTGATCATTGTTATATAAGTTTCAGATGAAAGGCGGATTAGAATGAATTTCGGCACTTATTCTGCACGACCATCCCCACTAGACCTGAAAGGGAAGTGGAAACTGCGAAGCACTTAGACATAATGGTCAAGAGGATTACGAAGGCCCCGAACGACTCGCTTGTGTCAACATGTTCTAAAGCTAAGCCAAGGGGCAAACAGCTACCGCCATGGTTGACCCCCGAACTGGTTGATCCAAGAAAGGGCTGCAAAAAAACTCTTCAACAGAGCGAAAACCACAAGGGCACCACCCGATTAGGACATCTATAAGGTTGAGTTAAGAAATTACAAAGGGGAGCTGAAAAACGCTCATAATAAATCCTGTGTGGAATTCTGCGGCTCCGTGGAGGATACATCTGTGGCCTCAAATATTCAGAAGTCAGACAATGTATGTACATTGTATAGTGAGGAAACACTAGAAATTCACGTTGATACACATTTCTCGGGTAACTATGTGGTAGGTGTACTGTCCCCTCTATTTTGGAATATAGCCAAAATAGAAGAAACAAGTAAAAGCGTGCTAAGTTCGGCCGGGCCGAATCTTATATACCCTCCACCATGGATCGCATATGTCGAGTTGTTTTCCCGGCATCTCTTCTTAGGCAAAACAAGTAAAAGCGTGCTAAGTTCGGCCGGGCCGAATCTTATATACCCTCCACCATGGATCGCATATGTCGAGTTCTTTTCCCGGCATCTCTTCTTAGGCAAAAAAAGGATATAAGAAAAGATTTGCTCTGCTATTAGAGCGATATCAAGATATGGTCCGGTTTGGACCACAATTAAATTATATGTTGGAGACCTGTGTAAAATGTCAGCCAATTCGAATAAGAATTGCGCCCTTTGTGGGCTCAAGAAGTAAAATAGAGAGATCGATTTATATGGGAGCTGTATCGGGCTATGGACCGATTCAGACCATAATAAACACGTATGTTGATGGTCATGAAAGAATCCGTCGTACAAAATTTCAGGCAAATTGGATAACAATTGCGACCTCTAGAGGCTCAAGAAGTCAAGATCCCAGATCGGTTTATATGGCAGCTATATCAGGTTATGAACCGATTTGAACCATATTTGGCACAGTTGTTGGACATCATAACAAAATACTACGTGCCAAAACTCATTCAAATCGGATAGGAATTGCGCACTCTAGAGGCTCAAGAAGTCAAGACCCAAGATCGATTTATATGGCAGCTATATCAGGTTATAGACCGATTTGAACCATACTTGGCACAGTTGTTGGATATAATAACAAAACACGTCGTGCAAAATTTCATCCCAATCGGATCAGGTTATGGACCGATTTCAACCATACTTGGCACAGTTGTTGAATGTCATAACAAAACGCTTGGTGCAAAATTTCATCCCAATCGGATAAGAATTGCGCCCTCTAGAGGCTCAAGAAGTCAAGATCCAAGATCGGTTTATATGGCAGCTATATCAGGTTATGGACCGATTTGAACCATACTTGGCACAGTTGTTGGATGTCATAACAAAACACTTGGTGCAAAATTTCATCCCAATCGGATAAGAATTGCGCACTCTAGAGGCTCAAGAAGTCAAGACCCAAGATCGGTTTATATGGCAGCTATATCAAAACATGGACCGATATGGCCCATTTACAATACCAACCGACCTACACTAATAAGAAGTATTTGTGCAAAATTTCAAGCGCCTAGCTTTACTCCTTCGGAAGTTAGCGTGCTTTCGACAGACAGACGGACGGACGGACGGACGGACAGACGGACGAACATGGCTAGATCGACATAAAATTTCGAATAAAAGACGATCAAGAATATATATACTTTATGGGGTCTCAGACGAATATTTCGAGTAGTTACAAACAGAATGACGAAATTAGTATACCCCCCATCTTATGGTGGAGGGTATAAAAAGGATATAAGAAAAGATTTGCTCTGCTATTAGAGCGATATCAAGATATGGTCCGGTTTGGACCACAATTAAATTATATGTTGGAGACCTGTGTAAAATGTCAGCCAATTCGAATAAGAATTGCGCCCTTTGTGGGCCCAATAATTAAAATAGAGAGATCGATTTATATGGGAGCTGTATCGGGCTATGGACCGATTCAGACCATAATAAACACGTATGTTGATGGTCATGAAAGAATCCGTCGTACAAAATTTCAGGCAAATCGGATAACAATTGCGACCTCTAGAGGCTCAAGAAGTCAAGATCCCAGATCGGTTTATATGGCAGCTATATCAGGTTATGAACCGATTTGAACCATATTTGGCACAGTTGTTGGACATCATAACAAAATACTACGTGCCAAAACTCATTCAAATCGGATAGGAATTGCGCCCTCTAGAGGCTCAAGAAGTCAAGACCCAAGATCGGTTTATATGGCAGCTATATCAGGTTATGGAACGATTTGAACCATACTTGGCACAGTTGTTGGATATAATAACAAAACACGTCGTGCAAAATTTCATCCCAATCGTCATAACAAAACACGTCGTGCAAAATTTCATCCCAATCGGATAAGAATTGCGCACTCTAGAGGCTCAAGAAGTCAAGACCCAAGATCGGTTTATATGGCAGCTATATCAAAACATGGACCGATATGGCCCATTTACAATACCAACCGACCTACACTAATAAGAAGAATTTGTGCAAAATTTCAAGCGCCTAGCTTTCCTCCTTCGGAAGTTAGCGTGCTTTCGACAGACAGACGGACGGACGGACGGACGGACGGACAGACGGACGGACATGGCTAGATCGACATAAAATTTCACGACGATCAAGAATATATATACTTTATGGGGTCTCAGACGAATATTTCGAGTAGTTACAAACAGAATGACGAAATTAGTATACCCCCCATCTTATGGTGGAGGGTATAAAAGGAGTAAAAGTGGTGGCGTTTGGTGATGACGTGGCTATTGCGTTTAGGAGAATGCAATTACAGAGTCACAAGCTGTGAAAAAATTTGTCAACGCCGACTATAAGAAAAATCCGCAATATATTGGGTTGCCCAAAAAGTAATTGTCGGTAATATAGTAGTAATATAGTCGGCGTTGACAAATTTTTTCAACGGCTTGTGACTCTGTAATTGTACTTTTTCTTCTGTCAGTTATCAGCTGTTACTTTTAGCTTGCTTTAGAAAAAAAGTGTGCGAAATTTTGTTTACATATGTTTGTTTGGCGTCAATTTTAATATGGGTACCACATATATTGAAAGAAATTCATTTAACAAACCGAATCAACGCCTGTGATATGCACCTTAAACGCAATGAATTCGATCCGTTTTAAAAACGAATCATAACTGGAGATGAAAAATGGATTGTTTACAACAACGTTAGTCGAAAACGATCATGGTCCAAGCATGGTGAACCAGCTCAAACCACTTCAAAGGCAGATATCCACCAAAAGAAGGTTATGCTGTCTGTTTGGTGGGATTGGAAGGGTGTGGTATATTTTGAGCTGCTTCCAAGGAACCAAACGATTAATTCGGATGTTTACTGTCAACAATTGGACAAATTGAATACAGCCATCAAGGAGAAGCGACCAGAATTGGTCAATCGTAAAGGTGTCATATTCCACCAGGACAACGCTAGACCGCACACATCTTTGGTCACTCGCCAAAAACTGAGTGAGCTTGGCTGGGAACTTTTGATGTATCCACCATATAGCCCTGGCCTTGCACCATCAGACTACCATTTATTTCGATCTTTGCAGAACTCCTTAAATGGTAAAACTTTCGGCAATGATGAGGCTATAAAATCGAACTTGGTTCAGTTTTTTGCAGATAAAGGCCAGAAGTTCTATGAGCGTGGAATACTAAATTTGCCAGGAAGATGGCAAAAGGTTATCGAACAAAATGGCAATTATATATTTGATTAAAGTTCATTCTAAGTTTTATTAAAAATGCATTTACTTTCTTTTACAAAATCCGCAATTACTTTTTTGGGCAACCCAATATGTTACCCACAACGGCACCTGTCTCCTTGGGAGGAAAGAATGTTCCATTTATAGAAAGCGCAAATTACCTGAGTGTTTTGCTGGACAGGAAATTGAATTTCAAATCCAACATTTTGGAAAGGGCAAGAAAGGTAACTCTTGCCCCTATACATCTGCAAGAGAGCCATTGGCAAAGTTGGCTGTTTAAAACGCGTTTCAGACCTATAATGTTTTATGGTGTTGTATTCTGGTGGAGAGTGCTTCAAAAGTTCAAAGCATTGTGGATAGACAAATTGCTGCAACCATTGCTGTGAGGAAAATGGAGGTTTTTGTTTGGTCATATGGGGGCAGCGGACTTTGCGTTATTGCCCGACCACTATTGTGTGGCATCAAGCGAAGATTATTGCAATTAGGGAGCTAGTGGAATGGCTAAAATATAATGTCATAACAAGGATTGGCATAAATATCTTCTCAGACAGCCTGGCAACCATTAAATTTCATTAGGACCTATTTCTTAATTCAAAAACCGAACTCGACTGTCGCAGGTCTCTGCACAAGGTGGTTGTTTTGGGTGTCGGGCCACAGAGATATACCACACTCAAAAAATATTTGTTTTAAATTTAAGGATTTTAGTAAAAGATTAGTAAACTTAATTTAAAGATGATCAATTTTTCAGATGTTTAAGGGAACATTCGCTTTAGTGAAAAATATTTTCCTTAATATTAAGGATTTTTTATTTAAAATAGCCTTACGATAGGAGCGTCTTTCAATGTTAGTTTTTTAGGTTAAGACGCTAAGTTTAATCAAGATCAGCCGGGCCGAATCTTGGGAACCCACCACCATGGATTCTGCTTATATATGGAAGCTATATAAGGTTATAGACACTGTTGTTGGAAGTCATAACAGAACACTATGTGCAAAATTTTAGGCAAATCGGACAAAAATTGACGCTTGCAAGCACTCAAGAAGTCGAATCGGGAGACCGGTTTATATGGGAACTATTCCAGGTTATAGACCCATTTGGGCTCTACTCGGCGCAATTGCTGAAAGTCATAACAGAACACAATATGCAAAATTTTAGCCAAATAGGCTTCCAGGGGATAAAGATAACAAATGGGGAGATTGGTTTATATGGGAGCTTTATCCAAATCTGAAGCGATGTGGCCCATTTGCAGTCTCCAATTACCTACATCAATAGGAAGTATTGTAGCGAGTCAATTTGAACTTGTACATGACATATCATTATTCCGATCAGTGATCAGCATCAGTGACCTTTCCCGAATACCATTGATAGGTCTATATTCATTTCAAATGTAATTTGAATAATTACATTTTACGACGATCCTAGCCACTGTACTGTCCTTATGTTTCTGTTCACTGTGCCATCTTTCCGCATGAGCCCCACAACCAGTCATACATAAATACAAATTGTCCAGCCATACAGGCACTCATTCATACACACGATCCTCACGACCGGCCAGCAAGCGTGCTAGACACATTTATTTACAAATACGCATGGCCCGGCCTCACAGCCATCTATACTTGACACTCCAATGTAAAGGGCATACAGTCGGGCATGGAAATTGAAATTTTTGCTTGTTGGTACAGATGCTCTCACGGATTGTCGTTATTCGACGTTCATTTTAATAAGACTAGTGGGATATAATTCTCACTTGGTTGATGCTACTTAATGTCACGTTTTTCTAGGGCTGGTCATGAGTTGTTGAGCAGACAGCAAAGTAAGACGTGTAGCATGATCCGCAGTCAGAAAGTCTAGAAGCTCTAAGGATTTCACCACCGATTAATGCGATTCATTCTCATCCTAACTTACGACTCCGTTAGTGCCATAAATAAAGCGACTAGGAAACTAGTTTGCATCCTAACGCGACTGGGCAACTGGTTCGCATCCTAACGCTGATTTGTTCACATTCTTACGCGACCGATCAACTGGTTTGCACCCTAACGCCGATTCGTTTGCATCCTAACGCGATTCGTTCGCATCCTATCGCGACTAGGAAACTAGTTCGCACCCTAACGCTGATTCATTCGCATCCTATCGCGACTAGGAAACTTGTTCGCATCCTAACGCTGATACGTTCGCATCCTAACCCGAATAGGTAACTAGTTCGCATCCTAACGCGACTGGGCAACTAGTTCGCATCCTAACGCTGATTCGTTCGCATCTTAACGCGACCGAGCAAATGGTACGCATCCTAACGCTAATTCGTTTGCATCCTAACGCGATTCGTTCGCATCCTAACGCGACTAGGAAACTAGTTCGCATACTAACGCTGATTCGTTCATATCCTTACGCGACTAGGAAACTAGTTCGCATCCTAACGTGATTCGGTCACATCCTAATGTGGCTAGGAAACTAGTTTGCATGCTAAGGCGACTGGGCAACCAGTTTGCATCCTAACACTGATTCGTTTGAATCCTTATGCGACTAGAAAACTATTGGGTTGCCCAAAAAGTAATTGCGGATTTTTCAGGTCGGCCCAATGAAGTTTATGATGACCAAATCAAAGCATTAATCGAATTGGATCGTCATGTTACTGAGCGTGAGATAGGAGAGAAGTTAAATATACCAAAATCAACCGTTCATTATCACATAAAAAGTCTTGGACTGGTGAAAAAGCTTGATATTTGGGTTCCACATGTATTGAAAGAAATTCATTTGACAAACCGAGTTAACGCTTGTGATATGCACCTTAAACGCAATGAATTTGATCCGTTTTTAAAACGTGTCATAACTGGAGATGAAAAATGGATTGTTTACAACAACGTTAGTCGAAAACGATCATGGTCCAAGCATGGTGAACCAGCTCAAACCACTTCAAAGGCTGATATCCACCAAAAGTAGGTTATGCTGTCTGTTTGGTGGGATTGGAAGGGTGTGGTATATTTTGAGCTGCTTCCAAGGAACCAAACGATTAATTCGGATGTTTACTGTCAACAATTGGACAAATTGAATACAGCCATCAAGGAGAAGCGACCAGAATTGGTCAATCGTAAAGGTGTTATATTCCACAAGGACAACGCTAGACCGCACACATCTTTGGTCACTCGCCAAAAACTGAGTGAGCTTGGCTGGGAACTTTTGATGCATCCATCATATAGCCCTGACCTTGCAGCCTACCATTTATTTCGATCTTTGCAGAACTCCTTAAATGGTAAAACTTTCGGCAATGATGAGGCTATAAAATCGAACTTGGTTCAGTTTTTTGCAGATAAAGGCCAGAAGTTCTATGAGCGTGGAATACTAAATTTGCCAGGAAGATGGCAAAAGGTTATCGAACAAAATGGCAATTATATATTTGATTAAATTTCATTCTAAGTTTTATTAAAAATGCATTTACTTTCTTTTAAAGAATCCGCAATTACTTTTTGGGCAACCCATAGTTTGCATCCTAACGCGATTAGATGGCATCCGTACTGTATTACACACCCCTTTTCTCTTTTCTCTTTACTCTGCTCTTGTCTTTCCAGACTCTTACCAAGGTGGTGGTGGTACCCACGGTGCGCGCATAAGCTAACTCTGAGCACCCGGGTAAGCTTACCGCCTGAAGACAACTGAATACTGAACAATCCAAATACAAACTGAATCCTCAACCGCCAGATAACGCAACCAGCCCAAACCGTCCGAATGCTGAAGAAACCGATTGAATGTCGAATCTACCCACCCGATCAACCCCCTAAAACAAGCACCTGTCGGTTAAAGCGTCTGACCAACACCCTGTACCGAAGAGCATAATTTTTAATTGTGCTTACTGAAGTATATTATCAATAAAGCCAGTACTGCGTACACAGATGGGGATTAAGAAGTGTGTTATTATTTAAGGCTTGTGGGCCCTTAAAGGTAAACCCTGGATGACTGCTGGCCTATCTCAGCCATAGATAAAACCACGTTACAGTTTCTGTGCAAAATTTCAAGCGGCTAGCTTTACGTGTTCGACCGCTGTCGTGATTTCGACAGACGAGCGGAGGCACGGACGGACATGGCTAGATCGATTCAAAATGTCGAGACAATCAAGAATATAGACACTCTATGGGGTCTTAGATCAATATTTCGAAGTGTTATAAATGAAATTACTAGATTAGTATACCCCCATCTCTAGCCTAAGAAAAGTCAGTTCTTCAGTTTTATACTTATCAAAATATTCGTCTAAGATCCCATAAAGTGCATAGATTATTAATCATCATGACATTTTAAGTCGATCTAGCTATGTCTGTACGTCCGTCCGCCAGTCAGCCGAAAACACGCAAACTTTCGAAGGAATAAAGCTAGGTCAGTAGGTAGTAGTAGTAGGTCAGTGGGGATTGCAAATGTTTGATATAGCTCATAGATATATGCGGAAGTGAGAGAATGCATGGAGAATGTCTATTGAGCAAACCAAACTAAAACAATCCCTTGATGCACATTTGACCTTAAATTCTACGTTCACATGCAATTGGACACCATCTCCTTTGAACATTTGTGTTGAGTATGCGGCAAGGAGGATAACCCTTAGAATGAGGTTGACGGGAACCTGGCGTATCACAAAACTATGAACATTCTTCTGTTGTAAAAGGGACAAGTGATGCATCTCGATGTCAGGCTGTGTGCGGCTCTGCGTGTTGTATACTTCCTTGTTCACGGGCTGGGCGTCGTTTTCCTCCAAAAAGGTACGGCTTAGTCTATCATCTGCCACAAATGCCCGCCTATGTTTCTTCTTCTTACTTTTCACGCCACATAGCCCATTTAAATCACTAAACTTTCTACGTGATTTGTGCCTGTCGTTTACGCTCAACTTTGTTAAACATGTATAGTTATCAATTAAGGAAATAAACGACTAATTGGTTTCTATTCTTGATGTGTTTATAATGTAAATGAGCATAAAAATTCCTCTTTTCGCCATATTTAATTATTTCTAACTAATTCTTTCTCACAATTATCGAACAAAATAAACTCCCCCGCCTAAAAAGAAGCATGAAAAAGTTATAATTTTGCCTAATTGATTCTTTCAAAACTTACTGCTATGGCAATAATAAACTAAACAAAAAGTTATGGCCTACTTTTAGGCGCTAACATTAATGCGCAACTAAAGCATACATTTTCATAAACCATTTATTGCATCAATACAGCAGAACAATGATCAGTGGAAAAAAACACAAAACTTTCCCCAAACGTCACAAACCATTAGCTCTAGGGTCAACTCTCACGAAAACTCATACACATACCCAAACATAAAACTTATACTAAAGTCTAAAAATACTTTTGGGCCAAAGTTTGGTGCGGAAATTTCTCAAAACAAAAAAACGAATCTTCATGCAGCAGTATGTTTAGGTTACGATTGTATATCAATAATACCAATCAAGCGGATGACATACGTTTTTGCTTCCACCCCAAAATAAAATAAAAGAAAAACAAAAATTACTCGGGGCTTCTGTTGTGGGACAACAAAAGACCAGAGTAGCAAAGCAATTACTCATCTTTCGTTCATTTATTCATGTATAAAAATGGAATTGACTGACCCTACAGCATAGCAAAAGAAAAACTCACAGTCCGCACAAACTCCGACCAGATCCTAGTAGTGTAGGGCTCCCCTGCCTTCGAACACAAGGCAAGAAGCCAATGTAGGAGGCAGGATGCGGAAAAAAAGTTACGTTAACAACTACATAAATCTTTAATGCCATAAAAATAATTTCTTAATAGTGTTAAATCAAGTAGAAACATATACACGCACGCACGTACTTCAACGCACACATGCACAAACATAGGCGAACAAACGCTTATTTTCCTTCATCCATAAACTAACACACGCACACAACAACATCTTAGATTATCGTTCCGAAAAAAAGAGGTGGCAAGAAAAGTTGACGATGCCAATGTTTCCGGTCGAGTGAAGTTTTTTTTTTTTTTTTTGTATGGAGGATTTAAAGCTTTAATACATACATGTTAGAGCAATTAGGGGACGTGAGAATTGGAAATGAGGAATGGTGTCCTTATGATAAATGAAATACCTAGATTGTCAAATGTTTTTTTTTTTATGTCTCTGAAGCAAAGAAGTGAAAGCTTTAAATGTTTTGAAATTTGTGAAAAATTTTTCAGAAACCTTAGGTTAGGCTAGGTTTAAAAGAGGGTGTGAATATTAATACGCCCCATGCCACTAATGGACATACACCTAAGCTAATAATCGGTTTGTTGTGCGCTCTAAAAACTAAAAAGTAACCTCGAATAAGTAAAAAGGCGCTAAGTTCGGACGGGACGGGGTAAGAGTATAAAGCCGGAGTCGAAGTATTAAGCCGGAGTCGGAGAGCGGTTCGGAGTCGGGGCAAGCGTGCTCAACTCCGAACCAAAGTCCGACTCCGGCCTCAAAAACTCGACTCCGCAGCCCAAAATGTCGATAAGCCTAATATAATTATTGTAACTGTATCAAATTTCAGAGAAATCGGATTGTAAATGCGCCTTCGCGCCCCTTCGATATCCTTCTTCAATTTGGCCTTGATCGGGCCAGATTTGGATATAGCTTCCATATAGACCGATCTCTCGATTTAAGGTTTTAGGCCCATAGAAGGCACATTTATTGTCCGATTTCGGCGAAATTTGGGACAGCGAGTTGAATTACGTCTTTCGACAACTTTCTGCAGTTTGGCTCAGATCGGTTCAGATTTGGATATGGTTACCAATAAGACCGATCTCTCGATTTAAGGTTTTTGGCCCATTAAAGGCACATTTATGGTCCGATGTCGCCGAAATTTGAGACAATAAGATAGGTCAAGCCCCTAGGCATAGTTCTGCAATATGGCACAGATCGATCAAGATTTGGATATAGCTACCATGTAGACCGATCTCTCGATTTAAGGTTTTTGGCCCATAAAAGTTGCATTTATTGTTCGATGTCGCCGAAATTTGATACTGTGAGTTAAATTAAGCCCCTTAACATACCTCTGAAGTATGGCACAGATCGGTCCAGATTTGGATATAGCTGTCATATAGAATGATCTCTCGGTCTAAGGTTTTTGACCCATAAAAGGCCATAAAGACCGATATCTGATTTAAAGTCTTGGCCCCATGAAAGGCGCATTTATAATCCGATTTATCTGAAATTTGACACAGTGACTTATGTTGGGCTTTTCGTCATCCGTATCGCATATGTTTCAGATCGGTTTATTTTTAGATATAGCTACTAAAAAGACCAATATCGGAACATATTTCGATAAAGCTGCTATGGGGTATACTGCATTTTTCACCGGATTTTGACGAAAGGTGGTTTACATATATATAGCCGAGGTGGTGGGTATCTAAAGTTCGGTCCGGCCAAACTTAACGCCTTTTTACTTGCTTTTGTTTCAGATGAATATTTCGATGAGTTACAAAAGGAATGGCGAAATAAGTATACCCCCATTCAATGGTGGAGGGTATAAAGATTATCTTTGCATAATGTCGTGCGTTTGATCGTATTGTGATTTCGACAGAAGAATGGATGGAAAGGCGGATGGGCGGACGGTCTTGGCTAGATGGACGATCAATAATATATGTACTTAATGGGGTCGCAGATCAATATTTAGAGGCGTTACAAAGGGAATGACCATGGTGGTGGGTATGGAAATTACCTATTTCTCTTTAAATAACCGATGCTTTAATTTACTCATTGAGCTCCAAGGAGGCCCTCTTTTGGCTACAGTTTGATATGTGGAATAAAATTATGACCTCTTACTTTTGTATTAAATATATTTCCTATTGATCCCCGAATAGCTATATTTAAACGAATTCCCTGATTTAACTTCTTTAGCTCTATGTGTGTAAGTTGTACAGCAATGATTACACTAAAATACATTATCCTATATACGAACCCATTTATAAAACATTATAAAAGGACAGATTATGAATAGATTTTTCTATTTTTCTTCATAAAACATGGCTTTTGAGGAAAATTAAATCATATATGTCAGTTTTCTTTTATTCCTTAGCCAGTCATGGAGTTCTCCATCAGCATTGACTGAGTTCAACAACTATATTTAGAAGTTACTTTAGCCATTTAAGCTGACTGGTTGGCTGGCGCCCTTTTCTCGTGTTTCTGCACTTAATGTTACATACCGCCAACTTTACTTGGAAATCACCCCCCGAGCCGAAAGAGCTTTGACGTTCTGAAGAAATTATTTACAAAGTAATTACGATTAGTGACACAAACAACAAAATCCAGTCGGTCACAAATGCTCTGTAAAGCTTTATGGCCATAGCGGCCGTACAAGACCAACAACCATGGTCGGTGCTTCTACTTACTTTTGTCCAACGGATGGATGACCGCACTAAGTTGTGCCTGGAAATGGAAGGCAGTGGGGCGAAGTGAACAGATTTTCTCAATGGACGCAATAAGCAAACATGGATAGCGGCTAACAAACACTACCACAAGCACATTGAAAATGTATTAAGTTAATGTTCACCACAAACTTATGGCAAGACAGTGGCTAGGTTAGATACTAATGGCAGTCTGCAATCAGGCAAACTAAGACAAATCTGAAGCCACAGTTATTGACAAACCAAAAACTAATTCTGGTGAAAATCGAACGAACGACGCCAGCATTGCTAAGCTAGCAAATCAGCTTTCGGATAGCTTACAAATCAAAGCCTCTGTTGGGAATCGAAACCATTCCCTATGATAAGCTCGTTACCAAATCAGCTATGGAGGTTACAATACTGTAAGGACCTGGTGGTTACAATACTGTAAGGACGAAGAAGGTTTGCAAAATATCTCAACCTCTTGCAGCTCCATGGTTGCATAAGTAAGAATGGTATGACATTCATACCACTGTGCCATAAAGCTGTAAACTTTTGTAATAGAAGCTTAACAAAATCGTTGGCCACAATAATGTGGCAGTTAATGTAAGCGTTTGTATGTGTGTGTGTGTGTGTGAGTTGATATGAAAAGTGTACGTGTATGTATGTTCAAGAGTAATTCACTATATTCCCTAGTATATATCCATAAGAGTGTGCGTGTATGTATGTGCTTTGGTTGAAATGCCCATGGAAACGAATGGGGTGGGCGCTTAGGGAAGCTCGTAGTGTATAAGCGGATAATTACTTTGGAAAATTGTGATCAATCATAGCATTTGATGGCCACCAAATGGTGTTGGTAATTGCTGTAAAGGTAGTCGGAATTGTGTACTCTAGCAAAAGTTTTTAATAGAGCTAACACACACACACACCCATACATACACAAGAGGATCCTACAAAGAAAAATGGAATGGACATTGTGGTTTAGCTGTACGGTAGATTTATAATGAGTACACCGATGATGACGCCGAGTATAAGGATGTTAGAGATTGTGTGGCAATAGGAAACCAAACAATGACAACGAAAAACCAAAAACGCCAATCAACCTAATGGAAAATGACAGAAGACAGGAAGCCCAAAAAGAAAAAAACCAAAAAAGCCCCAACGAATGAACGAAGAAAAAACTTTTGCTTTGAGTAGAGGGAAGCCACATATGGAAAAGTTAAGTCTAAGTGCTCTGATGGGAGTCTGGCCTTTGGTTATGGGAGGGAGTTAATGGAAATTTAGAATTTAGGGCTTAAGGACTAAGTTGGATTAAGCATAAGGTGGCCTTTGGAAACTTTAAACTCAGTGGCCAGTTAGGCTTATTGTGTAAGCAATGGTTCGTATGGAATTCTTTAAAAGTATACAGCTACTAACTTTTAAAGCTTGGATGTCAGCTGGATAGGCCAATTAATAAAGCCAACCCAGATTTACAAACAAATCAAAAATTTAAGAATCGGAAGGAGAGGATTAAATATAAAATTTTTGGGTTATGAATAAGAACTATCCGAAAACGTTATGTAAGGCAAGTGAATAGGCCTTAGGTTCGGCTGGGTTAAACTTTGGCTACCCACCATTCTGTTATGTTTATTAACAACATTTTGATATAATTCGGTAAAAGTGTTCCATAGCAGCTATATCGAAACGTAAGCCGATCTAGACCAAACCCAGCGGAAGCGGGTAATATATGTGTAATTCATATTGTCTATGCATAAATAAGAAAATCGGTCTATATGGCAAAAAGCATGCAAATTTGCCCGTGAATATTCCATTAAGGCAAAGGGATAAACTTCTCACATGTCAATGAGTACAGCACTCATTGACATGCGATTCGAGGTTAAGCTTAAAGCTAAGGGTCATCCGATTCAAGTTTAAGCTCAATGCTAAGAGGCATCCTTTTCATAGACGAGTTCCAACGACGAAACGCGAGCCGGCAATGTATTGGGTTGCCCAAAAAGTAATTGCGGATTTTTCATATAGTCGGCGTTGACAAATTTTTTTCACAGCTTGTGACTCTGTAATTGCATTATTTCTTCTGTCAGTTATCAACTGTTACTTTTAGCTTACTTTAGAAAAAAAGTGCAAAAAAAGTATATTTGATTAAAGTTCATTCTCAGCTTTATTAAAAATGCATTTAATTTCTTTTAAAAAATCCGCAATTACTTTTTGGGCAACCCAATATAACTATGGACACCGCACAGGCTGGAACTTTAAGCTGGGATCTATGTGAGGAACATAGTTATCATGAGAAGCTCAGCTGAAAGCTACAGGGCGCGTTCACAGGTTACGAATGCTTCTTGTACGGAGTAACTGCAACTGCAGTCGCGAACAATCAGCGGTATCGAGTGGAGAGTCTTAGTGAGAAGCCAGGTGGCACCACCTTTTGTATACATACGGAATGCCTATGATGCTCGATATGACAAGCCGAGTTTTTTTGGCGCCTTTAAATATCTAATGGCCGTAATGTTCCCTCAGCGATCGGTGCTATGGACCGGAACAAGGTTACTCATCTTTAAGAGTTAGCGGGGATAGCTACCTCCAAATGAAATGTGAGCACAACAACAACAACGACCTGACGCATTGCGACACCTCTTTGGGGAGAAGCCTTTACTTGCCATGCAATTTTTTGAAGGCCACCATAGCGCAGAAGTTGGCATGTCCGACGCTGAATGCCTGGGTTTGAATCCTGGCGAGACCATCAGAAAACAAGTAAAAAGGCGTTAAGTTCGGCCAAGCCGAACTTTGCATACCCACCACCTGGGGTATATATGTAAACCACCTTTCATCAAAATTCGGTGAAAATTTCATACCTTATGTCCCATATCAATTATATCAAAATATGTTCCGATTTGGACCAAATACTAATAAGTACAGTAGATATATTTAAAAATAAACCGATCTGAACATTATACCATATGTCCCACATCAGTTATATCAAAATATTTTCCGATGTGGACAAAATAATAATAAGTACAGTAGCTATATCTAACAAGTAAAAGCGTGCTAAGTTTGGCCGGGCCGAATCTTATATACCCTCCACCATGGATCGCATTTGTCGAGTTCTTTTCCCGGCATCTCTTCTTAGGCAGTTGCTCTGCTATTAAAACGATATCAAGATATGGTCCGGTTCGGCCCATTGGGGCTCACGAAGTAAAATAGAGAGAACGATTTATATGGGATCTGTATCGGGCTATAGACCGATTCAGACCATAATAAATACGTTTGTTGATGGTCATGAGAGGATCCATCGTATAAAATTTCAGACATATCGGATAATAATTGCGACCTCTAGGGGTCAAGAAGTCAAGATCCCAGATCGGTTTATATGGCAGCTATATCAGGTTATGAACCGATTTGAACCTTATTTGACATAGTTGTTGAAAGTAAAAATTAAATACGTCGTGCAAAATTTTAGCCAAATCGGATAGTAATTGCGCCCTCTAGAAGCTCAAGAAGTCAAATCCCCAGATCTGTTTATATGACAGCTATATCAGGTTATGGGCCGATTTCAACCATACTTGGCACAGTGCACAGTTGTTGGATATCATAACGAAATACTTCGTGCAAAAATTCATTCAAATCGGATAAGAATTGTGCCCTCTAGAGGCTCAAGAAGTCAAGACCCAAGATCGGTTTATATGGCAGCTATATCAGGTTATGGACCGATTTAAACCATACTTGGCACAGTTGTTGGGTATTATAACAAAACACGTCGTGCGAAATTCCATTCTAATCGGATAAGAATTGCGCCCTCTAGAGGCTCAAGAAGTCAAGACCCAAGATCGGATTATATGGCAGCTATATCAGGTTATGGACCGATTTGAACCATACTTGGCACAGTTGTTGGATATAACAACAAAACACGTCGTGCAAAATTTCATTTAAATCGGACAAGAATTGCGCACTCTAGAGGCTCAAGAAGTCAAGACCCAAGATCGGTTTATATGGCAGCTATATCAAAACATGGACCGATATGGCGCATTTACAATACCAACCGACCTACACTAATAAGAAGTATTTGTGCAAAATTTCAAGCTTCTCGCTTTACTCCTTCGGAAGTTAGCGTGCTTTCGACAGACGGACGGACGGACAGACGGACGGACATGGCTAAATCGACATAAAATGGGACTGGGAAAATCGACTTTATGGGGTCTCAGACGAATATTTCGAGTAGTTACAAACAGAATGACGAAAGTAGTATACCCCCCATCTTAAGGTGGAGGGTATAAAAATAAACCGATCTGAACCATATACGACACTGATGTCGTATAGCCTAACATAAGTCACTGTGACACATTTTAGTGAAATCGGATTAAAAATGTGCTTTTTATGGGGCCAAGACTTTAAATCGAGATATCGGTCTACATGGCAGCTATATCCAAATCTGGACCGATTTGGGCCACTTGCATAAAAATGTCAAAGAGCTTTACACAAAGCACTTTCCCACATTTCGGCGAAATCGGATAATAAATGCGCCTTTTAAGGGGCCAAAACCTTAAATCGAGAGATTGGTCTATATGGCAGCTATATCCAAATCTAAACCGATCTGGGCCAAATTAAAGAAATGTGTCGAAGGGCCTAATACAACTCACTGTTCCAAATTTCAGCAAAATCGGATAATAAATGTGGCTTTTATGGGCGTAACACAATAAATCGGAGGATCGGTATATATAGCAGCTATATCCAAATCTGGACCGATCTGGGACAAATTGACGAAGGAAGTCGAAGGTCCTAACACATCTCACAGTCCCAAATTTCAGCGAAATCGGTTAATAAATGCGGCTTTTATGGGCCTTAGACCCTAAATCGGCGGATCGGTCTATAAGGGGGCTATATCAAGATATAGTCCGATATAGCCCATCTTCGATCTTAACCTGCTTATGGACAAAAAAAGAATCTGTGCAAAATTTTAGCTCGATATCTCTATTTTTAAAGACTGTAGCGTGATTTCAACAGACAGACGGACAGACGGACGGACATGTCTAGATCGTCTTAGATTTTTACGCTGATCAAGAATATATATACTTTATAGGGTCGGAAATGGATATTACGATGTGTTGCAAACGGAATGACAAAATGAATATACCTCCATCCTTCGGTGGTGGGTATAAAATTTTTCAGCGTTGGTTTTCCCCTCCTAATGCTGGCAACGTTTGTAGGTACTATGCCATGTAAAACTTCTCTCCAAAGAGGTGTCGCAATGCGGCACGCCATTCGGACTCGGCTATAAAAAGGAGGCCCCTTATTATTGAACTTAAACTTGAATCGGTCTGCACTCATTGATATGTGAGAAGTTTGCCCTTGTTCCTTAGTGGAGTGTTCTTGGGCAAATTTTGCAAAATTGCATACTATTTTTAATCCCTCCACCATTGGATGGGGGTGTATACTTATTATACCCTGCACCACCACTGTGGTACAAGGCATTTGTTAGTAACAGTCAGAAGGATGACAGATAGACCCATTGATAAGTATACCGATCGTCTTTGAATCAATTTTTGATTCGATTTAGCCATGTCCGTTTGTCTGTCCGTCTCTCTGTCTGTCCGTCTGTTGGTCTGTCCATGTTAATTTGTGTAGAAACTATAGGCCCCAATTTTCATCCGATTGTTTTGAAATTCGGTACACACATTTGTTTTGGCATAGAGACGAAGCCTATTGAAATTAGAAAAAATCGGTTCAGATTTGGATATAGTTTCCATATATATGTTCCTCCGATTTGGACTAATATTGAAATAATGTGGTCATTTGTTAACCGATTCTATCAAAATATGACAAAAAGGACTTTCCCTTGACTCTCGACATTACTGATGAATTCAATAGAAATCAGTTCAGATTTAAATATAGCTCTCACATATACAAATATCACCCGATTTTCACTCCATAAATATGTTCATCAGATTTTGGAATAATGTTGGCATTTGTCAACCGTAATTCTTGCAGCTTGAACATATTTGCTTAAAATTTGATACGGATTGTCTAATAACCCATCTGAAAACATCCGCCAAGGTCCATAAAAATTGGTTTAGAAGTAGATATAGGTCCCATTTTGTACTTATAGGGTAGGTATAGGATATTATACAGTCGGAACAACCTTACCTTTGCCTTTCCTTACTGGTTTCAGGTTAAGATGCTTAGTTTAACAAGTAACAAGTAAAAAAGCGTTATGTTCGGCCGAGCCGAACTTTGGAGAACCACCACCTAGGATATATATGTAAATCACCTTTCGTCAAAATCTGGTGAAAAATTCATACCTTATGCTTCATAGCAGCTACATCGAAATATGTTCCGATTTGGACCAAATATTAATAAGTATAAGTGATTGTTCAATTGTGTATAACAAAATATTAATCGTTTTTAGTACCCATATCTAAAAATAAACCGATTTGAACCATCTACGACACCGATGTCGAAAATCACAGTGTCAAATTTCAGTGAAATCGGATTTCAAATGCGACTTTTATGGGGCAAAGACCACGAATTAAGATATCGGTCTATATGGCAGTTATATCCAAATCTGGACCGATTTGAGCTAAAATGCAGAAAAATGTCGAAGAGCGTAACACAACTCACTGTACCAAATTTCGGTGCAATCGGACAATAAATGTGCCCTTTATGGGGCCAAAACCTTAAATCGAGAGATGGGTTTATATGTTAGCTATATCCAAATCTGGACCGATTTGAGCCAAAATAAAGAGAGATGACGGAAGGCCTAACAAAACTCTTTGTCCCAAATTTCGGCAAAATCGGATAATAAATGTGGTTTTTATGGGCCTAAGACCCTAAATCGGCGGATCGGTCTATATGATAGCTTTATCCTAATCTATACCGATGTGGGCCAAATTGAAGAAAAATATCGAGGAGCCTTACACAACTCACGGTCTCAAATTTCATCAAAATCGGATGATAAATGTGGCTTTTATGGGTCTAAGACCCTAAATCGGCGGATCGGTCTATATGGGGGCTATATCAAGATATAGTCCGATATAGCTCTTCTTCGAACTTAACCTGCTTATGAACTAAAAAAGAATCTGTGCAAAGTTTCAGCTCAATATCTAGTCAACGGACAATAAATGCGCCTTTTATGAGCCTAAAGCCTTAAATCGAGAGATCATTCTATATGGCAGCTATATCCAAATCTTGACCGATCTGTCTCACTGTCACAAACTTCGGCGGCATCTGAATATAAATGCGCCTTTTATGGGCGCAAAACCTTTAATCGAGTGCAAGGTCTATATGGCAGCTATATCCAATTCTGGACCGATCTGGGCCAAATTAAAGAAAGGTGTGGAGAGGCCTAACACAATTCACTGTCCCAAATTTTGGCAAAATCGGACATTAAATGCGCCTCTTATGGGTCTAAGACCTTACATCGAGATATCGGTCTATAAGGCAGCTATACCAAAATCTGCTCCGATGGGTATAGCCAAGTACGCTCTAGATGGATATATTCGAAGTTCATGTCTATATGGGACTCAAATGAAAAGAATTAGGCAGTAGATTACAATAGTGGCATAAAACATTAGGTCCAAGTTATGGGAGGTCGCCCACCCCCATATACCTCTAAATGGGCATATTAGCCGACCATGGCTATATGGGTCTCAAATGAAAGGTATTAAGGAGTAGATTACGAATATGACATTAAAACTTGCGTTCAAGTCTAGGTGGCGTTTTTCCTCCAAAAGATACGTCAAATAGGTTATTTGATCCATTATGACAATATGGAACTCAAATGATACGTATTTGAGAGTAGAAAACGAATTTGATATCCAATTTTGGAGCCAAGTGTTTGGGGTTACGCCCTAAAGCAGCCTCTAAACTGAACTTCATTTCCGTTGGGAATAAAGAACGATTTTGATATCAATTTTCAGTGCAAAGTGCCGGTGGACGCCCCAGCCCCAAAACACCCTACGGTTCATATTTACCGGCCATGACAATATGGGGCTCAAATTAAAGGTATTTGAATGTGCAGCACGAATTTGATATTTAAGTCGAAATGTCAAAGGTGCCTTTGCTCCCCTAATGAGAACATTACCCTAAGGAAGAACATTTCCAACAGGAATAGAGAAGGGGCAAATCCTTACACATCAATCAGTGCTTTCCGATTCAAGTTGAAACTCATGGTAAGGGACCTTTTTTTATAGCCGAGTCCGAACGGTCTCCCGCAGTGCGACACCTCTTTGGGAAGTTTTTTTAAATGACCATGCATGGCATTTTACCTCGCAAATGTCGCGAACATTAAGAGGGGATAAACACCGCTTTGTCCTATGTTCTTGCCAGGATTCGGATGCGTTCAGGGTCATAGACTACAATGGCACGAAATTGATATACGCATTCAGGGCGAAGTTTCCCCATCCTAAAAAGATATTAGAAAGTTTAAGAAGGCTCAGCGGGGTGGACCCGGTTCAGCTAGTATCTTAATATAGCCCCCATATAAACCGATTTTGTGATTTAAGGTCTTCAGCCTATTAAATCTGAATTTATTACCTGATAACGATGACACTTAGACAATAAATTGGGTTAAGATCCCCGATATTCATGCCGTACAGGGTCCAAATCGCTCTTTGTCTTAATATGGCCCCCATATACATCGATCTCCCGATTAAAGGTTCCAGGCTCATAAAAACCGCATTTATTGGCCAATTTCATGGAAATTTGAAACAGTGAGCTATTTTATGTATCCATGCCGAGTATGGAAAAGATCTGACCATTTTTGGTATAGCCCCCATAAAAGTCGATCTCCCGATTGAACGACTTTCATCCATAAATAGCGAATTTATTACCCGATTTTGCGGGAACTAAGTACAGTGAGCTATGTTGAACCCCTAGATATCCTCCCCCAACGTATTGATGCCGATCTGATCACATTTGTATATAGCAGCCATATAGTATAGACCGATTTATGGTCTTGAAGACACTTTTTTAAGACACCTTTATTACACGATGTTAATGAAATTTTGAAAAGTTATTTATGGCGACTTGGGTCCAGTTCGGAACAAATGTCGATATAGCTTGTATGTGGAGATATTCGATTCTGGTCGAGCTCAAAATCCCGTTTCGGTGGAGATATTTGATCCTGGTCGAGCTCAAAATCCCGTTCCGGTGGAGATATTCGATCCTCGTCGAGCTCAAAATTCCGTTCCGGTGGACATATTCGATCCTGGTCGAGCTCAAAATCCCGTTTCGGTGCATAGGACCGATCGCCGCGGGAGCATTATGGCCATTGGTCATATAAAGGCGCCGATTACTTCGCCTTGTCATATCGAGTATCATAGGCACTGAGTGCTTAAGCCAGTGCCGCCTGGCCTTTCATGGTCATAGTTATCACGCACTGGATTTTAAAGAAATGTTGTATATATATACCCGAGGAAGTAGGTACCCGATGTTCGGCCTATAAAGAATATATATTCTTGATCAGCGTAAAAATTTAAGACGATCTAGACATGTCCGTCCGTCTGTCTGTTGAAATCGCGCTACAGTCTTTAAAAATAGAGATATTGAGCTGAAACTTTGCACAGATTATTTTTTTGTCCATAACCAGGTAAATTTCGAAGATGGGCTGATCGGACCGATCCGCCGATTTAGGGTCTTAGGCCCATAAAAGTCACATTTATCATTCGATTTTGCTGACATTTAGCACAGTGAGTGGTTTTACGCCCTTCAACATTCTTCGTCAATTTGGCCCAGATCGGTTCAGATATGGATATAGCTGCCATATAGACTGATCCTCCGGTTTAGTGTCTTAGGCCCATAAAAGCCACATTTATTATCCGATTTTGCTGAAATTTGGGACAGTGAGTTGTGTTAGGCCACTCGATATTCTTCGTCAATTTGGCCCAGATCGGTCCAGATTTGGATATAGTGCCAAATAGACCGATTTCTCGATTTAAGGTTTTGGGCCCATAAAAGGCGCCTTTATTGACCGATTTCGCCAAAATGTGGGACAGTGCTTTGTGTAGGACTCTTCGGCATTTCTCTGCAAATTGGCTAAAATCGGTTCAGATTTGGATATAGCTGCCATATAGACCGATATCTCGATTTAAAGTCTTGGCCCCGTAAAAGGCACATTTAAAATCCGATTTCACTTAAATTTGACACAGTGACTTATGTTAGGCTTGTGGACATCCCTGTTGTATATGGTTCAGATCGGTTTATTTCTAGATATAGGTACTGTACTTATTAGTATTTGGTCCAAATCAGAATATATTTCGATATAATTGCTATGGGACATAAGGTATGCAATTTTCACCGGATTTTGATGAAAGATGGTTTACATATATACACGAGGTGGTGGGTATCCAAAGTTCGGCCCTGCCGAACTTAACGCCTTTTTACTTGTTTATATTTTGCTTAACATTTATGCTAAGTACGGTCCAAATCGGTCTTTCCCAAGATATAGCTCCTAAATAAACCAATCTCTCGATTGTTCTCGTTCGGTTCGTAGAAGCTATCCTGTTTATCCTGGTTTGGCAGAAACTTTGTACGTAGGGCAAAATTATTCCCTTCAACTAAATTTTGTTTTGTGTAAATTTTGAGCAGAATACATGGTGGTGGGTTTCCGAGATTCGGCCCGGCCGAACTTAGCACGCTTTTACTTGCTTTTTTTTATCCATATATCCTTTTAGTACAATTCGCCCTGGGATGTGTCTCAAAAATTGTCAGCATATTTCATTTATACAATCTTTGTCTTTTTGTCAGCATATTTTGTTTATACAATTTTGGGCCTCTTGCTGTACTAATTAGATGATCATTTGGGGTGAGCAAATCAGTACAGACTCTTGAGTGGAAAAAAGAAACCTCAAATTCATGGCCATTCAGTGTTTTGAACCATTACCAATTAGATTTGAACTTTTTAACCCCTTTGATGCGGCTGGGGCCATTGCCATTGCCATTGCCATTGCCATCGAATATGTCCCTAATATGGCCTTGATAAAAATTAAAATTAAAACAATAATGACTTCAATTAGCATAATATGACTACAACAAAAACAAAAGCAATGACAATGGGCCACGAGAAGCACCACTTTTTTTTTAATAACTCTGCACAGGCTAATAAATCAAAATACAACAAAAACAAACACTGCATACAATGAAGACAAAACCTCCGTAAGGACCAAAAAGGACCTCTGAACAATGAAACACCAGAGACAAGCCGAAAAGAAAGCAAAGTGGCCAAATAGCCCATTCAGCCTAACATTCAGACAGCCAGTTAGCCAGTCAGCCAGCTACCACCAATTGTGTATCAAACATCAGCAAGGGCGGTTTTTGTTTGGGGAATTGCTTGGAAAAAACGACTAGCTTCTCTAAATGAAGCAGGCCGAGCCAGTTGGTGATAAATAAATTATTTTTGGCAACGCCTTAATTTATGCTCTAAGGCAGGCAAACAGCATGGCAACAAGGAAGGCAACAAATAAAGAGCGCCAACTAAATAATTACCACAAATTGAAAAGATGCGTTTATTATGCGCAATTGAAAATGGCAGTGGTTTGGTGGAAGGACGGAAAGGAAGAGGAAAAGGACCTGAATAACATAGTACCAGGTAGCAAGTAAGATATATACTAATTCAATAATTTATGCAGAGATTTCCGTTTTAATAAAAAAGGAAATTGGAAAGAGAAAAAGGTAAGCCGGAAATGTAAGTCTAGCAGGACAGTTTTTAAATCATTTTAAGTGTAAAATAGAATTGTAATAATGAACATAGAGAAGCAGTAGCCCTTATTATGTCTGCATATCCTTCAACATATAGTGGAAGGCTTAATAAATACATCAGTAAATTAGTTAGTTACTGTAGAATCCTATGAAGGTTAAACATATACACTTGATTGCTATTCAAAGACGATCTAGTCAAGTTCGTCCGTCGTTTGAATTCCAAACTTCATTATGCAGTGCCCAGCTATTGAGAAGGAAATCATTCAAAAGCCACTACAAAGCATACAGATATCTGAATGCATTGGGATGATTTGGGCTGCTATAGCTCTCATCACTAAAAATCACACATGGTCAATAGATCATTACAAGAAAGCCGTAGAAGCATACAATGGTGCACACTTTAAAGAAATTTTGGAAAATATAACCAGAAAAATGGAAAATTACATACTACCATTGATCAACGAACAGCCATTTGAAGTAAAACCTCAATCAAAACAGGATAACACAATGGTCATATCCTTAATGCGATATGATATAAAGGTACATATGGACGACTTCAAAATGAGTTATTGGGTTTGTTCTGGCAATTTCCTTAGATTTGTTTTTATAGTAACTTGAAAAAAATCGCTTGAAAATGAGATGTACAGGAGTCAGAATGAGGTCCAGAAATTCTACCAAAGAATTAAACATCAAACCGATGGCTTTGGTGCAGGCACATCCTCCTGCATATACAAAGAAGGAACTCTGGTAACTGACACAGATAACATGCTGAGGATATGGAAAGAACATTTTACACAACTGCTAGTGTCCAACGTTGATGATGGTATAGAATGTTTACCTCCTAGTCAGAATGAGGTCCAAGTAGCAGTGACAACTAAAGAACAACAAGGCAGCAGGAGCCGACGGGTTACCCGTTGAACTATTTAAGACCGGAGGCGACACGCTGATAAGGCGTATGCATGAGCTTATCAGCGCAATCTGGCTAGAAGAACACATACCCGATGATTGGAACCTCAGCATACTATGTCCCGTACACAAGAAAGGAGAAAAGACGGAATGTGCAAACTATAGAGGAATAATATATAGTCCGGTTCGGACCATATATTGATAAAATGTCAGCCAATTCGAATAAGAATTGCACCCTTTGGGGGCTCAAGAAGTAAAATGGAGAGATCGATTTATATGGGAGCTGTATCAGGCTATAGACCGATTCAGACCATAATAAACACGTATGTTGATGGTCATGAGGATGCGTCGTACAAAATTTCAGGAAAATCGGATAATAATTGCGCCTTAAGCCTTATGCCATATTTGGCACAGTTGTTGAAACTCATAGTAAAATACGTCATGCAAAAGTTTAGTCAAATCGGACAGGAATTCCTTCCTCTAAAAGCTCAAGAAGTCAAGTCCCCAGATTGATTTTATGACAGCTATATCAGGTTATTGACGGATCATAACAAAATACATCGTGCAAAATTTCATTCAAATCGGATAAGAATGGCGCCCTCTAGTGGCTCAAGAAGTCAAGATTCAAGATCGGTTTATATGGCAGCTATATCAGGTTATTGACCGATTTTAAGTTTATTCAGCACAGTTGTTAGAACTCATAGCAAAACAAGTCGTGCAAAATTTCATTTCAATCGGATAAGAATTGCGCCCTCTAGAGGCTCAAGAAGTCAAGACCCAAGATCGGTTTATATGGCAGCTATACCAGGTTAAAGACCGATTTGAACCATGCTTGGCACAGTTGTTGGCTACTATAACAAAACACGACGTGCAAAATTTCATTTCAATCGGATAAGAAATGCGCCCTCTAAAGGCTCAAGAAGCCAAGACCCAAGATCGGTTTATATGGCATATATCAAAACATGGACCAATATGGTCCATTTACAATCCCTACCGACCTACACTAATAATAAGTATTTGTGAAAAACTTGTGCAAGCGGCTAGCTTTACTACTTCGAAAGTTAGCGTGCTTTTTGCAGACAGAGAGACGGCGGACGGACGGATGGACAGAAGGACGGACATGGCTACATCGACATAAAATGTCACAACGATCAATAATATATACACTTTATGGGGTCTCAGACGAATATTTCGAGTAGTTACAAAGGAAAGACGAAATTAGTATACCCCCATCCTATGGTGGACGGTATGATATTCTATGGGGGAGGGTAAAATAAATAATGTTGGGAACCACAACTTTGAGATCGTCAGCAATTTTATCTTCCTCGGTACCGCCGTAACCGAAACGAATGACACCAGTTTTGAGATTAAGCGAAGAATAATACTGGCAAACAGATGCTACTTTGGACTAAGTAAGCAGTTTAGAAACAAGGCCACCTCTCGACAGACGAAGATTACACTTTACAAGACACTGATACTACCCGTGCTGTTATATGGTTCTGAAGCATGAGTGCTTGTGAAAGCAGATGAGGCAGTTCTTGGAGTGTTTGAGAGAAAGATTCTTCGTAAAATATATGGATCAGTTTGCGTTAATGGGGAATATGAACCACGGGCTGTATGAGCTGTATGACAACGATAGGATAGTTGCAAATTTGCAAATTTTGCCCATGAACATTCCACTAAGGAACAGGGGCAAACTTCTCACATATCAATGAGTGCAGTCCGATTAAAGTTCTAAGGTCATGATAAGGGACCCCCTTTTTATAGCTGAGTCCGAACGGCGTGCCTCAGTGCGACACCTCTTTGGAGAGAAGTTTGACATGGCATAGTACCCCACAAATATAGCCAGCATTAGGAGGAGTAAACCACCGCTGAAAATTTTTTCTGATGGTCTCGCCAGGATTCGAACTCAGGCGTTCAGTGTCATAGGCGGACACGCTAACCTCTGCGCTACGGTGGCCTCCATAGTTAAACGCTTCAAAATACAACGGCTGCGTTGGCTAGGTTATGTTGTCATAATGGATGAAGAAGCTCCAGCAAAGAAGTCTTTTGAAGGTAAACACGGTGCTTTACCCAAACCGGGAAGACCAAAAGCCCGATGGAAAGATCAAGTGGTGGGAGACACTTCGAAACTTTGTGTCAGAGATTTTAGAATGAACGCAGAAGATCGAGGCGCTTGGAACGCTATTCTACGTTCGGCTAGCGGAACAAATATTCTGTCATATCCAATTTAAGTAAGTAAGTGACAGTATTACAATATAAATGCCTCTATTTGAATTCCATATGATCTTTATTGGTCTATGAATTCGCTCGGCGGTTTTAGGGTAATTTAAGTTTGGACGTTAGGTGTACTCCATTCTTAAAAGGTTTTATTTGAGGCCGATATTCTCATGGGGATTTTGAGAGTAGGAAGGCCCCCAGGGTAGTGGTTGGAGGGTTTAGGGGATGGTGTGGACTCCCCGAATCGTCCCATATTGCCATGATCGGTAAATAGGTATGTTCGATTTAGCGTTTTTTTCGGAGGTTAGGTGGTCCCTTAGACACTTAGCCCCGAAAAACCAGTAAGGAAAGACAAAAGTCGGGTGGTATCGACTGTATTATACCCTACTTATACCCTATAAGTGCAAGGTGGGAGTTATATCAAATTCTGAACCAATTTTGATTCCCCTCGGCGAACGTTTTCAGATGGGTTATTAAACAATTCCTATCAAATTTCAAACAAATATGTTCAAACTGTAATAACTACGGTTAACAAATGACAAAATTATTGCAAATTACGTAAAATCTGAGGAACATATATATGGGAGCTATATCTAAATACGAACCGATTCCGTGCAAACTACTCAGATATTGTAGTAGTCGTCGAGGAAAGCGTTGTGCCTCCCCTTTACCCCAAAAGTACTACCCAAAAATAAAAGTGGACCGATCGGGATTCAAATGAGAGGTATTCTAGAGTAGAGTACGAATTTCATAATATTGGTTGGGTCCAAGTACGTGGGGCGCCGCCCCAGCCCCAAAACCCCTTAAAATAGGTTAATTTTGACGATCGTAACTCAATGGGACTCAAATGATAGGTATTCGGGAGTAGATTACGAATATGGTCAGGAAGTACAAATAGGCTTTATAATTTATTGATAACGTAAGGCGGCGAACCCCCCCCCCTGTTATCACAAAAACACCACCCAAAATCAAAGGTGGACCCATAAGGACAATATGGGTATCAAATGAAAAGTATGCGGAAGTAGATAACGAATCTGGCATTAAAATTCATGTCGATATATAGGGGATCACCACACTCCCACAAAAACGCCTCAAATGGGCACATTAGCCAATCACGGATATATGGGTCTCAGTTTGTTTGTTCCCTTTAGACTGAAAAATGGCAGAACCGTTTTTCTCGAAATTTTCGCATATTGTGTAGATTGGTCGGGAAGGAAACCTAGGCTAATTATAATATTTTTATACCCTCCACCATAAGATGGGGGGTATACTAATTTCGTCATTCTGTTTGTAACTACTCGAAATATTCGTCTGAGACCCCATAAAGTATATATATTCTTGATCGTCGTGAAATTTTATGTCGATCTAGCCATGTCCGTCCGTCTGTCCGTCCGTCCGTCCGTCCGTCTGTCTGTCGAAAGCACGCTAACTTCCGAAGGAGTTAAGCTAGCCGCTTGAAATTTTGCACAAATACTTCTTATTAGTGTAGGTCGGTTGGTATTGTAAATGGACCATATCGGTCCATGTTTTGATATAGCTGCCATATAAACCGATCTTGGGTCTTGACTTCTTGAGCCTCTAGAGTGTGCATTTCTTATCCGATTTGGATGAAATTTTGCACGACGTATTTTGTTATGATATCCAACAACTGTGCCAAGTATGGTTCAAATGGGTCCATAACCTGATATAGCTGCCATATAAACCGATCTTGGGTCTTGACTTCTTGAGCCTTTAGAAGGCGCAATTCTTATCCGATTTGAATGAAATTTTGCACGACGTGTTTTTTTATGACATCCAACTACTGTGCCAAGTATGGTTGAAATCGGTTCATAACCTGATATAGCTGTCATATAAACCGATCTTGGGTCTTGACTTCTTGAGCCTCTAGCGTGCGCAATTCTTATCCGATTTGAATGAAATTTTGCACGACGTGTTTCGTTATTATATCCAACAACTGTGCCAAGTATGGTTCGAATCGGTCCATAACCTGATATGGCTGTCATATAAACCGATCTGGGGTCTTGACTTCTTGAGCCTCTAGAGTGCGCAATTCTTACCCGATTGGGATGAAATTTTGCACAACGTGTTTTGTTACTATATCCAACAACTGTGATAAGTATGGTTCAAATCGGTCCATAACCTGATATAGCTGCCATATAAACCGATCTTGGGTCTTGACTTCTTGAGCCTTTAGAGTGCGCAATTCCTATCCGATTGGAATGAAATTTTGCACGACGTGTTTTGTTATCACGTCCAACAACTGTGCCAAGTATGGTTCAAATCGGTCCATAACCTGATACAGCTGCCATATAAACCGATCTTGGGTCTTGACTTCTTGAGCCTCTAGAGTGCGCAATTCTTATCCGATTGGAATGAATTTTGGCACGTAGTATTTTGTTATGATATCCAACAACTGTGCCAAATATGGTTTAAATCGGTTCATAACCTGATATAGCTGCCATATGAACCGATCTGGGATCTTGACTTCTTGAGCCTCTAGAGGTCGCAATTATTATCCGATTTGCCTGAAATTTTGTACGACGGATTCTCTCATGACCATTAACATACGTGTTTATTATGGTCTGAATCGGTTTATAGCCTGATATAGCTCCCATATAAATCGAGCGCAATTCTTATTCGAACTGGCTGATATTTTACACAGGTCTCCAACATATAATTTAATTGTGGTCCAAACCGGACCATGTCTTGATATCGCTCTAATAGCAGAGCAAATCTTTTCTTATATCCTTTTTTTGCCTAAGAAGAGATGCCGGGAAAAGAACTCGACATATGCGATCCATGGTGGAGGGTATATAAGATTCGGCCCGGCCGAATTTAGCACGCTTTTACTTGTTTCGGTATCGGAAGGAGAACGGACCCTCCCCCTTATGGCAAAAATACAACCCAAAATCTAAAGTGGATCGATTGGGACAATATAGGTATCAAACGAAAGGTATTGGAAAGTAGAATACGAATATGGTATTAAAATTTGAGTTTATGTACCTATCGGGCCGCCCCAACCCCAAAACTCTCCCAAACAGACATATTGGACGTTGGCTCTCCCTAAACTGAACTGAATTTCCTTTGGGAATAAAGAACGAATATAATTGCTATTTTCAGTGCAGGTGAAGCCCCAGCCCCAAAACACCCTCCAAACGCTTCATATTTACCGGCCCTGCCAATATGGGGCTCAAATTAAAGGGATTTGAAAGTGCAGCACCAATTTTATATCCATATTTGTGCCAAAATGACTGAGATGCTACCCTTCCCCTAATGAGAACGTTACCCTATGGAAGGAACATTACCACCAGGAACCGAGAATGTTCACCGAACTCGCCTCTCAATAAAGCCATTGTTACGCGTGCTGTGTCGCATGTGGTCTTGTTGAAACCACATGTCATGCAAGTCAAGCTCTTGCATTTTGCATTTTGGGCAAAAAATATGTAGATATCCTCTCACTATAGCGTCCACTATTCACAGTTACGTTACGATTCGCATCATCTGTGAAGAAGTATAGTTCAATGATGCCACTAGCCCATAAACCGTTCTAAACTGTGACTTTTTCTGGATTCAGTGGTAGCTCTTGCAATGCTTCCGGCTGATCTTCTCTCCAGAATCGACAATTCTGCTTATTTACGTATCCATAGAGTCAAAAATGTGTAGAAAGTAGCGCGCGATAAACTTTCTTAACAGAACACGCATTTTTGTACGCTCCACCATAGGATGGGGGTATACTAATTTCGTCATTCTGTTTGTAACTACTCGAAATGTTTGTCTGAGACCTTATATAGTATATATATTCTTGATCGTTGTGACATTTTATGTCGATCTAGCCATGTCCGTCCGTCTGTCTGTCGAAAGCACGCTATCTTTCGAAGAAGTAAAGCTAGCCGCTTGACATTTTGCACAAATACTTCTTATAGGTGTAGGTCAGTTGGGATTGTAAATGGGCCATATCGGTCAATGTTTTGATATAGCTGCTATATAAACCGATCATGGGTCTTGAACCTCTAGAGTGCGAAAATCTTATCTGACTGTGCCAAGTATGGTTTAAATCGGTACATAACCTGATATAGTTGCCATATAAACCGATCTTGGGTCTTGACTTCTTGAGCCTCTAGAGAGCGCAATTCTTATTCGATTGGAATGAAATTTTGCACGACGTGTTTCGCTATGACTCCCAACAACTGTGCTAGATATGGCACAAATCGGTTCATAACATACTATAGCTGCCATATAAACTGATCTTGAATCTTGACTTCATGAGCCACTAGAGGGCGCAATTCTTATCTGATTTGGATAGAATCTTCCACAAAATATTTTGTTTCGATAGCCAACAACTGTGCCAAGTATGGTTCAAATCAGTAATTAACCTGATATAGCTTTCATATAAACCGATCTGGGGACTTGATTTCTTGAGCTTCTAGAGAGCGCAATTCCTATCCGATTTGGCTGAAATTTTGCATTACGTATTTTAGTATGACTTTCAACAACTGTGCCAAATAAGGTTCAAATCGGTTCATTACCTGATATAGCTACCATATAAACCGATCTGGGATATTGACTTCTTGAGCCTCTAGAGGTCGCAATTGTTTCACATATTACACAGGTCTCCAACATATACTTTAATTGTGGCAATCCCTTGCCCACTCCATGAAAAATGACCAGAAATACATACCAGAAGCCTCCCCCAAGAAACCCATGGTACGACCAAGAGTGTCGAAATGCTACTGAATCCAGCAATGCGGCATACACAGCAATCCTGTAATATGTAGTATTACCTCAGTTGAAGGAGAGGTTTCGGGAAAACCTCAACTGTGTACAAAGAAAAAGGAAATACAAAAACGTGATTGCAAACAAACTAAAAGTACAGAAATTCTGAATGATGTTCGGAAATTTTACCAAAGAATCAAACATCAAAACGAAGACTTTGGTGCAGGTACATCCTATAGAGACAAAGAAGGAAATCTGGTATGGAAATCTTATGATATGGAAAGAAAAATTTTCTCAGCTGTTGGTGTTCGACGATGGCGGCGAAGAATGGGGTCAAAGTAGCAGTGACCCGACTGAAAAACAGCAAGGCAGCAGGAGCCAATGGGATTAATTATTATTATTTAACTTGTATTAACTTGTCTGCGACATTTCTGAATCACTATACCATGTAAAAACTTCTCCCTAAAGAGGTTCCGCACTGAGGAACGCCATTCGGACTCGGCTGTAAAAAGGAGATCTCTCATCATTGAGCTTACACTTATTGGTACGTTAGAAGTTTACCCCTGCCCTTTAATGGGTAAATTTGCCACTGCCGCTTTGATTGCGTATTAAGATATATCGGGCAAAGAACTTAACAAATGCGATCCATGGTGGAGGGCATATCATATTCGGACCGGCCGATTTTACTTATTCAACTTCAATAAGTCAGTATTACAAAACCCGGAAGGTACATGAAATAGTAAGGTATCTTATATGTCCTCGTAACTAAATCGATGACCATTTGGATTCGTTGTGGTGCCAAACTAGTGGCATTTTTTTAGTCATTGTGAGTGTGTTCCACATGTCGACAGAGCATATCCACAATATTTCTCTTCAAATTTATAAAAAGAAGCCATATTTTACGCTTTTATGGGCCACATTAAATTTCTTGCCCTCAAACAAAATACTAAAATCTTTTGATTTATTTATAGTTCTACCACAAACGACTTATGACCTTTGTTCGTTTGATCACCTCATTTATCATAATACCCTCCAATCCAAAACACATGCTGAAGTGCATGTGGGTGAATAGTTTAAGCCCGCGTGGGTAGTTCAAATGCTAAGTGTGTGGGTGCGTTTAATGCTACCACATGCAAGCGTTAATATTTTCCTGCCTGTCTGTTTTACTTTATTTCGCTCTCTTTGGTTGCAAGTGATTGACCATGGCATAGGGTTAGGGGGCACAATTGCATTGCCATTGTATGTTGTATACTTTCAGGGGCAGCAATACAATGGTAACAGCAAAAAGCATTGTGTTAATATCCGGGTGTGTGTTTCAAATTGAGCGGATTAAGTTAAATTACAATCTCGTATTTCCCCTCTGTTTCTAATGTTTTGCATGGCATTTATATCGGTGTGTGTGTGCGTGTATCGATCTCTAGACAATATCAAATATTCCATGTTTTTAACTCTGCACTCTGGTAAATGTTAAAATTGGACTCTATGTTTGCCCATCCATGGGCAATTCATGGAATTCTCTACCTTCATTGGAAAACCAGAATGACAAGCAAAACGCACATTTATAGTAGCAGCCTTAGATTTTCATATGTTTACCATTGAATGGCAGAGGAGTGCATGGAAGTGAAAGAGGTGGGCGATGATGGTGAGAACAGTGGATTGAAAAGTTACACAAATACTTCTTACTAATGTAGGTCTGCGGAGATTGAAAATGGGCCTTATCGGTTCAGATTTGGATATAGGCTCCATATAAGCCGATCTTTGCTTTTGATTTCTTGAGCATCTAGGCTCCTTAATTTTCATCCAATTTGTCTGAAATTTGGCACAAGGATTTCTATTTTGACTTTTAACATCCATGTCTAGTATGATTCGAATCGGGATATAAATTAATGTAGCCCCCATGTAAACCGATCCCTGAATATGTCTTCTTGAGTCCATAGGAGGCTCAATTTTCATTCGATTTGGCTGAAATTTGGTACAAAGATTTCCAATATCCATGGTGAGTATGGTCTAATCGGTAAAAAAAATCTGATATAGCTCCCGTATAAACCGAACTCCCGTTTTATACAGGAGCTATAAACCGGGAGATTAACTTGGGTTAACCAAGTTAACTGACTGCAGTCCTCTGGCCTTCACCGCCAAATCGTCTGCGTTTTCATTTCCCCTTACCCCGTTATGACCCGGCATCCAACCGATGAGGATTGTGCCTTTCTCAGAGTAGGTTTTAATCTCCATCTTATACTGCAAGACTGTTCATGACCTTACCGTCCTGGTTGTTATTGCCCCTATGGCGATTTTACTGTCCGTAAAGATGTTCACACTCGCCATCCTCGCGTTAGCACCACATCACCTCACGCATTCCGTTATCGCCGGAATCTCCGCTTGTAGGACTGTATTATGGTCAGGCAGTTTAAAACAGATCTCAGTCCCTGGGTTCTCAATGTAGACCCGCAGGTCCACTCTGTCCTCTAGCTTTGATCCTCTGTGTAACATAATTTTCCAGATGTGCCACTGGTAGCAGTGCCTCGCACTCGATTTCAAGGTTCATCTCAGGTATCCGATCGAAAACCTCTTCCCTTCCTTCCAGGTTTCCTATCGTCGCCTCGATTATATCGCGATGGTATGAGCTGTTCCCATCCTCAATCCATTCTCCCATCGCCTTAAGTCTCATAGCCGCAGTGGCTGCCTCACACTTAATCTGTATGTCAATGGGTCTGATATCTAAAATAGTGGTCCTCATCGCTCCGCCTATGTTACCTCTGGTATCTGATCCGAAACCTCTTCCCATCCTTCCAGGTTTCTAATTGTCGCCTCGATTATACTGCGATGGTATGATCTGCTCCCATCCTCAATCCATTCTCCCATCACATTAAGTCTCATAGCCGCAGTGGCTGCCTCACACTTAATCTGTATGTCAATGGGTCTGATATCTAAAAAAGTGGTCCTCATCGCTCCGCCTTTGTTATCTGAACCTGTCGTACTTTTTCTCCAAAGCAGTCCACCAAACTACTGAGGCGTAACTAAGTATTGGTCTTATCACGTTCCTGTAGAGCCAGTGGACTATACTCTGATTCAGGCCCCATTTCGAGTCTACACCCCGTCTATGTAGTGCCCAACATCTGCGAGCCTTCTTAGTACGCTCCTGAAAGTGACACTTCCAATTCAGTTTCCTGTCCAAGATCACATCTATGTTTTTGACCTCGTCAGATATCGAAAATGTTTCGTTGAGAAAACGTGGTGCGTCAAATTGGCCCACCTTCATCTTCCTCGTGAACAGGCATATTTCAGACTTCTCTGGGTTAACACTGAGACCTCTGGGTTTAGCCCAGTCATATGCCATATGCAAGACCCTTTCGGCCCTTCTGTATGGCTGGCTTGGATCCTTTTCCCATAGAAGTATTATGCCATTGCCTGCGTAGTAGGCGGGTCCAAATCCATCCTCAGTCAGCATCCGTAATAGGTCATTTATGGTGGTCACCCATAGGAGTGGCGATAAAAATTTAGCAAATTTTTAGCAGAATTAATGGTGGTGGGTTCGCAAGATTTGGTCTGGCCGAACATAGCACATTTTTATTTGTTAAACTGACTTCCTTCAGGTCAACGGCAATTTCAGTTCATCATGGTACGGCAGTAGCGGAAGACCGAATACTCTGGTTGGAACCGAACCCACGGGCGCCAAGAAAGACAATTTGAGCGCAGCCCCGCCCATAATATTAACATCGTTCTGGGATATTTTAATGGGAAAATATGGAAGGAAAATATCTTTGGCTCAACAGTGGGCAAATTTAGTCTTCACGAAGACTCACGAAGAAGTTAGCAGCACCAGATTCCAACATCCAAGGATTCACATGGCTGTCACAAGATCAAAACACGAGAAACCTAATTGATCATGTAGTGATAGTTGAAAGGCATTCAACCAGCGTGTCAGATGCACGATCGATCCGAGGGGCGAACATTTTTATACCCTCCACCATAAGATGGGGGGTATACTAATTTCGTCATTCTGTTTGTAACTACTCGAAATATTCGTCTGAGACCCCATAAAGTATATATATTCTTGATCGTCGTGACATTTAATGTCGATCTAGCCGTGTCCGTCCGTCCGTCTGTCTGTCGAAAGCACGCTAACTTCCGAAGGAGTAAAGCTAGCCGCTTGAAATTTTGCACAAATACTTCTTATTAGTGTAGGTCGGTTGGTATTGGAAATGGGCCATATCGGTCCATGTTTTGATATAGCTGCCATATAAACCGATCTTGGGTCTTGATTCTTGAGCCTATGGAGGGCGCTATTCTTATCCGATTTGAATGAATTTCGGCACGACGTGTTTTGTTATGATATCCAACAACTGTGCCAGGTATGGTTCAAATCGGTTCATAACCTGATATAGCTGCCATATAAACCGATCTTGGGTCTTGACTTCTTGAGCCTCTAGAGTGCGCAATTCTTGTCCGATTGGAATGAAATTTTGCACGACATATTTTGTTATGATATCCAACAACTGTGCCAAATATGGTTCAAATCTGTCAATAACCTGATATAGCTGCCATTTAAACCGATCTTGAGTCTTGACTTCTTAAGCCTCTAGAGTACGCAATTCTTATCCGTTTGGAATGAAATTTCGCACGACGAGTTTTGTCATGATATCCAACATCTGTGCCAAGAATGGTTCAAATCGTTCTATAACCTGATATAGCTGTCATATAAACCGATCTTGGGTCTTGACTTCTTGAGCCTCTAGAGGGCGCAATTCTTATCCGATTTGAATGAATTTTGGCACGACGTGTTTTGTTATGATATCCAACAACTGTGCCAAGTATGGTTCAAATCGGTTCATAACCAGATATAGCTGTCATATAAACCAATCTGGGATCTTGACTTCTTGAGCCTGTAGAGGTCGCAATTATTATCCGATTTGCCTGAAATTTTGTACGACGGATTCTCTCATGACCGTCAACATACGTGTTTATAATGGTCTGAATCGGTCTATAGCCCGATACAGCTCCCATATAAATCGATCTCTCTATTTTACTTCTTGAGCTCCCAAAGGGCGCAATTCTTATTCGAATTGGATGACATTTTACACAGGTCTCCAACATATAATTTAATTGTGGTCCAAACCGGACCAAATTTTTTCTTATATCCTGTTTTGCCTAAGAAGAGATGCCGGGAAAAGAACTCGACAAATGCGATCCATGGTGGAGGGTATATAAGATTCGGCCCGGCCGAACTTAGCACGCTTTTACTTGTTTTAGCCAATACATTGTTGCCGTAATGGTTTTCACCGTTCTTTGTCCGGCGAGAAAAGAACGATCTGACACTGCACAGAAGCTGGATGTTCGGAAAGCTGCAAACACTACAGGTGGCAACGGCATACTCCACTCGGTTGACTCATTTGCTTGAAGAAAGCACTCGCTACCCTGATAGTATAGCAGCGCAGTTGCAAACCATTGCCCACTCCATGAAAAGAGCCATTACATCCCTACTTAGATACCAAAAGCCTACCCCAAGGTACCCATTGTAGGACCAGGACTGTCAAAAAGCTGCTGAAGCCAAGAATGCGGCACATAGGACAACATTACAGTCTGTAGCAACGCGCTAGATGAAGGAGAGGTATGGGGAGAAAAGAAGCGAGGAGAAACGTGTCTTCCGCAAGAAGAAGAAGGAAATGGAAAGACGTGAGTGTGAGCGAATCGAAATGTTCAGGAGTCAGAATGAAGGCCGAAAATTCTACTAAAGCATTAAATATCAAATTGATGGCTTTGATGGTACAGGCACATTCTTTTGCCGAGACAGAGAAGGAAATCTGGTAACTGATCCTCAGATATTGTGCTGAGGATATGGAAATAACACTTTTCCCAAATGCTGCTATTCGATGATGGTTGTCATGTATATACCGGAGGACTAATCCCTGAGGATGGTATAGAATGTGTACCGCTTTGTCAAAATGAGATCGACGTAGGAGTAACTGAAACAATATAAGGCAGCGTGATCCGATGGATAGCCGGCTGAACTCTTTAAGAAGGTAAGGGACACGCTGATAGGGCGTATGCATCAGCTCGTCTGCGCAATTTGGCCAGAAGAACGCATACCCAATGGTTGGAATCTCAGCATACCATGTCCCGTACACAAGAAAGGGGGACAAGATGGTATATGCCAACTATAGAGGAGTAAGTCTCCTTCCCATCGCATACAATATACTATCGAGCGTACTGGGTAAACGATTAAAGTCAACGAAATAATTTGGCCCTATCTGTGTGGCTTTAGACTGGGCAAATCCACCAGACCAGATATTTACACTGCGCCAAATACTGGAAAAGACCCGAGAAGTACAAATCAACACCTACTATCTTTTCATAGACTATAAAGCCGCCTTCGGCAGCCCTATACATTCGAGGATATTTCAAGCCTTGCCTGAGTTTAGTATCTCAGCAAAACTGATACGACATTGCGGGATAACGCTTGCTGATACACGCTCCCCAGTTAAATAGGAAAGACCCTCTCCGAACCGTTCAATACCAAACGAGGTTTCAGACAAGCAGACAGCCCATCGTGTGATCTCTTTAATATACTGCTGCAGAAAATTATACAATATGCAGGTGTGAATAGGGATGCACACTACTCACAAGAGAACATATGCTACTTGCTTATGCCGACGACAGCGATATTATACATCAGAAGAAACAATCGCAGCCTTTAAAAGTATCGAAAGAGAATCCATGAAGGAGAATCCTCTCCAACAAAGCCCTGTAAGCCCGTTCAAAGGAAATGGAGATATTTGGGAATTACAACCTTGAAATAGTCAGCCACTTTATCTACCTCGGCACTGCTGTAACCAAAATAAACTACACCAGTTTTAAAATAAAACGAGGGATTGTATTGACTAACGGATGCTATTTTGGACTGGGCAAGTAGATGAGGAGCAACGCTATCTCTCGACAGACAAAAATTACACTATACAAGACACTGATACAACCCGAGCTGTTATATGACTCCGAAGCATGGGTAGTTGCGAAAGCAGATGAGTCAGTACTTGGAGTGTTTGAGAGAAAAGTTCTTCGAGAAAGAGAATATGGCCGTCGTATGAACTACGAGCTGTATGATCTCTATGACGACGAAAGCATAGTTAAACGCATCAAAATGCAACGTTTGCATTGGCTACGGCATTTTGTCAGAATGGATGAAGAAGATCCAGCAAAGAAGTCTTTGTATATCCACCACCACGGGTATATATGAAAACCACCTTTCATCATAATCCGGTGAAAAATTCGTAATTTATGTCCCCATAGAGCTATTTCAAATGTGGCCCGATTTGGACCAAATTCGTCGCTGACATTGAGTACAAGTCATAATTCAATATTGTGGAACAAAATATTGGTCTTTGTGGTAGCTATATCCAAATACAGACCGTTCTGAAACATATACGACACGGATGTCGAAAAACCTAACATAAGTTACTGTGTCAAATTTCAGCGAATTCGGATTATAAATGCGACTTTTATGGGGCTAAACATTAAACCGAGAGGTCGGTCTATATGGTAGCTATATCCAAAACTGGTTCGATCTGAGCCAAATTAAAAACGGATGTCGAAGGGCCTAACACAACTCACTGTCCCATATTTCGGTTACATCGGACAATAAATGCGCCTTTTATGGGCCCAATACCTTAAATCGAGAGATCGGTCTATAGGGCAGCTTTATCCAAATCTGGACCAATCGGGGCCAAATTGCAGAAAAATTTCGAAGAACATAACACAACTCACTGTTCCCAATTTCGGTGTCATCGGACAATTAATGCGCCTTTTATGGGCCCAAAATCATAAATCGAGAGATCGGTCTATATGGCAGCTATATCCAAACCTGGACCGATTGGAACCAAATTGAAGATTGGAACCAAATTGAAGAAGGCTGTCGAGTGGCTTTACACAACTCACTTCCCAAATTTTAGCAAATTCGGATAAATAAATAAATTAGTGTGGCTTTTATGGTCCTAAGACCTTAAAACTGCGGGTCGGGCTATATCAAGATATAGTCCGATATAGCCCATCTTCGAACTTAATCTGTCTATGGACAAAAAAATTTATCTGTGCAAACATTCAGCTCAATATCTCTATTTTTTAAGACTGTAGCGTGATTTCAACAGACAGACGGACGGACAAGGCTAGATTGTCTTAGATTTTTACGACGATCAAGAAAATAATACTTTACATGCCGAGCCGGGCCCGCTCCCATGCGCCTTCTTTAACTCTCTAATATCTTTTTAGGGTGGATATCGGATTCGTGCCATTGTGTCCTATTATGCTGAACGCATTCGAATCCTGGCGAGAACATCGTACAAAGCGTTGGTTATCGCCTCTTAATGCTGTCGACATTTGCGAGGTTCAATGCCATGCGTGGTCATTTACAAAATTTTTCCTAAAGAGGTATCGCAGTGCGGGACGCCGTTCGGACTTGGCTATAAAAAAGGGTCCTTTATCATTGAGTTTCAACTTTTTAAACTTCATGTTTTTTTTTGCCTGTTAATGCAAGATCATTAAATTGAACAACTTTTGTTTATTTCTCCTTCGAGACGAGCCCAATGATCGGAGATTCAAATGGAAAAGAAAAGCCAAAGATAGAAACACATACCAACAACTATGGGACGCGTTTCGGCTTTGGTTAGATCACACCTAATATGGTTGAAAAGTCTTCTAACCAAAGACGAAACGCATCCCATAGTGGTTGGTGTGTGTTGCTATCTTTGGCTTTCATTTTCCATTTGCATCACCGATCATTGAGGTCGTCTCGAAAGAGAAATTAACAAAAATTGAGTTTAAACTTCAATCGAAAAGCACGAATTGATGTGTAAGAAGATTGCCCCAGCTCGGTTCCTGGTGGTAATGTTCTTCCTTAGGGTAATATTGTCATTAGGGGAGGAATGCCATCTCATACATTGCAACTCAAATATGGATATCAAATTCGTGCTGCACTTCCAAATCCCTTTATTTTGAGCCCCTTATTGCCATGGTCGGCAAATATGAACCGTTTGAAGGGGGTTTTGGTGCTGGGGCGGACACCGGCACTTTGCACTGAAAATAGATATCAAATTGGTTCTTTAGGGCGTACCCTAAAAAACACTTGGCTTCAAAATTGGATATCAAATTCGTTTTCTACCCTCAAATACCTTTCATTTGAGTCCCATATTGTCATAATGGGCCAACTAACCCCTTTGACGTATCTTTTGGAGGAAAAGCGCCATCTAGACTTGAGCGCATATTTTAATGTCATAAACGTATTCTACTCTCCAATACCATTCATTTGGTACCTATATTGTCACCATCGGTTCACTTTTGATTTTGGATGGAGTTTTTGGCATAAGGAGGAGGGTCCGTCCCCCTTCCGATATCGAAAAATTATATAGCCTATGTTTCATTCCCGACCAAGCTACACAATATGCGACAATTGGGATTAAATCGGCTCTGCCGTTTTTGAGTCTGTGCGAAACAAACAAACCGAGTTCCATACATCCGTGATTGGCTAATGTGCCCTTTTTGGGCGGTTTTGTGGGTGTGGGATGACCCACTATACTTCGGCATGAAGCATACTTTTCATTTGATACCCATATTGTCCTTACGGTCCACTTTTGATTTTGGGGTAACGGGGGAGGGTCCACACCCTTCCGTTATCAACAAATTATAATGCCTATTCCTACTTCGTGACCATATTCGTAATCTATTTCCGAATACCTTTCATTTGAGCCCCATATTGAAAGGAACGTCCAATATGTTTGTTTGGGGGAGTTTTGGGGTTGGGGCGGCCCGATGGGTACTTAGGCTAAAATTTTAATACCATATTCGTATTCTACTCTCCAATACCTTTCATTTTATATCTACATTATCCCAAACGGTCTACTTTTAGGCTAAGGGGGAGGGTCCGTCCCCCTTCCGATACCGAAAAATTATATAGCCTATGTTTCCTTCCCGACTAACCTAGACAGTATGCGAAAATTTCGATCAAATCGGTTCTGCCGTTTTTGAGTCTGTGCGAAACAAACAAACCGAGTCCCATATATCCGTGATTGGCTAATGTGGGCTTTTTGGGCGTTTTTGTGGGGGTGGGTTGATCATCTATATTTAGACATGTATTTGAATGCTAGATTCGTTATAAAACTCCCGCATACTTTTCATTTGATACGCCCATATTGTCCTTATGGGACCACTTTTAATTTTAGGTGATGTTTTTTGGGGTAACGGTGAAGGGTCCGCCCCCCTTCCGATATGAATAAATTATAAAGCCTATTCCTTCGTCCTGACCATATTCGTAATCTACTCTTGAATGCCTTTCATTTGAGTCCCATATTGTCATGATAGTCAAATAAACCTATTTTAAGGGGTTTTTGGGCTGGGGCGGCCCCCCAAGTACTTGGACCCAACGTTTATTATGAAGTTCGTACTCTACTCTTGATTCTATATGGAACAAACAAACAAACGATGTTTTACAAACGGAATGACAAAATAAATATACCCCCATTCTTCGGTGGTGGGTGTAAAAACGCAAAGGGGGAAAAGCAAAACTCCGATGGAGTGACCAAGTTCAGACTGGCATCTCGAAATTGGGAGTCGAAAATTGGTCGGCATCTATTCTACGTTCGGCTAGAGGAAAAAAGTTTCTGTAATGGACAATTAGAGGAAGTTTATAAAGAAGGACAACAAATGTGACCTACACCTTGTTTACAAAACAAGTAAAAAGGCGTTAAGTTCGACCGGGCCGAACTTTGGATACCCACCACCTCGGGTATATATGTAAACCACCTTTCATCAAAATTCGGTGAAAATTTCATACCTTATACTCATATACCTCATACCGATCTGAACTATATACAATACGGATGTCGAAAAGCCGAACATAAGTCACTGTGTCAAATTTCAGTGAAATCGGATTATAAATGCGCCTTTTATGGGGCCAAGACTTTAAATCGAGATATCGGTCTACATGGCAGCTATATCCAAATCTGGACCGATTTGGGCCAAGTTGCATAAACATGTCGAAGAGCCAACACTAAGCACTGTCCCAAATTTCGGCGAAATCGGACAATAAATGCTTCTTCTATGGGCCCTAAACCTTAAATTGAGAGATCGGTCTATATGGCAGCTATATTCAAATCTGGACTGATCTGGGCAAAATTTAAGAAGGACGTCGAAGAGCCTAACCAAACTCACTGTCTCAAATTTTAGCGACATCGGACAATAAATGCGTATTTTATAGCCCCAAAACCTAAAACCTAGATATCGGTCTATATGGCAGCTATATCCAAATCTGGACCGATCTGTGCGATATTGCAGAAGTATATCAAGGGACTTAACTTAACTCCCTGTTCCAAATTTCGGCGACATCGGGCAATAAATGAGCATTTTATGGGCCCAAAACCATAAATCAAGAAATCGGTCTATATGGCAGCTATATCCAAATCTGAACCGATCTGGACCAAATTGAAGAAATATGTCAAAGGGCCTAACACAACTCACTGTCCCAAATTTCAGCAAAATCGGATAATGAATGTGGCTTTTATGGGCCTTACACCATAAATCGGAAGATCGATCTATATGGCAGCTATATCCAAATCTAGACCGATCTGAGCCAAATTAACGAAGGATGTCGATGGGCATTACACAATTCATTGTCCCGAATTTCATCAAAATCGGATAATAAATGTGACTTTTTTGGGCCTAAGACTCTAAACCGGAGGATCGGTCTATATGACAGCTATATCCAAATCTGAACCGATCTGGGCCAATTTAACGAAGGATGTCGAAGGGCCTAACACAACTTACTGCCCCAAATTTCAACAAAATCGGATAATAAATGTGGCTTTTATGAGCCTAAGACCCTAAATCGGCGGATCGGTCTATATGGGGGCCATATCAAGATAAAGTCCGATATAGCCCATCTTCGAACTTAACCTGCTTATGGACAATAAAAGAATCTGTGCAAAGTTTCAGCTCAATATCTCTATTTTTAAAGACTGTAGCGTGATTTCAACAGACAGACGGACGGACATGGCTAGATCGTCTTAGATTTTTACGCTGATCAAGAATATATATATTTTATAGGGTCGGAAATGGATATTTCGATGTGTTGCAAACGGAATGACAAAATGAATATACCCCCATCCTTCGGTGGTGGGTATAAAAATGAATATACCCCCATCCTTCGGTGGTGGGTATAAAAATACATGGACAGACAGACAGACGGACAGACAGACAGGCGGACATAGCCAATTTGAGGAAATGATTCTTAGCCGATCGGTATACTTATCAAAGGATCTAGCTCTTCTCCTTCTTAGCGTTGCAAACAAATGCACAAAGCTGTAATACCCTGTACCACAGTAGTGGTGAGGGGTATAAGCACTATCAAACGGACAGTTAGGCCATTCGAGGTAAAATAGGACCTCAATGGTCTTTATTAGTAGTTACAATTTTGCCCTCGAATTTACGTTGACAAAGGAAGAACCTGTGGGTAGCTGAAATGACATGATTTTGTAAGTAGATAACATATACACTAAATAAATCAATTAGTGTGGATCTCAAATGGGTCCATAGCCCTAAATGTTTTGAAAATTTTAAAAATCAATCCATTTACAAAAAGCTATTTTAGGGTTTAGCTATGGGCACCGGGCCAGCTGGTTTCATATAAGAAGAAAACTTTACTGTACTTAATCTTTATTTTAATAGATTTATACATCTGTTATATTTAATTCATTAAATCTTCACCATAATTTTGTTATCCTTTCATTCACTGTGCCTTTGCCTCACGGAAGCGTATTTAAACGTAAAATTGCCATTAAGTCTATGTGCATTCGAGTATAATAATAAAAGCTTTAACGGTCTAACAGAACACCGTTACTAATATGAATCCCCTGCGGTGTAGTTTTTCCAAATGTCTAAAAGGTTGTTGTTTTCTATTTTGCCACTTGCAATGCCAACACTGACAATGCCACCTTTCTATGCGCCTTACTTGCTAAAACCAGCAGCCCCAAGTACCACAGCACACACACACACTTACACACACACATAGACCATTTATCCTTTAATGCATTTACATTGCATGTCCTTGGCCATAAAATTGTTCGAGCCCAGCGAACTCCGTATAGAAATCCTACAAAATAAACAAACACACCAAATGAACAATAACACCCATTCAAATGTATGGACAGACGGGCAGGCGGACGGACTGACATGATGTAGATGTAGTAAGGACTCGTATGTTCTTTGCTTGAGTTCGGCCTTTCATTTCAAACACACAGACGCAACAGACCCAAGTGTTCGTCGTGCATTTACAATTCTGACAATTATAGCAAATGTGAATTCGCCATGGACACGTGTTTGTTTATCCGGTGTGGTTCGTTCATTTGCGTGTGTGTGTGTGTGTGTGTATCTGGATGTTTGAATATGCCTCGTTCTGGGTTTGTGCTATGCCTGAATATCCTTATATGTGCATTTATATATCGTTTATATTTGAATGTATTGTTATGGCTAAGAATGTTGGCAAAGTGATGCTGCTCTCTCTGGCTTTATCTGTATGCATGCATGTGTATGTTTGCTGCTGAAGCTGTGTGCATTTTTATTATCCTTTATGTCGAATTGTATTAAAAATAAAGGAGAGATTATTAAAATGTTTATTTCGGAGTTTTTATTAATCAAACCGCTTTGCAGGCAGACGACACCATGGCAATAAGGAGCGCTATGAATTCATTAATGCATGGAAATGCCATGCTGATAGGTAGAGTTGGCCAACAGTTAGGTAGGGTTGAACATTAAGTACTGGTACAAGGACTCTTTTCAAAAGAGATTACAAAGAGAGTAAAACGCAAAAAAAAAAACAAAAAAATTTGTGTTGTTGGAATAATGCAGCATATAAATACATTAGGAACTGTAAAGTGAGGTAACTTTATAGAGAAATAGAACAAATTAATACAAGTAAAAGCGTGCCAAGTTCGGCTGTGGAGAATCTTGGGAACCCACCGTCTTGGATTCTGCTAAAAATTTATACAAAATAAATTTTGTTGTAGGGCAAAATTGAAGGTTCTAGGAACCGAACAAGGATGATCGAGAGACCGGTTTACATGGGTGCTATATCAAATTCTAGACTGATTTTGTGTCATATTTGGCACAGTTGTTGGAAATCATCGTAGAACATTCCATGCAAAACTTCAGCCTAATCGGACCAAATTTTGCGGTTTGTAAGGGCTCAAGAAGTCAAATCGGAAGATCGGTTTATATGGGAGCTATATCAGGTTCTTGACCGATTTGGACCGTACTTGGCGTAGTTGTTGAAAGCCATAACAGAACACGACAAGCTAGATTTCAGCCAAATCGGACAATAATTGAGGCTTGTAAGGGCTCAAGAAGTCAAATCGGGAGATCGGTTTATATGGGAGCTATATCAGGTTACAGACCGATTCGGATCATACTTAGCACAGTTGTTGAAAATAATTGCGAAACATGTCGTGCAAAATTTCATTCCAATCGTATAAGAATTGCGCACACTAGAGGATCAAGAAGTCAGGACCCAAGACCGGTTTATATGGGAGCTATATAAGGTTATAGACCGATTCGGATCATACTTAGCACAATTGTTGGAAGTCATAACAGAACACTACATGCAAGATTTCAGCCAAATCGGAAAATTGCAGCTTTTAAGGGCTCAAGAAGTAAAATCTGGAAATCGGGTTATATGGGAGCTATATCTAAATCTGAACCGATATGGCCTATATGAAATCCCCTATAACCTACATCAATATTTATTTGTGCAAAATTTCAAGCGGTTAGTTTTACGCCTTCGATCGCTATCGTGATTTCGACAGACGGACGGACAGAGCTAGATAGACCCAGAACTTCCAGACGATCAAGAATATGTGTACTTTATGAGTTCTTAGATCACTATTTCGAGGTGTTACAAACGAAATGACTGATATAGTATACCCAAATGAAAGGTATTTAAGAGTAGAAAACGTATCCGATATCTAATTGTGGGCCCAAGTATTTGGGGGACCACTTTAAACCCAATGTCCTAAATCGGACATATTTATCGACCATGGCAATATGGAGCTCAAATAATAGGTATTTGAGAGTAGAGTACGGATCTGATATCCAAATGTAGGGCCAAGTGTGGGACCAAGTGGTTGGGGGCCGCCCTCCATCAAAACACCCCCTTAAGAGGACAAATTTATTGACCATAGTAATATGGGGGAGGCCACCGTAGCGCAGAGGTTAGCATGTCCGCCTATGACGCTGAACGCCTGGGTTCGAATCCTGGCGAGACCAAAAAAAAAAAAATTTTCACCGGTGGTTTTCCCCTCCTAATGCTGGCGACATTTGTGAGGTACTATGCCATGTAAAACTTCTATATAAAGAGGTGTCGCACTGCGGCTCGCCGTTCGGACTCGGCTATAAAAAGGAGGCCCCTTATCATTGAGCTTAAACTTGAATCGGACTGCACTCATTGATATCTGAGGAGTTTGCCCCTGTTCCTTTGTGGAATGTTCATGGGCAAAAATTTGCAATTAGTAATATGGGGCTCAAATGAAAGTTCTTTGGGAGTAGAGCACTAATCTGATAACTGATATATGTCTATGCGGCCACGTCACCCCCATAATACCCCCCAATAGAATGTATTTGCTGACCTTAGAAATATGGGGCTCAAATAAGAGGTATTTTAGAGTAGAACACGTATCGGATATACATTTTTAGGGCCGAGTCACTCGGTGGCGGCCACATCCCTCAAAACACCCCTCCTAACCAGACATATTTGCCGACTATGGAAATATGGGGCTCAAATGAAAGATATTTGGGAGTAGAGCACCAATCTGATAACAAGATTCGGGACCAAATGTCTATTGAACGTCCCAACCCTATAACAACCCCCAATTCGACGTAGGACAATTTGGGGCTTAAAGAGAGAGGAGAATGATGTTGATGGTTTGCTGACTTTCGCAATGAGGGGCCCAAATGAAAGATATTTGTGATTATACAAAGAACTTGATATCCAATTTTGGGAGCAAGTGTTTTGCCCCCTTAAACCAATGGCAATATGGGGTTCAAATATATGATAAGCGAAAGTAGAGCACGATGCTGATATTTTTTCAGGGCTAAAAGTTTGAGGGACAACCTACTCCCCAAAATACCCGTAAATCGGACATATTTATAAACCATGGCAATATGGGGCTCAAATAAAAGGTATTTGAGAGTAGAATACGTATCTTATAACTAAATACATAGAGGGCAAAATTAACTACCATAGCTATATGGGGCTCAAATGAGCGTTATTGGTGAGAAGAGCACGAAATTAAAATCCACTTTCGGCACCATGTGTCTGGGGATTCATTCCTTCCGCAACACACACCCCAATGGCAAAATGGGGTTTAAATTAATGATATTTGAGAGAAGAGCACGAAGCTGATATTTTTATCAGGGCCAAGTGTCTGGGGAACCACCTCATACCCGAAAACACCCCTTAATCGGACATATTTATCGACCATGGCAATATGGGGCCCACATAAAAGGTATTCAAGAGAAGAATACGAGTATGGTGTCAAAGATTGGACCCAAATACCTAGGGCGCCGCCCCAAGAGTACCGTCCAAAATAAAAAGTGGACCGATCGGGGCAATGTAGGACTATAATGAAAGAATATGATGATTGAATAGAGTATGAGTACAGTATAAATATGATATTAAAAATTGGATCCAAGTATCTAGGGAGCCATCCCGAAACCGCCCCAAAAGTACCGCGTCAAAATTTAATCAATGTATAAAATTCAATTTGTGTTTGTTTGGTTTGTTTATTTGTTCCGTATAGGCTTAAAAACTGGTGAACCGATTACCTTGGGGCGACTATCTGGCGCCCCATCTGGTCACTATTTTCACAGCAGCCTAGCACTTGCATATACACCGAAAGCAGGGTAGGTGGTTTTTACACCCAAGCCTGGCAAGGCAAGTTATGCGACATCAAAGGCCTACAGACCTATAAGTCTTACGTCTTTTTTACTCAATATCATGGAACCTATCGTGGATACCACGATAAACCCACGATACCACATCCAGAGGACTGCTGAAGTAACAATGTGCGGAACGACGCACTGATCCAATCCTTAGACCAGTACCGGGTGGACTGGTTCCTTAGAGACTGGATAAACCATATGCTAAGGAGCAGATGGATAAATTGGGGGCCCCATGACGCAACTATAAGGGAAAAAGTGCCACAGGGAGGGCATTTTATCGTGGCGATAAAACCACTATGGATGACCACCATAAATAACCTATTACGGATGCTGACTAAGGAGGGATTTGAAACCGTCTGCTACGTAAACATTGTTATAATTCTTCAAGGGGGTTAGGAATTTGAGACAGTTATGCAAAAGGGCCGAAAAGGTCTTGCAGATGGCATACTACTGGGCTAGACCCAGGGGTCTCATTGGTGACCCAGAGAAGACTGAAAAATCTTTTAAAAGTGTCCTCACTATTAAAAGATATTAGAGAGTTAAAAAAGTCGCATCGGAGGGGGCTCAGTTCGGCTAGTATTAAGTAAAAATGGGAGTAATTACCAAAGGGGGCCGCCCCAAAACCGTCCTAAGTGGGCATATTAGACGACCTTGATAATATGAGACTCAAATAAAAGATATTTCGGGAAAACGAATATGGCATTAAAAATTTGATTCAAGTGATAGGACAGGAGGTTGAGATATATATGGTAGTAGATTAGGTTAGGTGGAAAGAGGGTGCAGATATAAATCCGCCCCATGCCACTATGGACATACACCTAAGCCAGTAGTAGGCTTGTTGTGCGCTCTAAAAACTATAAAGTAATCTCTAAAAAGAAATTTTCAAGTTAGGAATTCCGTGCTTCTTACAAAATCCTTAATTGTTTTCAATACCAATCCCCTAAGTTGGTTCATGTCTGGTATTGTGTCTCCACCTAAGTGCCGGCATCTGATAGACGCGAAAGCCGGGTAATGACATTGGAAATGCTTCAACGTCTCATCATCTTCCCCGCATGCCCTACACATGCTATCACTTGCCGCACCGATTTTATATAAGTGAGCTCGTATTCCTATGTGTCCCGTTATGATACCAATAGCTATACTGACCTCCTTCTTACTTCCTTTCAGTAATAGTTGTAGGATTTTCGCCGTCCTACTGACCGTTTCGCTGTTCCACAATGTTGCATGCGCATTCGTCGCCCCCTCCGTTAACTCGGACTGCGTCGACCCGAAAGGCTTCGGGTTAACCAAGTTTATTGACGGCAGTACCCTTGCCTTCACCGCCAATTCGTCTACCCTTTTATTTCCCCTTAATCCGTTATGGCCCGGCACCCAAACGATGCGGATTTTGCCATCCTCAGAGAAGGCGTTAATCTCCTTCTTACACTGGAAGTCTGTTCGTGACCTTACCGTCCTGGCTTTTACTGCCGTTATGGCAATTTTACTGTCGTTAAAGATGGTCACACTCGACGTCCTCGCGTTAGCATCACACCACTTCACGCATTCCTTAATCGCCCAGATCTCCGCCTGTAGGACCGTATTATGCTCAGGCAGTCTAAAACAGATCTCAATCCCTGGGTTCTCAATGTAGACCCCCAGTAAGTAAGAAACTTATTTTTCGCGTGGTTCTAATCAAGGCCCAGCAGAGCAGCCCGGGTATAGCTAGTTAGTATAACATTTAATATCTCTATATTGTGGGAGACTTTGGATCAGTCCCACCAAGTCTTACAATATACTTGATAGAGATAGAGAATCTACCAATCGAGGTTTCACTACCAGACAAAAAGCTACGACCTAATACCGTCATCCCGGAATATCTATTATGCTTTTCAGCTCTGCTTTTAGAAATTTCTCACTGGCTGTTTAAAGTGGCATTGATTTAATGGTGTTTCATCTTTAAATTAGCTATAATCTAATATCCTCCTCCACATTTCTTTTGCTACTTTAAACAACAAGGATGTTTGTATCCTTGAACAAAATAAATATTCAAAAATTTTTGAAAACTCTGCAGACTTGAGACAGGGAAACACGCACTTGAGCAAAGGACATAACCAAAACAGAAAAATATAATCCTTAGATGACGTAAATTTTGAAGCGGAATTGATATTTTACATAAATCAACAAATACAATTAACACCTCCTCGTCCCCCCATGGCCATGGCCAAGGCAAGACAGGGCATGGCAAGGCGTACAAAATCAGCGGCAACGACATCATTTTGGACACGTCAACCACTCGAACAAGCCAACTACCAACCGGCCGGCATTTTGTCACAACATCTCAACAATTCTGTCAAAAAATGATGGCTGTTTTTGTTTTGCAGTGTTCCTTGGAGTTTGTGCCCCTCTCCCACTTGGATTTATGTAAATATTATCTTTGGGAAATTTTGCTTCGCTGCTGACGCAATAATGCGCAAACACACTTTGCTTTGCTTGGGAAGGAAAGAAAGAAAATATGCGAATAATAAGACAAATATTTACTGAATACATTAAAGGAAACGACCGAAGATAGATCACAGTCGCTATAGATTCACTTGTCATAACTCACAAATTATTTGGGTCAAAAAACAAAAAAAAAAAAAAAATCCAGAAGCTGTCGCATCTCGCGTTATCGGCTAGCGTCTGGGCGAAGCATCAAAATATGAGAAGATGGAGAGCAAAAAGCAACAAAGACAAAAAAACAAAAAAAAAGAAAACCAAGCAGAAAAAGCCTAAAATTATGCAAAAATATTCGTTGTAATAATATTGATGTTTATTTGACATATTTGCCACTGACGCCTACGAAAACTTTAATAAACCACTCAAAGAAGACGACCTCGCCATGGTGCCACGACAGCTTCAAAGCCTCATGGATGGCCGGCCACAAAAACCATGAACGCTACAACCTCAACCTCATGACCTCCATCATGGTTTGAATTTTTTTCTGTTCGCTTTTGTTTCAGCGCCAAAGGCTGCTTCTTAGATCTACAAAATCGTATGGCAGCAAATGTTGATGAGGTTCGCGTCATGGCGATTAGGAATTTGCCTATGTTGTAACAGCTGGTGGCGTCATTATTAATAAATGGTTAATTAAATGTGTGTGTTTATTTTCTTCTTCCTTGCCAAGTTCTCCTTACTTGAGAAGGTAGGGTAGGGTAGGGTAGGCATAAATATGTCTAAGAAAATTGCTTATTATACAAAACTGTAGAAGAAGGAAAACCATAGTACATACATAATGCTTATATAGAGATTAATTTACACATGACCACAAGCATATAACATGTCCAAAGGGTCCAAGGACAATGACAACTGCATTTCTTTTAATTTTGTTAATGGCCAATTGCAATAAGAAATAAGAATGTAAGATATTCTTGTACCAAAGTTATAACGCTGGATTCCTGGAATTGAAATTATGGTGGAAAATGAATATGGGTTTAAGAAGTTGTAAAGTATTGAGCGGTCCTTCGGTAGAATGTAATTGGGGAGTTAACCCCATGATATCGTTAAGTTAAGGCAGTTTCAAGCAAAATACCATGAGAGCGAAGATAACCGAATATGACTCTATGAGTCATGAAGGTTGCACCAAATGCTCTCTAAAGATCCAGACATGCCAAACTCGCTGGGTAAAGGGGAGGGTACTTACACCGAGAGCATCCGCGAGACATTAGAACTACTGATGCAGACTTATTATACCCTCCACCGAAGGATGGGGGCATATTCATTTTGTCATTCCGTTTGCAACACATCGAAATATCCATTTTCGTCCCTATAAAGTATATATATTTTCGATCGTCGTAAAAATCTAAGACCATCTAGCCATGTCCGTCCGTCTGTCTGTCTGTCTGATGAAATCACTCTACAGTCTTAAAAATTAGAGATATTGAACAAAAACTTTGCACAGATTCTTTTTTTTGGTCCATAAGTAGTTTAAGTTCGAAGATGGGATATATCGGACCGATCCGCCGATTTAAGGTATGATCTCATAAAAGGCGCATTTATTATCCGATTTTTCCAAAATTTGGGATAGTGGGTTGTGTTGCCCAAAAAGTAATTGCGGTAATATAGTAGTAATATAGTCGGCGTTGACAAATTTCTTCAACGGCTTGTGACTCTGTAATTGCATTCTTTCTTCTGCCAGTTATCAGCTGTTACTTTTAGCTTGCTTTAGAAAAAAAGTGCGCGAAATTTTGTTTACATTTGTTTGTTTGGCGTCAATTTTAATATGGGTACAACATGTATTGAAAGAAATTCATTTAACAAACCGAATCAACGCTTGTGATATGCACCTTAAACGCAATGAATTCGATGCGTTTTTAAAACGAATCATAACTGGAGATGAAAAATGGATTGTTTACAACAACGTTAGTCGAAAACGATCATGGTCCAAGCATGGTGAACCAGCTCAAACCACTTCAAAGGCTGATATCCACCAAAAGAAGGTTATGCTGTCTGTTTGGTGGGATTGGAAGGGTGTGGTATATTTTGAGCTTTATGGGGTCCCAGACAAGGAACCAAACGATTAATTCGGATGTTTACTGTCAACAATTGGACAAATTGAATACAGCCATCAAGGAGAAGCGACCAGAATTGGTCAATCGTAAAGGTGTCATATTCCTTCAGGAAAACGCTAGACCGCACACATCTTTGGTCACTCGCCAAAAACTGAGTGAGCTTGGCTGGGAACTTTTGATGCATCCACCATATAGCCCTGACCTTGCACCATCAGACTACCATTTATTTCGATCTTTGCAGAACTCCTTAAATGGTAAAACATTCGGCAATGATGAGGCTATAAAATCGCACTTGGTTCAGTTTTTTGCAGATAAATGCCAGAAGTTCTATGAGCGTGGAATACTAAATTTGCCAGGAAGATGGCAAAAGGTTATCGAACAAAATGGCAATTATATATTTGATTAAATTTCATTCTAAGTTTTATTAAAAATGCATTTACTTTCTTCTAAAAAATCCGCAATTAATTTTTAGGCAACCCAATAAAACGGGTTATGGACCGATTTGAACCATGCTTGGCACAGTTGTTGGATATCAAAACAAAACACGTTGTGCAGAATTTCATTCCAATCGGATGAGAATTGCGCACTCTAGAGGCGCAAGAAGTCAAGACCCAAGATCGGTTTATATGGCAGCTATATCAAAACATGGACCGATATGGCCCATTTACAATACCAACCGACCTACACCAATAAGAAGTATTTGTGCAAAATTTCAAGCAGCTAGCTTTACTCCTTCGGAAGTTAGCGTGGTTTCGACAGACAGACGGACGGACAGACGGACGGATATGGCTAGATCGACATAAAATGTCGCGACGATCAAGAATATATACACTTTATGGGGTCCCAGACGAATATTTCGAGTAGTTACAAACAGAATGACGAAATAAGTATACCCCCCATCTCATGGTGGAGGGTATCTCCATCCCCATCCTATGGTGGAGGGTATAAAAATTTTCAGCGGTGGTTTCCCCTCCTAATTCTGGCAACATTTGAGAGGTACTATGCCATGTACAACTTCTCTCCAAAGAGGTGTCGCACTGCGGCACGCCTTTCGGACTCGGCTACAGAAAGGAGTCCCCTTATCATTGAGCTTAAACTTGAATCGGACTGCACTCATTGATATGTGAGAAGTTTGGCCCTGTTCCTTAGTGGAATGGTCATGGGCAAAATTTGTGTGTTATGTACACAAGTGGTGGAGAGGGGATGATTGTTTTTATACCCTACACCACCACTGTGGTACAGGGTATTATAAGTTTATGCATTTGTTTGCGACGCTAAGTAGAAGAAGAGCTAGACCCATTGATAAGTATACCGATCGACTCAGAATCTCTTTCTGATTGGATTTATCCATGTCCGTCTGTCCGTCTGTGATTCCATTCATTCTTCTAATCAATGTACAAGTCGTATTTGTTGTCCAAACTTCACGAAATGTTGTCCTTGTCACTTTTTTGGGTCAAGGTCAAATGCTGTTGATTTTGGTAAAAATCGATTCAGATTTAGATATATATCCCATATATATGTTTAGCCTGATTTGCCTTTTAATGGTCGTAGTAACTACAGTTTTCAACCGATCTACACAAAATTCGGCGAGGATTGCTTTGTTAGTAATTTTAACATATACGCAAGATTACATCAAAATCGGTTCAGATTTAGATATAGCTCCCATATAAATGTATCGCCTGATTTGAACTTTAATGGCCGTAGTAACTTCAATTTTCAACCGATCTGCTCAAAATTTGGAACGGATTGTTTTGTTGCTGAACATATCTGCAAGATTCCATCAAAATCGGTTAAGATTTAAATATATCTCTCATATATATTTATCCCCCGATTTCCACTTAAATGGCCGTAGAAACTACAATTTTCAACCGGTTTTGTAACTGACCTTAACATAGTAGCACGATTCGGTTCAGATTTGGATATAGGTCCCATAAATATATGTATCGCCCGATTTGCACTTTAATGGCCGTAGTATCTACAATTTTCATTTATTTATGTTTTTATGAAAATTGGCCATATGGCCTGTTAAGGCTGTAGTCGCCGCAATTTTGGTTCGAACTCTATGCAATTTAGCGTGAGGTGTTTAACGTCCTAGCACGTGTGCTAAATTTCATTAAAGTTGGTCTAGATTTAGATATATATACGATATATTTTTCATCCGATGTGGCCCTTAAAGTCTGTAGTAGCGACCATCTAAGTCATATTGAAAAACAAGTAAAAAGTCATTAAGTTCGGCCGTGCCGAACTTTGGATACCCACCACCTCGGGTATATATGTAAACCCCCTTTCATCACAATCCGATGACAATTGGATAACTTTATATAAATATAAGTCACTGTTGAAATAAATATAAATATAAATATATTATAAATATAAATATATTATAAATATAAGTCACTGTTGAACTTTGTATTTAAAATTTCAACAAAATCGGTAAAAAATAAAGCTTTTATGAGCTTCAGACCCTTAACCGGTATATCGGTCTATATGACAGCTGTACCGAAATACAGTCCTATTTTTACTATATTTGGGTCGGATGGGGGGTGACTCTTTATCGGGAGATCGGTTTATATGGCAGCTATATCTAAATACAGTCCTAGTTTGACCATATTTGGTTGGATGGGTGGTGACTCTTTATCGGCAGATCGGTCTATATAGCAGCTATATCTAAATATAGTCCGATCTGAACCATATTTGAGTCCTATGTTAGGAGGCGTTAAACTACTCAATTTTTCAAATTTCGGAGATCGGTCTATATGACAGCCATATCTAAATATAGTCCGATCTGAACCATACTTGGGTCAGATGTCGGGAGGCTTCAAATAATCCACTGTTTCAAATTTCAGCGAAATTGGGCAATAAATAAAGCTTTTATGGGCTTCAGACCCTTTATTGGCAGATCGGTCTATATGGCAGCTATATCTAAATATTGTCCGATCTGAACCATATTTAAGTCCTATGTTAGGATTCCTAAAGCTACTCACTGTTTTGAATTTCAGCAAAATCGGTTAAAAAATAAAGCTTTGATGGGCTTCAGACCCTTTAGAGAAAAATCGGTCTATATGGCAGCTATATCTAAACATAGTCCGATCTGAACCATACATGTCAGATGTCGGGAGGCTTAAAATAATCCATTGTTTCAAATTTCAGCGAAATTGGGCAATAAATAAAGCTTTTATGGGCTTCAGACCCTTTATCGGCAGATCGGTCTATATGGCAGCTATATCTAAATAATGACCGATCTGAACCATATTTGGGTCCTATGTTAGGAGACCTAAAACTACTCACTGTTTCGAATTTCAGCGAAATCGGGTAAATAATAAAGCTTTGACCCTTCAGACCCTTTAGGGAAATATCGGTCTATATGGCAGCTATATCTATTTATAGTCCGAACTGAACCACATTTGGGTCCTACGTTAGGAGGCGTAAAACTACTCAATCTTTTAAATTTCAGCGAAATCGGTTAACAAGATAAAGCTTTTATGGGCTTGGCCAGATATCAGGAGGCTTAAGATAACCCTCTGTTTAAAATTTCAGCGAAATCGGGTAATAAATATAGCTTTTATGGGCTTCAGACCTTTTATCGGCTAATCGGTATATATGACAGCTATATATAAATATAGTCTGATGTAGACCATATTTGGATCCGATGGCGGGAGGCCTAAAACTACTCACTGTTTCTATCTTCAGCCAAATCGGATGAAAAATAAAGCATTTTTGGTATTAGACCCTTTATCGGAAAATCGGTCTATATGGCAGCTATATTCAAATATGATCAGATTTGGCCCGTTCGAAAACTTGACCAGCGTGCATCAAAAAAACGTATCTTTGCCAAATTTCAGCTCAATGTCTCTATTTTTGAAGGCTCTAGAGTGATTACAACCGACGGACAGACATACGGCCATCGTTAAATCGTCTTAGAGTTTTACGACGATCCGAAATATATATACTTTGTAGGATCGGAAATTGATATTTCGATGTGTTGCAAACGAAATGACTAAATGAATATATCCCCTATTCTACGGTGGTGGTTATAAAACATTTACAGGGTTCTAGTCAGTTTTTCAATAGGTTTCATATATTAAGAGTAGTATGTACGTGGACTCGGTGGTGTAGGTTATTATATAGCCCGCTCCGCCCGACTTTTGCTTTCCTTATTGTTTTTATACCCACCACCATTCCGTTTGCAACACATCGAAATATCCATTTCCGACCCTATAAAGTATATATATTCTTGATCAGCGTAAAAATCTAAGACGATCTAGACAGGTCCTACCGTCTGTCCGTCCGTCTGTCCGTCTGTCTGTTGAAATCACGCTACAGTCTTTAAAAACAGAGATATTGAGCTGAAACTTTGCACAGATTCTTTTTTTTTGTCCATAGCAGGTTAAGTTCGAAGATGGGCTATATCGGACTATATCTTGATATAGCCCCCATATAGACCGATCCGCCGATTTAGGGTCTTAGGCCCATAAAAGCCACATTTATTATCCGATTTTGCTGAAATTTGGGACAGTGAATTAGGCCAGTCGACATCCTTTGTCAATTTGGCTCAGATCGGTTCAGATTTGGATATAGCTGCCATATAGACCGATCGTCCGATTTAGGGTCTTAGGCCCATAAAAGCCACATTTAATATCCGATTTCGCTGAAATTTAGGACAGTGAGTTGTGTTAGAACCATCGACATCCTTTGCCAATTTGGCTCCGATCGGTTCAGATTTGGATATAGCTGCCATATAGACCGATATCTAGGTTTTAGGTTTTGGGGCCATAAAAGACGTATTTATTGTCCGATGTTGCTGAAATTTAGGACAGTGAGTTTGGTTAGGCTCTTCGACGTCCATTCTTAATTTTGCTCAGATCGGTTCAGATTTGGATATAACTGCCATATAGACCGAACTTTCGATTTAAGGCTTTGGGCCCACGAAAGGCGCATTTATTGCGCGATGTCGCCGAAATTTGGAACAGTGAGTTAAGTTATGCCCCTTGACATACTTCTGCAATATGGTACAGATCGGTCCAGATTTGGATATAGCTGTCATATAGGCCGATCTCTCGGTTTTAGGTTTTGGTGCCATAAAATGCGCATTTATTGTCCGATTTCGCTGAAATTTGGGACAGTGTGTTATGTTAGACTCTTCGACATTTTTCTGCAACTTAGCCCAAATCGGTGGAGATTTGGATATAGCTGCCATGTAGACCGATCTCTCGATTTAAAGTCTTGGCCCCACAAAAGGCGCATTTATAATCCGATTTCACTGAAATTTGATGAAAGGTGGTTTACATATATACCCGAGGTGGTGGGTATCCAAAGTTCTGCCCGGCCGAACTTAACGCCATTTTACTTGTTTTTTTTTTTTTTTTTTTTTGGAATTGTGTGTGGTGGCGTTAACTGTTGCCCTGGAGTTTTAGCTTTGTTTCATCAGTTGTAAGACATTCCGATTATCGGACCGAAATATCAAAATTTTGTTAACTCGGTATTTACGTTAAGGGCCCAGAGTCTGGGTGGCCGCCTCACTCCCAAAATACACTCCAAACCGGACATATTTACCCACTACAATATAGGAGTCCAAAGAAAGGTATAAGGAAGTAGAGTAAAAATTTGGCCATGAACATTTTATTAAAGTACAGGGGCAAACTTATCACATATCAATGAGTGCTGCTCGATTTATGCTCAATGGTATTATGCTCAATGATAAATGACCTCCTTTTTATAGCCGAGTGCCAACGGCTTTCCTTAGTTTGTAACCTCCTTTGAGAGAAGTGTTTACATGACATCGGTTTCTAAGTCTGTCTATAAGTCCCTCTGCCAAAGATACAATTCCATAATTCGTACCTGCTTTGGGTGACATATCACTGAATGAGTTAAGTTTTCCCTTTATCACTATGGTCTAAATCGTGCTATTGGTCGGCGTTGACAAATTTTTTCACAGCTTGTGACTCTGTAATTGCATTCTTTCTTCTGTCAGTTATCAGCTGTTACTTTTTTAGCTTGCTTTAGAAAAAAAGTGTAAAAAAAGTATATTTGATTAAAGTTCATTCTAAGTATTATTAAAAATGCATTTACTTTCTTTTAAAAAATCCGCAATTACTTTTTGGGCAACCCAATATTATCTATATATAGAGTTCTCTTTCGGCGGTCCGATTCGGTTTATACCCCGATATAGGCACCATTAAAAACGATGTTTCGATTGGACTTTGTCATAACCTACATGTGCAATTCTTTTACCAATTAATATTACCTGTTGTACTAAGAACTTGCGATCTATTAAGGGGGGTATTAAACATTCACCTCTAATTCTTTCTCATTATTATTACGAGTGTGTATGAGTTCTTTATGCTTTCCTCGCGGTTTGACATTTATCGATATCTTTTAAATCCAACTCATAAAATTTCAATTACATTTGTGTGTTCCCTTTTGGGGTCATTAGATTTCTTATTGTCAACGACAACGAAAGGAACCGGAGACAATGGGGCCGGAGGAAACAAAAGACTTTAAATGTACCATCTCGTACGGACCATGTTGTACTAAGTGCATATGTTTACTATCACCTTCCGGGTGTTGTCGCCTGGATACAGGCTTTTCTCCATAGGCAATGAGACAAACAAACAGGCGGCCACCTGAACTTTGGTTGAGTGATGTCATTGTCCTTGCCACGGCACACATTGAATTTGCTACGCAATAAAACGCGTCAACAACAGTAATGTCTTTAGAAATGCGCTATTGTAATTGCGGGGTTTTTTCCTTGGCGAAAATGAATTATTTGCCACGCACCACCACTCCCCTCCCCCCCACACGCACTATAGTGCTCAATGCAATTTAACAATTGAAAGCAAACAAAAAGTCCTTTTCCAAAGTATGGGGTGGGGAGGGTAGGGGTAAAACGGAACTTAGCTGCAGCTTCCTTTAAGCCATCACCATTGTCATGATGGGTTTCCGCTGGCGTTTCAAATTCCTTTCGTTACCGCCGCCAATGTTGCCAATGTATTTATATGGCAACTACCACACTAACGATGCAAAACATACGTTTTCATTATAAGGCCTCAGCCAAGTAATCAGATATCATGAAATGCATTTAATGCCAATTCTAAGAGTTCTTTCTACTCATTTGCCCAAGGGGGTGGAACAGGATGTTGTGGCTCTCATGCAGATGAGTGATGAGTTGGGATGGTGAGTCAATGATGATTGTTTATTTAAGGATTCGTTGTAATAAGGGTGAATTGGGCAAAAAACAAAAAAAATACCCTACAAGTGTCAAAGTGTAAAGTGTGCTTGTGCCTGTATTAGTGTGATTGGCATATTTGCTTGTGGCAGTGTGTGTAATGTGTATGTGTACATTGTGTGTGCGGTTTGTTAGACAGCCTGTAAGTTGTCGTTTGTATGTGTCTGTCTTTCTTTCTGTATTTCTGTCTGCATGTTTGCACTTTTACTATTTGATTAAAATTGCTATTGAAGGATATTTGTGGTTTCTACTTTTTGACTTGATTAACATTTCATTTCATTTAACTTTCTTCGTTTTGATGTATTGGTGGTAAATGTGAACACGTGTTCTATTTATGTCCTTTCATTTGTTTGTCTATGGTTTTGTGGGTTACTGAACGTCGTTTGTTTGTTTGTTTGTTTGCTTTGAGGGCAGTTTCATTAAATTAGAAAATAAATAATAATTTTTCATTAAAATTGCTTTGACACACAAGTGGTCATAAATAATTGCACACATTTATTAGAAATGTCTTTACAAAAATATGCATTAAACCAAAAAATATCGATTATTATTCATGGTCGTTTTCAATTCAACCACCCGGAAATATGCTGAAGCGTTGATTTCAATGCAAAGCCTAATAGTAGGCAACATATTTAAGAATATAGGTGACTCGAGTAAATATAGAGTTTTAAATATATTATATGACGTGATTGTAGTACTGTCAATGATTTTTTGTTAATTGCCTTTTGAAATTGTTTTAGAAATATTGATTTTATCCTTGGCTATAGTAGCGTGATTACAGCAAAACTAATTTACATCCCTTTAGTTTGGTGGACCGTGATGGAGAAAAAATGTAACATAAGGACATTACAAGAGGTTAAGAAAAAGCATTATCTTGACATAGGCCGGACGATGAGGACCCTGACTACAAGTATACTGCAGACTACTGCGGATATTCGGGACATAGACATACGTTTTAAGAATGAGGCAACAGCTGTGGCTATTAGACTTAAGACGATGGGAGAATGAATGTCTTTCAACACTTGAATTTTCCATCGGAGTTTTGGTCATTCGGTTTATGTGTGCCACAGTGTTTGCCATCTTTTCAATGCCTTCTTTGCTGAGGCTTCTTCATTCATTCTGACAACATGACCATGGCCATTGCAACCGTTGTTATACTCACCACCGACGGTTGGGGTTATATTCATTTTGTCATTCCGTTTGCAACACATCGAAATATCCAATTCCGACCTTATAAGGTATATATATTCTTGTTCAGCGTAAAAATCTAAGACGATCTAGACATGTCCGTCTGTCTGTTGAAATCACGCTACAGTTTTCAAAAAAAGAGATATTGAGCTGAAACTTTGCAAAGATTCTTTTTTTGTCCATAAGCAGGTTAAGTTCGAAGATGGGCTACATCGGACTATATCTTGATATAGCCCCCATATTGACCGATCCGCCGAATTTCGGTCTTAGGCCAATAAAAGCCACATTTATTATCCAATTTTGCTGAAATTTGGGGCAGTGAGTTGTGTTAGGCCCTTCGACATCCTTCGTCAATTTGGCCCAGATCGGTCCAGATTTGGATATAGCTGCCATATAGACCGATCCTCCGATTTAGGGTCTTAGGCCCATAAAAGCCACATTTATTATCCGATTTTGTTCAAATTTGGGACAGTGAGTTGTCTTAGGCCCTCCGACATCCTTCTTAAATTTGGTCCAGATCGGTCCAGATTTGGATATAGCTGCCCTATAGACCGATCCTCCGATTTAGGGTCTTAGGACCATAAAAGCCACATTTATTATCCGATATTGCTAAAAATTTGGGACAGTGAGTTACGTTAGGCTCCTCGACATCCTTCGTCAATTTGGCCTAGATCGGTCCAGATTTGGATATAGCTGCCCTATAGACCGATCCTCCAATTTAGGGTCTTAGGACCATAAAAGCCACATTTTGGCTCAGATCGGTCCAGATTGGGATATAGCTGTCATATAGACCGATCCTCCGATTTAGGGTCTTAGGCCCATAAAAGGCGCATTTATTGTCCGATGTCGCCGCAATTTGGGAGAGTGAGTTGTGTTGGGCCCTTCGACATCCTTCTTCAATTTCACTCATATCGATCAAGATTTGGATATAGCTGCCATATAGACCGATATCTCGATTTAAAGTCTTGGCCTCAAAAAAGACGCATTTATAATCCTATTTAACTGAAATTTGACACATTGACTTATGTTAGGCTTTTCGACATTCATGTTGTATATTTTTCAGATCGGCTTATTTTTAGGTATAGCTACTAAAAAGACCAATATTTTGTTATACATAGTTGAACAATGACTTGTACTTATTAGTATTTGGTCCAAATCGGATCATATTTCGACATAACTGCAATGGGACATAAGGTATGCAATTTGCACTGGATTTTGATGAAAGGTATTTTACATATATACCCGAGGTGGTGGGTATCCAAAGTTCGGCCTGGCCGAACTTAACGCCTTTTTACTTGTATTTTCATACGTTTAACTATGCCAATGTCGTCATACAGACCATTCAGATGGTGGTTGATACAACAGCGATAGCCTCCATCAATCCCAACTGGTAAATAAATTTTACGAAGAATCTTTCTCTCAAACACTCCAATCACTGCCTCATCTGCTTTTACAAGTACCCTTGCCTCGAAACCATATAACAACAGGGACAGCATCAGTGTCTTGTATAGTGTGATTTTCGTCTGTGGAGAGGTGGCCTTGTTTGCCAATACCATACAATCGCAGTACTGTTTGCCAATACCATACAATCGCAGTACTGTAATATAAAACCAGTAAGGAAATACAAAATTCGGATGGTGTCGACTATATAATACCCTACTTACTTTTCTTTACTTTAATTGGATATGACAGAATATTTGTTCCACTAGACGAGTGCAGAATAGCGTTCCAAGCGCCTCGATCACCTGCGCTCATTCTAAATTCTCTAACACGAAGTTTGGAGGTGTCTCCCACCACTTGATCTTTCCATTGGGCTTTTGGTCTTCCCGGTTTGTGTGTACCACCGTGTTTGCCTTAAAAAGACTCCTTTGCTGGAGCTTCTTCATTGTATTTTGATACGTGTAACTATGCTATCGTCGTCATACAGCTCATACAACTCGTGGTTCATACGACGTCTATAATCTCCGTTAACGCAAACTGGTTCATATATTTTACGAATAATCTTTCTCTCAAACACTCCAGACACTGCCTCGTCTGTTTTCACAAGTACCCATGCCACAGAACCATATAACAACACGGGTGGTATCAGTGTCTTGTATAGTGTGATCTTCGTCTGTCGAGAGGTGCTCTTGTCCACAGTATCATCTGTCCACATCTAGTACACAGTAGCATCTGTTTGCCAGGATTATTCTTCACTTAATTTCAAAACTGGTGTCATTCGTTTCGATTACGGCGGTTCCGAGGTAGATAGAGTTGCTGACTATCTCAAAGTTGAGGTTCCCAAATTTCTCCATTTTCTTTATCTGCTTTGTTTTACAAGGCGTTTGGGAGTTGGAACCATCCATTTCGTCTAATCTCCATTTACTGTCATTTTCACTGACTCTATTTCGATTCTTTCAAATGCTGCAGTTACTACTTCCGGTGTCAGACCTATGATGTCGATGTCGTCGGCATAGGCGAGTAGCATGTGTTCTCTTCTGATTAGTGCGCCATATCTGTTCACATTTGCATCTCGTATAGTCTTCTCCAGCAGGATATAAAAGGTAAGATATGCGATAGACTGTCTCCTTGTCTGAAACCTCGTTTGGTATTAAATGGTTCGGAGAGATTCTTTCCCATTCTTACTGAGGAACGCGTATCAGTAAGTGTCATCCTGCAGAGTCTTATTAATTTTGCAGGGATACCAAACTCAGACATGGCTTGAAGTACCTTTGAACGTAAAGGGTTGCGAAAGAGATGGCAAGTGTCCATTTATCCTTCTCGGGTCTTTTCCAGGACCAGGTCTAAAGTCGCATTGATAGGGCCCAATTATCTCATTGACTTTACGTTTCAATTTTTCACACAGTACGCTCGAGAGTATCTAGTATGCGATGGGGAGGAGACTTATTCCTATGTAGTTGGGACATTCCGTCTTGTCTCCTTTCTTGTGTACGGGACATAGTATGCTAAGATTTCAATCATCGGGTATGCGTTCTTTTAACTAGATAGCGCAGACGAGCTGATGGATTCGCCTTATCAGCGTGTCTGCTCTGGTCTTAAATAGTTCAGAGGGCAAATCATCGGCTCTTGCTGCCTTGTTGCTCTTCAGTCGGGTCACTGTTACTTGGACCTCTTTCTGAGTAGGAGGTAAACTTTGTATGCCATCAGCAGGAGTTCTGCGGTATCCTCCGCCACTAGCAGTTGGGAAAAATGTTCTTTCCATATCCCAATCACACTATCTGTTGCGAAAAATTTTCTTTCCACATCCCAATCACATTATCTGTATCAGTTGCCAGATTTCTTACTTTGTCTCTGCAGGAGGATGTGCCTGCACCAAGACCACCGGTTTGATGTTTGATTCTTTGGTAGAATTTCTGACTCCTGACTTCACTCTGACTCCTGTACATCTCAATTTGTTCACACTCATGTCACGCAGGGTTGCTCAGTATGCCTCATTCATAGCTTGAGTAGTATTTCGACACTCGTGGTCGTATCATGGGTTTCTTGGGGGAGGATTCTGGTACCTAAGTAAGGATTTCGGAGTATTTTCCAGGGAATGAGCAATGATTTCCCATTGCGTCGCTATATCATCGGGACAAAGATTACTTTCATAAAGCAGTTGAGTTTGTTGAGCGGGGTATGTCGTTGCCATCTGTTGTGCTTGCAGCTTTTCAATGTCCAGTTTCCGTGCAGTGTCAGATAGCACTTTTTTCGACATACTCAAATGGATGCAATCCTTTGCTGCAACAAGGTAATGATCCGAATCTATATTCGATTCACAGATCGATTGAACATCTAACACGCTGGACGTGATGAATTTGGTTCTTTACTTCTGGATCTGGGGACAACCATGTGGCTTTGAGAATTTGTATGTTGAAATTTAGTTCTGCTTACAGCCACGGTTTTTGCCGCGGCAATATCTATTAGCCTCAATCAGTTATCTGACGTTATCTTATGGAAGCTAAATTTGCCGATTGTTGGACCAAATATATTTCTTCCCTATTTTCGCTTGTAAATCTCCCAGAACGATTTTAATATAATGGGCGAGCTGCATCGTATTCTCTCTCTAGGTGCTCGTGGAAAATATCCTTGGTCTGCTAGACCTTTTTTTTCGTCGGGGCATGAGCACAAATAAGGCTGATGTTGAAGAACTTGGGATTTATGCGGAATATGGCTATCCTCTTATCCACCAGCGTGAACATCAGAAACATTTTCAGATGTGGTTATTCCCTTACTAATGTTGGCTACATTTGTGAGGTATTTTGCCATGTAGAACTTCTCCCCAAAGAGGTGTCGCACTGCGGCACGTCATTCGGACTCGTCTATAAAAAGGAGGCCCCTTATCATTGAGCTTAAAATTAAATCCGACAACACTCATTGTCATGTGAGAAGTTCGCCCTTTAGTAGAATGTTCATAGGCAAATTTGAATTGCTTATCCACCAGAGTAAGGTTGGAGACAAGGTGTTTTAGTCTCCGACTAATCACAAATCGACAACCAAATTCATGCCTCGCACTTTTCCAACACATCCGCCATTCCGGACATTCCAGGTGCAGATTCGCAAATCATGGCCTTTTTTGCGTTTGTGTGGATAGTCAACTTAAGGGTAGTCCGTTCTTATAATTCCTTTGGTTCCAAGATCCCAAATCGGTTTATATGACAACTATATCAGGTTATGGACCGATTTAAACCATATTCAAGCCGGATCGGATAAGAACTTCGCCTCTAGGGGCTCATGACATCAAGATTCAAAATTGTTTTAAATGGCAGCTATATCAAAACATGAACCAATATGGCCTATTTACAATCCCATCTGACCCACACTTATAAAAAGTATTTGTGCAAAATACCAAGCGGCTAGCTTTACTCCTTCGAAAGTTTGCGTGCTTTCAACATGTCATGACGATCAAGAAGATATGTACTTTATTGGGTGTTAGACGAATATTTCGAGAAAATACAAACGGAAAGACGAAATTGGTATACATATAATAAAGAAAAATGTGGTGGTTGGTTAAATGATTATTTGTCCTGCTTGTGGATATACTGTTGTTGTATGTTGGCTTGCAAAGAGTCCCATTCAACAACAAATTTGTACTTTCAGGTGCAGAGATTCAAAATAAATTGTTTTAAGAAAAGTAACAAATTTCGTCGTCGTTATTTCGACCAAAGTTGTTGTTTTTCAAAATTATTTTTATCCGTGTAAGTCGTGTGAAAATTCCACGCTGGCAACGAAATTGTGCTTCATTTTAGATTCTCATTTCAGTGAACATATTTTTGAATTACCGGATATGGTAAACTTACACAATGTACTAGACTTTGAACGGAGATCTGGCTGGTGGGAACTAAAAGATATTTTTATACCCACCACCATAGGATGGGGGTATACTATTCTAATCATTCCGTTTGTAACACCTCGAAATATTCGCCTGAGACCCCATAAAATATTTACATTTTTGATTGTCTCGACATTCTGAGTCGATTTGGCCATGTCCGTCTGTTCGTCTGGCGAAATCACGATAACGGTCGAACATGTAAAGCTAAAAAATTGCAAATTTTGCGCATGAACTTCTCACATATCAATGAGTGCAGTCCGATTCAAGTTTTAAGCTCAATGAAAAGGGGCCTCCTTTTTATAGCCGAGTCCGAACGGCATGCCGCAGTGCGAGACCTCTTTCGAGAGAAGTTTTACATGGCATACTACCTCACAAATGTTGCCAGCACGTAAAGCTAGCCTCTTGAAATTTTGCACAAATACTTAGTGTTGATGTAGCTAAAAAAAACTCCTTTTCCATCAAATCAAAATCAACCTGTTGTCAGTTGATTTTACTAGGGGACTCGTATCTTATATTTAAATATTTTTTTTGCTACCACATGCTTAACTAATCAAACTTTATTTCTTTTCATATATTTAATTGGAATTTGTGCTCATTTTAGTTTACTATGTCATGACACAAATATATCTAAATTATTACATTTACAATACGACAAACAAACTTTGTTTGATGCAATATTTACATATAAATTCTTGGGAATTTTAATGTTTTTGTCATTTAAATTAAACTTTCAACAATAATTTCCAAAAGCTTTCAAAACTAAATTAGTTTGCTTCATACAGGTTTTTAGTTTTATAACTGCAAGTGAAATCCTTAAAACAATAGCAAAAGCAACAACAACTACAGCCAGAGCAAACAAAAACAACAACAATGACAACTTTACAATTCTATACACAATAACTTCCTTGATTAGCTGCTCTCTTAACCGAAAGCACTCAGGCAGACTGAGGCTGGCAGGTTCTCCTTTTCAGTTTTTGCTGCTGCTGCTGACTACACACCTACGTTACACACCAATATTCCAAAGCTCCCCCATCTTTGGAGTGTAATTACAGAGGTATTTGCACTTACGATGGTGTGGATGTTTGATGATATATTTTACATTCTTGCGTGTATGGGTAAATTGTGTATAATTTATTTGTATCGTGTGGGTGGGATTCCTGCCCTGCTAAAGAGTCTCTGCATAGAATGAAATGAGCCGCATGCAATAATGAGCGAGTGTGGGTGTCAAAAAAAGTGTGTATGTAGGAAGCTACAGCATATTGTCGATGGGTGTGTGTTTTGTTGTGTGCTTTGGTGTGCATGAAGTTGACTTTAATTGTAATGTAAAATTAACAAACACTATTGTGTTAATAACAACAGACAGTAAAAACTTCCTCGAATATAGGAAAAAAAAAACTTCTTCTGGAAGTCAAAAGCAACGGCAATACAGGCAACAGTATTGGAAACACTTGACTGGATAAGTGCTGAGCAGTGCATAGAGATAGGGTTAAAATATAGCAGTTAACAAAGAAATAAGGGGTTCTTTAAGAGGTTCAAAAATCTATACCCAAAGATATGTATGAATCAATAGAAATGACCAAAGAGACAGTTATAAAAAGTTGTGCTCAAGCAAATGCTAGCAATCCAAAGATTGACTTGCTATGAAAATATTATAGGGTGGTTTGGAATTCCCAAGCGCTCTAAGGAGTCTGGGGTTAACATTCAGTGTGTTCAAAATCCTTTAATAAGACTCGCTTAGATAATGTTGCCCATTGTTAGACCATGGTAGCAAGGTGTCGAAACCTCAGATACAAATCGAACCCATGTCCCCTGCAATACCAAACCAAACTATTGTACAAACTTAACTACAGGAGAACTTATTTATGGTTTAAACATGAGGAATTTTTGGCAATGCATGCCAGTATGCCTTGTTATTGCGAAGAGAAACCAAATAAAGTTCCTGGATTGCAATGTGTCTTTCTTCCCTAATAACCCTTTAGCATCCATCCCCTACAACTTTGACATTCACATCCTGGTAAACGACAGCGCAAAAAACACTCAATATGCCAAAGTCCTCTTACTGAGATCCTTTAAATCATTTCACGTTTGTATGTGTATGCGTGAGTGGGTGTAAATGTAAAGAGTTTGGTTTGTACTTAAACAGCCATAATTACTTTCATTTAGATTAACTTTTAAAACAGTTTCAACCATCTAGATACTCAAAAAGCACATAGGCACCATCCACCTCTCACGCATACATATCTACATATGCGCTACCAAAGTTCATCTTTGCACTTAATAGCGGCATCTGTAGGCGTATCATTGCTCCGTAGCTCGGGGATGTTGACTTCAAACTATTCTATACGTTTGCCACTTGATTTGCTTGCTTTTAATTCTGCATACAGTTGCATATGCTACAAATGAAAAGTGCTTTAAAGAAGCAAACGACATAGAACTAAGGGAAAATCGGGCTTTAAAAAAGAGAGTTATAGATTCTAGATATATAATTACAATTTTAATAAGTAAAAGTGGGCTAAGTTTGGCCGGGCCGAATCATGGGAACCCACCACCATGGATTCTGCTAAAATATGGGAGCTGTATGTGATTATACACCGAATTGAACCGTTCTTTGAGCAGTTATTGAGAGTGGTAACAGAATACTATGTGCGAAATTGCAGCAAAATCGGATAAACATCGCGGCTTGTAAGGGCTCAAAAAATCAAATCGGAAAATCGATTTATATGGGAGCTATGTCATGTTCCTGACCGATTTGGACCTTACTTGGCACAGTTGTTGGAAGTCATGACAAAACACCATGTACAAAATAACATAAAAAACGGATGAAAACAGAGGCTTCCGGGACTAAAAAAGTCAAATCGGGAGATGGGTTTATATAGGAGCTATATCAGGTTATAAACCGACTTGGACCGTACTAGTCACAGTTATTAGGAGTCATAACAGAACACCACATTTTAGCCAAACCGGATGAAAATTTCGGTTTCCAGGGGCTCAAGAAGTCAAATCGGGAGATCGGTTAATATGGGAGCTATATCCAAATCTGAACCGATATGGCCCATTTCCAATCCCCAACGACCTACATCAATATAAAGTATCTGTGCAAATTTTCAAGCGGCTAGCTCTACGCGTTCGACACCTATCGTAATTTCGACAGACGGACGGGCGGACGTACACACGGACATGGCTAGTTCGACTCCGAATGTCGAGACAATCAAGAATATATATATACTTTATGGGGTCCTAGATCAATATTGCAAACGGAATGGCTAAATGAATATACCCCATATCCTACGGTAATGGGTATAACAAGGCTAGGTATGGTTGTGTTATTGAGGCAGTCTGCTAACACATTACTCAGACATTTTTAGTCAATTATGAATCCACAGGAACAGAAAAATAAAGATACTTCATAGTTTTAACGTTCAAACCACTAACATCGATCTTAAAGAACTTATGACTTACAAATATTCACAACAGAGATGTGCCCGTAAGTGTTTCTTACCCTCGCTCATACACGGCTTTTTTATATCGACTCCCGTTCACGCGCACACGCTCATGCACACTCACTGGGAGCTGTATCAGGTTATAGACCGATTTGGACCGTACTAGGCACAGTTGTTGGAAGTCATAAAGAACACCACATGCAAAATTTCAGGGACATCTGACGAAAAGCTGCGGGCTCAAGAAGTAAAATCGGGAGATCGGTTTATATGGGAGCTATAACAGGTACTCAGCCGATTTGAACTATACTTGGCACAATTGTTGGAAGTCGTAAGAGAACACTTTGTGCAAAATTTCAGCCAAATCGGCAAAATTTGCGGCTTCCAGGGGCTCAAGAAGTCTAATCGAGAGATCGGTTTATATGGGAGCTATATCTGAACCAATGTGGCCCATTTGCAATTCTTAACGATTTTCTTATTCAAAATAGCAAAAATGTTTGCTTAACAGCAGTTTTTGTCTGTTGAAAATGGGAAAGCAGACATTACTGCTGTTTCAGCAAACATAGGGCTGCTGTATTAGCAAACATTTCTTACTGCTATTTTAACTAACACGATTTGCTGTTGTAAGAACATAAGTCCGCAGAAAAAAAATGTGTATGCAACTTTTTATGGTTGCCTGTTATTTGTTTTGATTAATTTAGATACTTTTTAGAAATTTTGCTGGAATAGATAGATGATTTTAATTTGTGGAATATTATTGTAAAGAAGATATCCGATCCATCCATTGGTATACATTTCGAAATGTGGCTGAGCTAGCTCGCATTTTTTGTTATTGCTCTTCTAATGTGCACATGAATGGCATGGCCTTTTGTATCTAAATTTAAGGAAACAAGTAAAAGCGTAGTAAGTTCGGCCAGGCCGAATCTTATGTACCCTTCACCATGGATCAAATTTGTCGAATTCCTTTCCCGGTATCACTGTTGTGCTGTTTCGGGCTATAGACCGGTGCTGTTTCAGGCTATAGATCGATTCAGACCATGTTTGACACGTATGTTGAAGGTTGTGGGAAAACCCGTTGTACAAAATTTCAGCTAAATCGGATAAGAATTGCGCCCTCTAGAGGCTCAAGAAGTCAAGATACAAGATGGGTTTATATGGCAGCTTTAACAGGTTATGGGCCGATTTAAACAATAAATGGCACATATGTTGCAAGTCATAACTAAACACCACTTGCAAAATTTCAGCCAAATTGGATTAGAATTGGGGTCTCTTGTGACTCAAGAAGTCCAGATTTAAGATCGATTTGGCAGCTATATCAGGTTATGAACCGATTTAAACCATACTTAGCACAGTTGTTGCCAAGAATGTCCGTCTGTCTGTCGAAAGCACGCTCACTTTCGAAGGGGTAAAGCTAGCCGCTTGAAATTTTGCAGAAAAACTTCGTTTTAGTGTATGTCGATTGGGATTGTAATTTGGCTACATCGGTCCATAACCTGATATAGCTATTATATAAACCGATCTGGGTTCTCGACTTCTTGAGCCTCTGGACGATGCGTCTAAGACCCTATAATGTATATATATTCTTGATCGTCATATCATTTTAAGTCGAACTAGCTATGTCCGTCCGCCTGTTCGTTCGTGCGTCCGTCCGTCTGTCAATCGGAAGCACGCTAACTTTTGAAGGAGTAAAGCTAGGAGCTTGAAATTTTGCACAAATACTTTGTATTAGTGTAGGGTTGGGATTGTAAATGTTCCAAATCGGTCCATGTGTTCATTTAGCTGCCATATAAACCGATCTTGGGTCTTGATTTCTTCAGTCTCTAGAGGGCGCAATTCTCATCCGATTTGGCTGCAATTTTAATCCGATTTGGCTGAAATTGTGCATGAGGTGTTTTATTATGACTTCTAATAACTGTGCTGCGTATGGCGCAAATCGGTTCATAACTTGATATAGCTGCCATATAAACCCATCTGGGATCTTGACATCTTGAGCCACTAGAGAGCGTAATTCTCATCCAATTTGGAAGCAATTTTGTAGAACGGCTTCTCCCATAACCTTTAGTATACTTGTCTAATATGGTCTGAATCGATCAATAGCTTGATACAGCTCCCATATAAAGCGATCTCCCGATTTTGCTTCTTTTGCCCCAACAAGGCGCAATTATTATCCGAATGAACTGAAATATTACACTATTACTTCTACAATGCTCAGCATTCATTTCATTTATGGTCCAAATGGGACTATAACTTGATATATCTCCAATAGCAAAACAGTTCTTATTCATTATTCTTTGTTTGCCTAAAAAGAGATACCGCACAAAGAACTCGACAAATGCGATCCATGGTGGAGGGTATAAAAGATTCGGCCCGACCGAACTTAGCAGGATATTACTTGTTTCCTTTAACATCCCCCTCATAATTAAGCAGCAGTCATTTTCAGCAAACAACAGACTTTTCAGCAGTAAGCCTGCTACTCTTAAATAGCAGTATTGCTGCTACAATAGCAGTAACATTAATTACTAATATTCAGCAGATAGTGTTTGCTATTTTCAGCCAACTGTTTTCGATGAGTGTACCCCCATCCTATGGTGGAGGGCATAAAAATCGTCAGATAGGTCTATATGTCAGCTATATCGAAATATAGTCCGATTTGTACCATAGTCGGTTCGGACATCAGTAGGCAAATCGGTCTTTATGGCAGTAGGCATAGAACAACTCACCGTTCCAAATTTCGATGAAATCGGATAATAAATGCGGCAATAATGGGCTTAAGACTGAAAATCGGCAAATCTGTGTATATGGCAGCTATATCGAAATATAGTCCGATTTGGACCATATTCGTTTCGGACATCGGTAGGCATTGTACAACTCACCAAAGTTTAACCTGCGAGTGTTCACTTCCATTAAATCAGGTAAGTTTTCAATGAAATGAGAACCCAAAGTGAAACTCCTACTGATTGCCAGTGCAGAACACACACACACATCAGTTATTATATAGTCATTTCTTTTGCTCAACGTCCTTGAACATCCTATACTCGGATTTTTCTTTTATAATATTTCTTCTATTTAAGATGCTTCGCTTTGTACTAAGCCTAATGCAATTCTGCTTCTGCAATTCAAAAGGAGGTTTCTTGTGATAGGGCAAATATTGCATCAGACCACACTCCGTTATAAGAGATATACTATCATTTGTGCATTTTGTTCTGTTTTTTAACTTTTAATTTAAATTTTCGAATTATAGAGTTTCTTTTCTATTAATTTCAAATTCCTTCCTTTTTTCTACTTTTTCTTTATCTACCCAATAAAGTTAAAGCAAGGTTCAAAGACCCTTAGGTAGATTCAATAAAGGTCCTTTGACATAACATTTTTGTCATTGTTCGAAATTTTGTTTGATTTTTTTTTTTTTTATAAAAACTCCTCTTCTTTCCCTCCTCTGCAGTTACCTTTGTTCACTACTCTATTTTCAATTCCCCATCATCACCATCACTGTTGCAAGGAAGTTTCGTTTTTGTTGTATGTCCCTATTGTTGCTGTTGCTTTGGCTTATAATTAAAAGCTCTGGTGGATACACAAGGATATTTTTAGGGTTCATTGGATATTATGTTACAATATTTTTGCTCCCTTCCTTATTTGGGAAGGATAATTAAAACGTTTCGTTTGTAAAGAGCACATTTTTTGGTTGATTTTCAAAGTTTTCAAAGGGTGGAAACAACAACGAAAAGTTGGAATCCTTTGCAAAAGAAGTTTGAAGGTATTGCATAAATTATTGGCGTTCATTGAACTTGGCAAAGAACCAAAGGGAAACGAGAAAACACAACTAGGTTGGCTTATTTATTTGTTGCATTATGTTAGAGGGTTTTTGATTGAGGTGGGTTCTTTGAGGATGCTTTACAATAATGAAACTATACAAAGTTTTTATATAAACTGTGTGTTATTAAAATTGTTTAAGGCTTTATAAAGTATACGTTGAAGTAATAATGATTAGTTTGTCCCGGAAGGGGACTTTTTAAAAAATCCAAATCAGTTGAAAATAAATTTTGTCATTGAGGAACAAAATGTGAGCTTTAGTATATCTTACCATTACAGTGACAGTTAAAAACTAAGTTTACCTGAAAAAAAACGAAGAAAACATAGTTAGATATGGTGTAAAATGTTATTTGTATGAAAGTAGTACAGAGAAGGGCTAAAAATGGCAATAAGTTTATCCGGACTGTTTGTTTTTGTTTTCCACTTAAAATTTTGCTAAAAATCCTTGATAAATGCTCCTTTGGAAAAGAGGACCATTTTTTTCGAAACAAATAAAAACGTGCTAAGTTCGGCCGGGCCGAATCTTATATACCCTCCACCATGGATAGCATTTGTCGAGTTCTTTTCCTGGAATCTCTTCTTAGGCAAAACAAGCAAAAGCGTGCTAAGTTCGGCCGGGCCGAATCTTATATACCCTCCACCATGGATCGCATTTATCGAGTTCTTTTCCCGGCACCTCTTCTTAGGCAGAAAAGGATATAAGAAAAGATTTGCTCTGCTATTAGAGCGATATCAAGGTATAGTCCGGTGTAAAATGTCAGCCAATTCGAATAAGAATTGCGCCCTTTGGGGGCTCAAGAAGTAAAATAGAGAGATCGATTTATATGGGAGCTGTATCGGGCTATAGACCGATTCAGACCATAATAAACACGTATGTTGATGGTCATGAGAGAATCCGTCGTACAAAATTTCAGGCAAATCGGATAATAATTGCGACCTCTACAGGCTCAAGAAGTCAAAATCCCAGATCGGTTTATATGGGAGCTATATCAGGTTATGAGCCGATTTGAACCTTATTTGACACAGTTGTTGAAAGTAAGAATAAAGTACGCCGTACAAAATTTCAGCCAAATCGGATAGGATAGATAGGATCGGATAGTCCCCAGATCTGTTTATATGACAGCTATATCAAGTTATTAACCGATTTGAACCATACTTGGCGCAGTTGTTGGGTACTGTAACAAAATACTACGTGCAAAAATTCATTCAAATCGGATAAGAATTGCGCCTTCTAGAGGCTCAAGAAGTCAAGCCACCAGATCGGTTTATATGACAGCTATATCAGGTTATGGGCCGATTTGAACCATACATGGTACAGTTGTTGGATATCATAACAAAATATTTCGTGGAAAATTTCATTCTAATCGGATAAGAATGGCGCCCTCTAGTGGGTCAAGAAGTCAAGATTCAAGATCGGTTTATATGGTAGCTGTATCAGGTTATTGACCGATTTGAACCTAACTCAGCATACTTGTTGAATATCATATTAAAACACGTCGTGCAAAATTTCATTCCAATCGGATGAGAATTGCGCCCTCTAGAGGCTGAACAAGTCAAGAGCCAATATCGGTTTATATGGCAGCTGTATCAGGTTATGAACCGATTTAAACCATACTTGGCACAGTTGTTGAATATCATAATAAAACACGTCGTGCTAAATTTCATTCCAATCGGATAAGAATTGCGCCCTCTGGATGCTGAAAAACTTAAAACCGAAGATCGATTTATATGGCAGCTATATCAAAACATAGACCGATAGGGCCCATTTACAATCCCATCCGTCCTACATTAATAATAAGTATTTGTGCAAAGTTTCAAGCGGCTAGCTTTAATCCTTCGAAAGTTGGATTGCGCCCTCTAGAGGCTGAAGAATTTAAGAGCCAGTATCGGTTTATATGGCAGCTATGTCAGGTTATGAACCGATTTAAACTATACGTGGCCGAGTTGTTGAATATCATAACAAAATCCGTCGTGCTAAATTTCATTCCAATCGGAAAAGAATTGCGCCCTCTTGAGGCTGAAAAACTCAAAACCCAAGATCGGTTTATATGGCAGCTATATCAAAACATAGACCGATAGGGCCCATTTACAATCCCATCCGTCCTACATTAATAATAAGTATTTGTGCAAAGTTTCAAGCGGCTAGCTTTAATCCTTCGAAAGTTGGATTGCGCCCTCTAGAGGCTGAAGAATTTAAGAGCCAGTATCGGTTTATATGGCAGCTATGTCAGGTTATGAACCGATTTAAACTATACGTGGCCGAGTTGTTGAATATCATAACAAAATCCGTCGTGCTAAATTTCATTCCAATCGGAAAAGAATTGCGCCCTCTTGAGGCTGAAAAACTCAAAACCCAATATCGGTTTATATGGCAGCTATATCAAAACATAGACCGATAGGGCCCATTTACAATCCCATCCGTCCTACATTAATAATAAGTATTTGTGCAAAGTTTCAAGCGGCTAGCTTTAATCCTTCGAAAGTTGGATTGCGCCCTCTAGAGGCTGAAGAATTTAAGAGCCAGTATCGGTTTATATGGCAGCTATGTCAGGTTATGAACCGATTTAAACTATACGTGGCCGAGTTGTTGAATATCATAACAAAATCCGTCGTGCTAAATTTCATTCCAATCGGAAAAGAATTGCGCCCTCTTGAGGCTGAAAAACTCAAAACCCAATATCGGTTTATATGGCAGCTATATCAAAACAGGGACCGATATGGCCCATTTACAATCCCAACCGACCTACATTAATAATAAGTAATTGTGCAAAATTTCAAGCGGCTAGCTTTAATCCTTCGAAAGTTGGTGTACTTTCAAGAGACAGACGGACGGTAACAGACGGACGGACATGGCTAGACCGACAAAAAATGTCACTACGATCAAGAATATATATACTTTATGGGATCTTAAACAAATATTTCGAGTAGTTACAAACTGAATGACGAAATTAGTATACCCCCCATCCTATGGTGGAGGGTATAAAAATCTTGAACCAAGTAAGAACAGACTAAGTTCGGTCGGGTCGAATCATATATACCCTCTAACATGTCGGGTTCTTTGCGAGGTATCTCTTTTTAGGCATTCGAACCATAAGTTAATTGAATGTTGAGCACCATAGTAGAAGTCATTGGGAAATATTTCAGTCCATTCGGATAAGAATTGCGCCTTGTAGGGGCTCAAGATGCATATTTGGGAGATCGGTTTATATGGGAGCTGTATCAGGCTATAGATCGATTAAGATAGACATATTAGACACGAATGTTGAAGGGCGCTGTAAAAATTGTCAGCCAAATCGGATAAGAATTGCGCTTCTAGAGGATTTAGAAGTCAAGATCCCAGACCGGTTTATATGGCAGTTAAATCATCAATTTGAACCATATTGATCGCAGTTTTTAATGTTTGTTTGTTGGAACAATGTTTGGTGGGCGGACAGCTCTCAAGCCATACCTCCTATCTGCTCAAAAACATGGAACGTATTGTGGAAACCATGATAAAGAGTAGGCATCCACCAACTGCTCATATACAAAGAGCATGTCTATGTCAAGGGAAGGTCGGTGGAGACTGCCCGGCACGAGATTGTGCATAAATCGAAGAATCCTTCGATGCAAAAACGTACACCCTGGCGGTATGCATTGACATCGAGGGGGCTTTTAACAATGTGCGGACCAACTGATCCAATCCTTAGACCTGTACCAGGTGGACCTGGTCCTTAGAGACTGGATAAATTATATGCTAAGGGACAGGTGGATAAATTGTGTTTTCCATGGCATAAATATAAGGGAGAAAGTGACACAAGGCATGCCAAAGGAGGGCATTTTATCGCCACTCCTATGAGTGACCACCATAGATGACCTATTACGGATGCTGAATGAGGAGGGATTTGAGCCCGTCTGCTACGCCGACGATGTTATCATACTTTTAAGGCGTAAGGATCCAAACGAGCTATGGCGAATGGCCGAAAGGGTTTTGCATATGGCATATGACTGTGCTAGACCCAGAGGTCTCAAAACCATTTCGGTATCCGGGGAAAGTCCACTGACTCTACAGGAGCGTGATTAGGCCAATACTTACTTACACTTCAGTAGTTTGGTGGACTGCTATGGGGAAAAGTGCATCATAAGGATCATACAACAGGTTCAGAGAACATGTTGTTTTGGCATAGGGGGAGTGATGAGGACCACGCCCACTAGGGCACTGGAGACTATTCTAGATATCCGACCCATAGACTTGCAGATTAAGTGTGAGGCAGACACTGCGGCTATGAGACTTAAGGCGATGGGAGAATGGATTGAGGATGAGAGCAGCTCATATCATCGCAGTATAATCAAGGTGACGATAGGAAACCTGGAAAGAAGTCGATTTCAATGAAACCAGATGAGTAATAGCACATTCCATTTGTTGAGATAGGGCTCTAGATGCAGAATATAATCTCTAGTTCTGCAAATATTTAAAGAATTTTTATTCATAATTTTTATTCAGTCATAGCTTTAGCAATATTTTACAAAGTAAGTATGGTTTTTAGCAGACCTCCTAGGCACGAGAATTAGTTTTTATCCAACAAAATTATCTTGGAAAAGACTTCAATTAATGCTGTCCGTTTAGAAGTTCGTGATTATTGTCCTTCTATTGAAAGCTTACATTACATTCTTTATTTTCCAAGTTATATTAAGTCTAACAATGATATTCTAATCTTAAATCTAAATTGACCCAAGGCCCTTCTCAATCATGTATAAACATTTATCTAAGCCCAATTATTGGATCTTTATTACATTTAACGTTTGGGGCTTTATTGCATTGGGACCGCCGATATAGTCTCCATATAGACCGTTTTGCCGATTTAAGGTCTTAGGCCCATTAAAAAACACTTATATTATACAATTTGAAGTTTGTACAGTGAGTTGTGTTAGGCCCCGCGACATTCCTGTTCAATATGGTCTAGGATAGTCCAACTATGTCCAAAAGCTGCCATATACACCGATTTCACGATTTAAGTACCTGGGCCCATAAAATGAGCATTTTTTTTGTCAGATTTTGCTGAAATTTGGTTGAGTGATTTGTGTTAGGCTCCTCGCCATCCCTTTTCAATACCGCCTAGATCGGTGTAGATTTAGATTTAGCTGTCATATATACCGATCTCCCAATTTAAGGTTTCGGACCTAATTTCACTAAAATTTTGCACAGTGAGCTATGTAAGGCCTCTATATACACATGTATCTTATATGGATGGAGGCCATCGTAGCGCAGAGGTTAGCATGTCCGCCTATGAAGATGAACGCCTGGGTTCGAATACTGGCGAGACCATCAAAAAAATGTCAGCGGTGGTTTTCCCCTCCTCATACTGGCAACATTTGTGAGGTACTATGCCATGTAAAACTTCTCTCCAATGAGGTATCGCACTGCGGCACGCCGTTCGGAGTCGGCAATAAAAAGGAGGCCTCTTATCATTGAGCTTAAACTTGATTCGGACTGCTCTCATTGATATGTGAGAAGTTAGCCCCTGTTCCTTAGTGGAATGTTCATGGGCAAAATTTGCATTTTACCTTATATGTATAAGATCGGTCTATTTTTGGTTGTAGCTCCCCTATACACATATCCATCTCCCGATTTCGCTTCAATTGGGAACAATGAGTTGTAATAGACCCTTAAAAATACTTTCCGAATATCCTGGAAATCGAACTATATTTAAATCTAGGTTTCATATGATATAGACCAATATTCTGCTTTATTGTCTCGAACAGTGAATTGTATTAGACCCCCCGAATTCCGTGACAAATTTGGTCCAAATTTCGATTAAATTGCTTAAACGAATTTTTTACCGTATTATGTCGGAAGGTGGTTAATATATACGTATATCCGTGGTGTCATAGCCATATCTGTGGTGGTGGCCCGACTGAACTTTATACCTCTTTACTTGTTATACCCTCCACCACAGGGGGGGGGGTTTTACTAATTTCGTCATTCTGTTTGTAACTCCTCGAAATATTCGACTAATACTCCATAAAGTATATATATTCTTGTTCGTCGTGACATTTTAAGTCGATTTAGACATGTCCGTCCGTCCGTTCATCCATCTGTCTGTCGAAAGCATGCTAACTTTCGAAGGAGTAAAGCCAGCCGCATGCAATTTTGCAAAAATACATCTTATTTGTGTAGGTCGGTTGGGATTGTAAATGGGGTATGTTTTGGGGTCCATGTTTTGGTATAGCTGCCATATATACCGATCTCGGGTCTTGAATTCTTGAATTCGTGAGGCGTTTTATTATGACTTCCAACAACTGTGCTGAGTATGGTTGAAATCGGTTCATAACCTGATATAGTTGCCACATAAACCGATCTCGGGTCTTGACTTCTTGAGCCACTAGAGGGCACAATTCTCATCCGAGTTGGCTGAAATTTTGCATGAGGTGTTTTATTACGACTTCCAATAACTGTGTCAAATATTTTTTAAATCGGTCCATAACCTGATATAGCTGCCTCATAAACCAATCTGGGATCTTGACTTCTTGAGCCTCAGGGCGTAATTATTATCCGATTTGGCTGAAATTTTGTACAACGGCTTCTCCTACGACCTCCAATATACGTGTCAAATATGGTCTGAATCGGGCTTTAGCCTGCTACAGCTGCCATATGAACCGATCACCCTATTTTATTTCTTGAGCCCCTCAAAAGCAAAATTCTTATTCGATTTGGCTGAAATTTTACACATAGACTTCCACTGTGCCGACTTACTGTCCGTGATTGAGGAGCAAGAGGAGTATGTAGCTCGAGCGTTTCATAGCTAGACTCCGTCCAGCTTCTTTCACCTCTTAGAATGCTCCCAAGGTTTTTCGGAGAGCACCCCGCCAGTGAGATGTGTTAGGCTTTTCGACATCCATCCTCAGATCGGTTCAGATTTGAGTATAGCTGCCATATAGACCGATCCTCCAATTTAGGGTCTTAGGCCCATAAAAGCCACACTTATTATCCGATTTTGCTGAAATTTGGGACAGTGAGTTGTGTTATCCCCTTCAACATCCTTCGTCAATTTGGCTCAGATCGGTTCAGATTTGGGTATACCTCCCATATAGACCGATCCTCCGATTTAGGGTCATAGGCCCATAATAGCTACATTTATTATCCGATTTTGCTGAAATTTGGGACAGTACGTTGTCTTAGGCCTCTCGACATCCCCCGTCAATTTGGCTTAGATCGGTTCAGATTTGGATATAGCTGCCATATAGACCGATCCTTCGATTTAGGGTCATAGGCCATAAAAGCCAAATTTATTATCGGATTTTGCTGAAATTTGGGACAGTATGTTGTCTTAGGCCTCTTGACATCCTTCGTCACTTTGGCTCAGATCGGTCCAGATTTGAATATAGCTGCCATATATACCGATCCTCCGATTTAGGGTCATAGGCCCATAAAAGCTACATTTATTATCCGATTTTGCTGAAATTTGGGACAGTACGTTGTCTTAGGCCTCTCAACATCCCCCGTCAATTTGGCTTAGATCGGTTCAGATTTGGATATAGCTGCCATATAGACCGATCCTCCGATTTAGGGTCATAGGCCCATAAAAGCCACATTTATTATCCGATTTTTCTGAAATTTGGGACAGTGAGTTGTGTTAGGCCTCTCGACATCCTCCGTCAATATGGCTCACATCGCTTCAGATTTGGATATAGCTGCCATATAGACCGATCCTCCGATTTAGGGTCATAGGCCTATAAAAGCTACATTTATTATCCGATTTTGTTGAAATTTGGGACAGTACGTTGTCTTAAGCCCCTCGACATTCTCCGTCAATATGGCTTAGATCGGTTCAGATTTGAGTATAGCTGCCATATAGACCGATCCTCCAATTTGGGGTCTTAGGCCCATAAAAGCCACATTTATTATCCGATTTTGCTGAAATTAGGGACAGTATGTTGTCTTAGGCCTCTCGACATCCTCCGCCAATTTGGCTTAGATCGATTCAGATTTGGATATAGCTGCCATATAGACCGATCCTTCGATTTAGGGTCAAAGGCCCATAAAAGCTACATTTATAATCCGATTTTGCTGAAATTTGGGATGGTACGTTGTATTAGGCCTCTCGGCATTCTCCGTCAATATGGCTTAGATCGGTTCAGATTTGAGTATAGCTGCCATATAGACCGATCCTCCAATTTGGGGTCTTAGGCCCATAAAAGCTACATTTATTACCCGATTTTGTTGAAATTTGGTACAGTACGTTGTCTTAAGCCCCTCGACATTCTCCGTCAATATGGCTCACATCGCTTCAGATTTGAGTATAGCTGCCATATAGACCGATCCTCCAATTTGGGGTCTTAGGCCCATAAAAGCCACATTTATTATCCGATTTTGCTGAAATTAGGGACAGTATGTTGTCTTAGGCCTCTCGACATCCTCCGCCAATTTGGCTCAGATCGGTCCAGATTTGGATATAGCTTCCATATAGACCGATCCTCCGATTTAGGGTCATAGGCCATAAAAGCTAAATTTATTATCCGATTTTGCTGAAATTTGGGACAGTATGTTGTCTTAGGCCTCTTGACATCCTCCGTCACTTTGGCTCAGATCGGTCCAGATTTGAATATAGCTGCCATATATACCGATCCTCCGATTTAGGGTCATAGGCCCATAAAAGCTACATTTATTATCCGATTTTGCTGAAATTTGGGACAGTACGTTGTTCGATCGGTTTAGATTTGAGTATAGCTGCCATATAGACCGATTCTCCAATTTAGGGTCTTAGGCCCATAAAAGCCATATTTATTATCCAATTTTGCGGAAATTTGGGACAGTGAGTTGTGTTATCTCCTTCAACATCGTCCGTCAGTTTGGCTCAGATCGGTCCAGATTTGGATATAGCTGCCATATAGTCCGATCATTTATTGTCCGATGTTGCCGAAATTTGGGACAATGAGTTAAGTTAAGCCCCTCCACATATTTCTGCAATTTGGTCTAGATCGATCAAGATTTGCATATAGCTGCCATATAGACCGATATCTCGATTTAAAGTCTTGGCCCCATAAAAGGCGCTTTTTTAATCCGATTGCACTGAAACTTGACACACTGACTTATGTTATGCTTTTCGACATCCGTGTCGTATATATTGGGTTGCCCAAAAAGTAATTGCGGATTTTTCATATAGTCGGCGTTGACAAATTTTTTCACAGCTTGTGACTCTGTAATTGTATTCTTTTTTCTGTCAGTTATCAGCTGTTACCTTTAGCTTGCTTTAGAAAAAAATTGTAAAAAAGTATATTTGATTAAAGTTACTTTCTTTTAAAAAATCCGCAATTATATTTTGGGCAACCCAATAGTTCAAATCGGTTTATTTTTAGATATAGCTACTAAAAAGACCGATATTTTGTTATATACAATTGAACAATGACTTTTACTTATTAGTATTTGGTCCAAATCGGAGCATATATTGATATAGCTATATATATATATATATATAGGTATGAGTTTTGCACCGGATTTTGACGAAAGATGGTTTACATATATATCCGAGGTGGTGGGTATCCAAAGTTCGGCCCGGCCGAACTTAACGCATTTTTACTTGTTTAAGTCTCTCTTGTAGTTGTTTTGGGATTCCCTGTTCACATTCCAGTCCGCATGCAGCTTTGTTTTATTCGGTCTATTATCCAGCCTTCTTGTAGCCTGCTTAAGTCTTCTCAAGTCCCTGTGGCAGCCAAAAAGGCTACAATCTCTTAGACGGGTAAGTCAGAGGACAGTTCTACAAATAACTACTCAACATAGCTCTTTTGAATCAACGGTCTTAGCAAAGCGATTTCAGTTGGTCTATCTGGAGTTCCTCTAAGTCTGGCATTGAGCTATCAATGCTCAATGTTTGTCGTGGAGGGACCAATTTGTACTTCAGCTGGCCCCACAAATCCAACCAAGTGTTACAAATCAACCTGAATGTCTTCATTTGGAAGTAGGAGCAGCATAACTGGGGTTAAATACCATCCAGTAGCAGAGCAGCATAACTTTAGTGAACCACTTACTCAAATTGCTATGTTACAAAACCTTTATAGGATCTTGTTTTGACTTTTTAAACCATCCCTATACACATCCTAGCTTATGGTTGGCACGGTTCATCAAACTCGGCTCTCTCTCTCAACCCAACAATGTTGCCGTTTTTTTAAATATTAAGAGCCTCCTGCAGTATTTTGGTATAAACCCCCAAAAATTCTGTTTTTTTTCAGTTTAAAGTTAAACGCCATTTTTTTCGTCAGCGAAGGACACTTGAGTACGCAACTCATGATGCCATTGATGCCAAAAGCTGATGATGGATTCATGGCGTGCTGGCATTCAAGTGGAAATAAAAAAGGCCATCAACACTAAATTTAAAACTAAACAAAAGTTTGCTTATCTGTCCATGTATGGATGGATGCTTGAATGTTGGTTGTAGTGGCGGCATACCCATGCAAATGCAGCTCTGTGCTTGAGTGTGTGTGTGCGAGTTAAGGTTGCATAGCTGTTTGTTTTAGAGAGTGTTGTTAAAACAAGTAAAAGCGTGCTAAGTTCGGCCGGGCCGAATCTTATATACCCTCCACCATGGATCGTATTTGTCGAGTTCTTTTCCCGGCATCTCTTCTTAGGCAAAAAAGGATATAAGAAAAGAGTTGCTCTGTTATTAAAACGATATCAAGATATGGTCCGGTTCGGACCACAATTAAATTATATGTTGGAGACCTGTGTAGAATTTCAGCCAATTCGTATAAGAATTGCGTCCATTAGGGCTCACGAAGTAAAATAGAGAGAACGATTTATATGGGATCTGTATCGGGCTATAGAACGATTCAGACCATTATAAACACGTATGTTTAATGTCATGAGAGGATCCGTCGTACAAAATTTCAGGCATATCGGATAATAATTGCGACCTCTAGGGGTCAAGAAGTCAAGATCCCAGATCGGTTTATATGGCAGCTATATCAGGTTATGAACCGATTTGAACCTTATTTGACACAGTTGTTGAAAGTAAAAATAAAATACGTCATGCAAAATTTCAGCCAAATCGGATAGGAATTGCGCCCTCTAGAAGCTCAAGAAGTCAAATCCCCAGATCTGTTTATATGACAGCTATATCAGGTTATGGACCGATTTCAACCATACTTGGCACAGTTGTTGGATATCATAACGAAATACTTGGTGCCAAAAATTCATTCCAATCGGATAAGAATTGCGCACTCTAGAGGCTCAAGAAGTCAAGACCCAAGATCGGTTTATATGGCAGCTATATCAGGTTATGAACCGATTTAAACCATACTTGGCACAGTTGTTGGGTATTATAACAAAACACGCCGTGCGAAATTCCATTCCATTCGGATAAGAATTGCGCCCTCTAGAGGCTCAAGAAGTCAAGACCCAAGATCGGTTTATATGGCAGCTATATCAGGTTATGGACCGATTTAAACCATACTTGGCACAGTTGTTGAATATAATTACAAAACACGTCGTGCAAAATTTCATTTCAATCGGATAATAATTGCGCACTCTAGAGGCTCAAGAAGTCAAGACCCAAGATCGGTTTATATGGCAGCTATATCAGGTTATGGACCGATTTGAACCATACTTGGCACAGTTGTTGGATATCATAACGAAACACGTCGTGCGAAATTCCATTTCAATCGGATAAAAATTGCGCCCTCTAGAGGCTCAAGAAGTCAAGACCCAAGATCGGTTTATATGGCAGCTATATCAGGTTATGGACCGATTTGAACCATACTTAACACAGTTGTTGGATATCATAAAAAAACACGCCGTACAAAATTTCATTCGAATCGGATAAGAATTGCGCACTCTAGAGGCTCAAGAAGTCAAGACCCAAGATCGGTTTATATGGCAGCTATATCAAAACATGGACCGATATGGCCCATTTACAATACCAACCGACCTACACTAATAAGAAGTATTTGTGCAAAATTTCAAGCGGCTAGCTTTACTCCTTCGGAAGTTAGCGTGCTTTCGACAGACAGACGGACGGACGGACGGACGGACGGACGGACGGACGGACGGACGGACGGACGGACGGACGGACGGACGGACGGACGGACAGACGGACGGACATGGCTAGATCGACATAAAATGTCACGACGATCAAGAATATATATACTTTATGGGGTCTCAGACGAATATTTCGAGTAGTTACAAACAGAATGACGAAATTAGTATACCCCCCATCTTATGGTGGAGGGTATAATAAACAACCGACAAAAGTGTGACACTTTTTTTCAAAACATAAAAAGGCAAACAAACAAACAAACATACTAACGAATAAATTCACACTCAACCATAGAGAGATGCGAGTATAGGGCCATGCACTGCGGATGCAAATGCAAATTCCCAGAATTTTGTGTTGAATTCGCTGAGGGCTATCTACCATCTGGGGATTCAATTTTGATCAGAAGCGAAATTTGCAACAAAAATGCATTTGCATTTAAATGCGTTTAATTAAATCACTGAAACAACATGGACCATGTTGCAGTTGCCCCACTTGACACCGGCTGCAAAGCTGGCTTGAGTGTTGTTGGAAGGCCAACAAAATTGGTGCTGCCACAATGGGTGCTGGCAGTTCTGAGGAGGGAAAGGAAACAACAAAAACAAAGTCTAAACAAAACAGCCACTGCCAAAAGCTACAGCATCATAATCACCAGCAGTTTTAGAGTTGATAATGATGATCATATGCTTAAGGCCAACAGGGTTGCCAGGTTTTTGACAGTTGGACAAACCATGATTACAAAAATACATGGATATGCTATGGAATATTCGTAAATTGAATAAGAAATCGATTTTAAGCCGAATTTGGTTCAATTAATCGTGGGTCTTTCTCGTCTACTTTTTAGGCTTGCCAACAAATTCACAAAGTTGTAAATCCCACATTAGGGGTGTAAATATTTTCACACATGGCAACCCTGCACACCATTTTTATCAACAACTGCAGGTGTAGCAACAAAAACATTGCACCATTCTTTAGAAAAATAGTTTTGATGGAATACCAACAATATGCCAACACCCCCACCACCTTTGCCCCCCGTTCTCGGCACCATTGCAACACAAAAACGCATCACTCTCAGCCATCATCACATTCGTGTTGATGGCAACAGCAAAACCATTGTCATCAACACTGCCACACAGTGGTGGCAGGCAGCAACAATTGTTAAGTCAGCATTTGTCAGCTAGTGCACTGGCATTATAGTGGGCCGATGGTAGTTGCTCTTGATATGGCTCATCCTGTTGCCTGCTTTTAATGCTCTAAACTGGCGGGGGTTGGGTTTACAGACAATACAACAAAAATCCTGTGAAAATTAGTTTTACGTAAATTGTTGGCCTTAGGTTCGTTAGGCTTTAATTGTATTTTCCATTCATTTTCATTTCATCAAAAATGTGACAGCAACAATGTGGCCTGAATTGCTTAGATTGCTGCAAATTCGCTGTTATGCTACTGACTTATTTTATTTCCAGCGGGGCAACCATTGTGATTGGATTAATATGTGAAGTGAAGGCAAAAGGGGCGAAATGAGAGCATATATTGTAGGTTGGAATGGATGATGTGGAAGAAGACTAGGTTAAGTGTTGTGAGCAGCAAATGCTTGTTTTTTATTAACAGACAAGTGGCCCACTGATTCCCACGTGAATAATCTAGGCAGCATTGAAAAACAAATGAAAACGTGTAAAGTTCGGCTGTAACGAACTTTGGGAACTCACCACCAAGGATGTATTCATCATCCTTTTTGTACCCTCTACCAAAGGATGGGGGTATACTAATTTTGTCATTCCCTTTGTATTCGTCTACGATCCTATAAACTGCATATATTTTTGATCGTCATGACATTTTAAGTCGATATAGCCATGTCCTTGGAGGCCACCGTAGCTCAGAGGTTAGCATGTCCAGAGGTAATCTGAACATTCCGTTCGTAACACCACGAAATATTGATCTGCGACCCCATAAAATATATATATTCTTGATCATCTCTACGTTAATAGCCGATTTGGCCATGTACGTCCGTCCGTCCGTCTGTCGAAATCACAACAGCGGGCGGACACTTAAATCTAGTCGCTTGAAATTTTGCACAGATACTTTTCATTGATGTAGGTCGTCGGGGAAAGCAAATGAGCCATTTCGGTTCAGATTTGGATGTAGCCTCGTATAAACCGATCCCCCGATTTGATTTCTTTAGCCCCTAGGCGCCTCAATTTTCACCCGATTTGGCTGAAATATGGAACAAAAACTTGTGTTGTGACTTTCAACATCCATGGTAAGTATAATACGAATCAGTTTATGAACAAATATATCGTAGCCGATTTTTAAACCGATCCCCGGATTTGAGCCCCTAGAAAACTAGATTTTCGTCCGATTTGCCTGAAATTCGGAACAAAAACTAAGAATCCTCAACTTTCATCCGATTTTATTTGGAACAAAGACTGTTATGACTTCCAACATCCGTGCCAAGTATGATCCTAGTCGGTCTATAATCTGATATAACCCCCATATATACCGATCCCTGGATTTGATTTCTTGATCCCCTAGAAGCCTCAATTATCATCAGATTTGGCTGAAATTTGGAACAAAGTCTTGTGCTATGACTTCCAACACTCATGCCAAGTACGATCCGAAACAGTCTATAAACAGATATAGCCCCCATATAAACCGATCCCCGGATTTAACTTCTTGAGTTCCTAGAAGCCTCAACTTCCATCCGGTATGGCTTAAATTTGGAACAAAGGCTTGTATTGTATTATGACTTACAGCATTCACGCCAAGTAAGATCCTAGTCGTTTCTAATCTGATATAGGCTCCATATCGCTGAATTTGAATTCTTGAGGCCCTAGAAGACTCAATTGTCATCCGATTTGGCTGAAATTCAGAACAAAAACTAGTGTTAATACTTCCAACATCCATGCCAATTACGATCCTAGTTGGTCTATAAACTTATATGTGCCCCATATAAACCGATCAATGGATTTGACTTCTTGAGCCCCTGCTGAAATTTGAATCAAAGACTTGTATTATGATTTCCAACATCCTTGCAAATTATGATCGGAATCTATCTTTAAACAGGTATAGCCTCCATATGAACCGATCCCCGGGTTTGACTTCTTGAGCATGTTGAAGCCAAAATTTTCAACTGATTTGGTTGAAATTTGACCGAAAATATATTTTTCGCTTATGACTTACTACATCAGTGTCAAGTTTTATCTGAATCGGTCAATAGGTGATATAGGCCTTCCTAAATTCGATATTCCGATACCATTTCTTGAGACCTCAATACTAGCTGGGCCCGCTCTACTCCCGAACACCTTTCATTTGAGCCCCATATTGAAATGAACTTCCAATATGTCTGTTTGGGGGGGTTTTGGGCTTGGGGCGGCTCTTGGCGGTACTTAGACACAAATCTTAATACCATATTCGTATTCTACTCTCCAATACCTTTTATTTGATACCTATATTGACCCGATTGATACACTTTTGATTTTGGGTTGTGTTTTTCACATACCGATACCGGAAAATTATATAGCCTATGTTTTCTTCCAGACCAACCTACACAATATGCGAAAATGTCGAGTAAATCGGTTCTGCCATTTTTCAGTCTATTCGGAACAAACAAACCGAGTTCCACATATGCGTGATTAGCTAATTTGCCCATATGTGGGGGTGGGTATGCCAGATTTGTTATCTATTTCCTCATACTTTTCATTTGATACCCATATTGTCCTTGTTGGTCCACTTTAGATTTTGGGTTATTGAGGTAACGGTGGAGGGTCCGTCCCCTTCCGTTATTAATAAATTATAAAGCCTATTCCTACTTCCTGACCATATTCGTAATCTACTCCCGAATACCTTTCATTTGAGTCCTATATTGTCATGATCGTCAAATAAACCTATTTTAAGGGGTTTTGGGGCTTGTGCGGCCCCCAGGTACTTGCACCCAATTTTTATTAGAGATTCGTACTCTACTCTTGAATACCTTTCATTTAAATCCCATATTGTGCCGATCGGTCCTCCTTTATATTTGGGTAGTACTTTTGTGGTAAGGGGGAGGGTCCGCCCCCTCCCGATATCAAAAAATTATATAGCCTATGTCTCCGTCCAGACCAACCTACATAATCTGTGAAAATTTCAAGGTAATCGGTTCAGCCGTTTTTGAGTCTATATGGAACAAACCGACAAACATACCGCCAAACAAACACAAATTGATTTTTATACCCATCACCGAAGGATAGGGGTATATTCATTTTATCATTCCGTTTGCAACACATCGAAATGTCCATTTCCGACCCTATAAGGTATATATATTCTTGATCAGCGTAAAAATCTAAGACGATCTAGACATGTCCGTCCGTCTCACGCTATACGCTAGCTACAGTCTTTCAAAAAAGGAGATATTGAGCTGAAACTTTTCACAGATTCTTTTTTTTGTCCATAAGCAGCATAAGTTCGAAGATGGGCTATGTCGGATTATATCTAGATATAGCCCCCATATAGACCGATCCGCCGATATAGGGTCTTAGGCCCATAAAAGCCACATTTATTATCCGATTTTGCTGAAATTTAGGATATTGAGTTGTGTGAGACCCTTCGACATCCTTCGTCAATTTGGCCCAGATCGGTCTAGATTTGGATATAGCTGCCATATAGACCGATTCTCCGATTTAGGGTCTTAGGCCTATAAAAGCCACATTTACTATCCGATTTTGCTGAAATTTAGGACAGTGAGTTGTGATGGGCCCTTCGACATACTTCGTCAATTTGGCCCAGATCGGTCCAGATTTGGATATAGGTGCCAGATAGACCAATCGTTAGGCCCATAAAAGCCACATATATTATCCGATTTTGCTGAAGTTTGGGACAGTGAGTTGTATTAACCCCTTCGATATCCTTCTTCAATTTGGTTTTGGGCCCATAAAAGGAACATTTATTGTCCGATGTCGCCGAGATTTGTGACATTGAGTTAGATTAAGCCCCTTTACATCCTTCTTCAATTTGGCCCAGATCGGTCCAGATTTGGATATAGCTGCAATATAGACCGATCTCCCGATTCGAGGTTTTGGGCCCATGAGAGGCGCATTTATTGTCCGATTTTGCCAAAAATTGGGACAGTGAGTTGTGTTAGGCCACTCGAAATCTTTCTACAATTTGGCCCAGATCGGTACAGATTTGGATATAGCTGCCATATAGACCGATCTCTCGATTTAAGGTTTTGGGCACAAAATTGCGCATTTATTGTCCTATGTCGCCGAAATTTGGGACAGTAAGTTGTGTTAGGCCACTCGACATTTTTCTTCAATTTGGCCCAGATCGTTTTGGGCACATAAAACCCGCATTTACTGTCCGATGTTGCCAAAATTTGGGAAAACGAGTTGTGTTAGGCCACTCAACATCTTTCTTCAATTTGGCTCAGATCGGTCCAGATTTGGATATAGCTGCAAAATAGACCGATCTCTCGATTTAAGGTCTTACTCCCATAAAAAGGCGCATTTATTGCCCGATTTTGCCAAAGATTGGGACAGTGAGTTGTGTTAGGCCACTCTACATTTTTCTACAATTTGGTCCAGATCGGTCCAGATTTGGATATAGCTGCCATATTTCTCTCGATTTAAGGATTTGGGCCCATAAAAGGCGCATTTTGCCATAATAGCCACATTTATTGTCCGATTTCGCTGAAATTTGGTACAGTGCGTTGTGTTAGGCTCTTCGCCATTTTTCTGCAACTTGACCAAAATCGGTCAAGATTTGGATATAGCTGCCATGTAGACCGATATCTCGATTTAAAGTCTTGGCGCCATATAAGGCGCATTTATATTCCGATTTAACTTAAATTTGACACAGGGACTTATATTAGTCTTTTCGGCATCCGTGTCGTATATGGTTCAGATCGGTTAATTTTTAGATATAGCTACTAAAAAGACCAATATTTTGTTATATACAATTGAACAAGAACTTGTACTTATTAGTATTTGGTCCAAATCGGAACATATTTCGATATAACTGCTATGGGACATAAGGTATGCAATTTTCACCGGATTTTGATGAAAGGTGGTTTACATATAGTTTGTTGGTCCGTCAGTCAATGCATGCATTATCCTACTTTCTGTCAGTATACCCATCCTGCTATGTACTTGTCTGCCTTTCTATCAATACGTTTATCTGTCTCTACATCCGAGAGAAAGTTTATGTGGCTGTCCGTCTATCTCTATAGTACAAGAATTCCAAAAATTTGTAGTTCATGTTTCTGAGTCTCAAGAAGCTGGACTTTTATAAGTCTTCCTTTTTCGCAACGATTGTTCCATTCTTCCATATATATCTGTCCTTTCAACAATATACTAATTCATACTTAATATTAGAATAATTTAATTTGTATAGAAGAAAATTTCACAAGTAAATTTAAAATTATTTTGCATAAACTTTTTGCTTTAAACTTTATCGCCTTTAATTTTTCACCCCGTTTGCATATTTAAATTTGGTACATAACATTTTTTTGATATCCCCTAAAAACGTCCATATGTTTTATCCATATCCATGATATGGCTAAAGCAACAACCATAACAAATTCATTTATTTTCAAGTTCAATTCCTGCAACCACATGTTGCCATTTTGGTGATATGTTATGTTGCCAAAAAAAGAGGGCCAACAACAACAAAAACATCTCATAAAAGTTCACACATATGCATATGGTTTTTATCTGGGCTCCCGCTGATAACAGCGGAAAACACAGAAATTTCGATAATCGATTTGGCTTTGGCCACACTTTCCATAAATTTTGCTTGCGTATTTTTCTCCGTTTTCGAGTTTTTTTCTTTGTTTGGTTTTTCCACTGACATTATTATGAACAAGCCATGCCAAAATGGCATGTTTGGGGTTATAAAATGAAAACAATTTCCAGGACATGCGAAGCGAAAAAGTAGTAGCAGCGACAGCAGCACTTAAATCGTAAAATATTGTTTATAAATGATGGTAATAAATGGCAAAACATTTAAAATGTTCGTAGATTGGAGAGTGTATGCTTCTTTAAATATGCATGCATGTTGGGGATATAGGGGCACGCATACCATCAAAGACTTTGTCGAGGGGTTAACTGGAAAGTTTTTGTTGAAAGTTTAACAAAGGTATTAGCAGGGAATTTGAACTGGCATCAATGGGAGGTTTAAAATATTTTTGAGAGTCTGGGCCAGATTGGTCAATAAATGCGCTTGCAGTGACATATCTAAAACTAGGCCGATTTCCATGAAAATAAATATAATACCCTGTACCACAGTTGTGATGTAGAGTATAACAAGTAAAAGCGTGCTAAGTTTAGGCGGGCCGAATCTTGGCAACCCAGCACCATGGATTCTGCTAAGAATTTATACAAAACTAGCTGAACAGGGCCCGCTCCGCTGCGCCTTCTTTCACTCTCTTATTTCATCTGAGCTCTGTACTGGCACGGTCGGGAAATAAATCCTGTTTAGGGGTGCTGGTACGGCCTTTCAGATATTTCGAGCCAATTTGGATGTTACATTGGTGCTCTTCTCCCAAATACCTTTCACTTGGGGTACCACATTCTAAAAGATTCGCAGGTCGTCCCGTGTCCATCCCAATTTGAGGGTAAAAAGAGTGCTCTACTACCAAAGACCTTTTAGCTCTTTCCAATTGTATCCTGATTGGACTTCATATATTATTTCATATCATTCATATATTATTTTTTAATTCCTTTTTTTCGGGGTTGGATTGGGGGAGGGAGATTGCCCTCTGACACGTCCTTTCATTTGAGTACAATATATTCTCAGTCATCCTACATCCACAGTTTGGCATTGTATTTATTGAGAGGAGTGGGTCGCTCCGCCCGACGCTAAGAGCCAAACGACAATTTATTTGAATCTTTCATTTTTGCGATCTACTGTTCAGCGGAACGGTAGGACATGATTCAGATACTTGAAACCCTCTACCAGCATTAGATTAAAAATATTTTTTCATGGATCTTTTTTTTAATTGACATATTATTCCCATCGAACTACACGTTCTCTTGAAGGGGTATTTAGTGGGTGGGCCGGTCCCAGACTCTGTCCTAATTGTGCATACCAAATTCGTAGTCAACTCCCAAAGGCCTTTCATTCCATACCCGTCTTGAGGGTTTATTCCCCTTTTTGAGGGTTTTTGGGGTTGGTGAGGCCCCGTCGACACCTTGGATGAAATTCTTATAACAGATTTGTATTTAGCTTCCAAATATCTTTCGTTTGATACCCATATTGTCCCAATCGGTAAATATGTTCTGTTGAGAGGTTTTGGGTGGTGAGAAGGCGCCTCAGACATCAAAGAATACATTTTTATACCAGCACTGGATTCTACCTTTAAATCGTTTTCATTTGATATCTATATAATCCCAATTGGTAAATTTGTCCTGCTGGGGGATTTTGGGTTGTGGGGGTGCTTTTAAATACCTTTCATTTGATATCCATATTGTCCCAATCGGTAAATTTGTCCTGCTGAGGGATTTTGGTTGGGGGGTGGGAGGGTGTCCTCCGACACCAAAAAATTTTTGTGTCAGATTTGTATTCTACTTTTAAATACCTTTCATTTGATACCCATATTGTCCTAATCGGTACACATGTCCCTTCGGTTGGATTTTGGGATGGGGCTTGTTTGGGGGATGGGGACCCCCCCCCGAAAGTTAAAATTGAAATTTGTATACCATATTCGTACTCTACTCTCAAATACCTTTCATTTGATACCCATATTGTCCTAATCGGTACACATGTCCCTTCGGTTGGATTTTGGGATGGGGCGCCCCTCCTAGGTTTTTTGAACCCAAAATTTTTTACCACTTTCGTATTTTTGGGGTATCATAAGATGGCATAAATCGGTGCACGCATCTCCGAGATCTGGCGTTTTTGAAAATTGGGGTATGGGTGAGGGTCCGCCTTCCCACCCCATTCGGATGTCAAAAATTGTAGTCCCTTTTTTTAACGAGGGTCCAACTCTACCATCTGTAAAAATTTCATGAAAATCGGTTGAGCCGTTTTTGAGTCTATACGAAACAGAAAAACAAACTACTTAACAAGTTTCAAGTTTGGTATGGGCATGTTTTTCGGCCTAGAGACGAAGCCTATTGAAATTGGAAAAAATCGGTTCAGATTTGGATATAGCTCCCATATATATGTTTCTCCGATTTGCAGTAATACAGCAATATAATGGTCATTTGTTAACCAATTCTCTTGAAATTAGGCAGGAAGGATTTTCTTATGACTCTCGATATTAAAAGCGAATATAATAGAAATCGGTTCAGATTTGGATATAGCTCCCATATATATGTTCGTCCGATTTGCAGTAATACAACAATAAAATGGCCATTTGTCAACTGATTCTCTCGAAATTTGGCAGGAAAGTTTTTCTTATGACTCTCAATATAACTGGTGAATTTAATGGAAATCGGTTCAGATTTGGATACAGCTCCCATATATATGTGCGTCCGATTTGCAGTAAAACAACAATAAAATGGTCATTTGTCAACCGATTCTCTCGAAAATTGGCAAGTAGTATTTTCATATGAAACCCAATATAACTGGTGAATATTATAGAAATCGGTTCAGATTTAGATATAGCTCACATATATGTTCGTCCGACTTGCAGTAATACAGCAATAAAATGGCCATTTGTTGACCGATTCTCTTGAAATTTGGTAAGAAGGATTTTCTTATGAACTTTAATTTTACTGGTGAATTTTATAGAAATCGGGTCAGATTTGGATATAGCTCCCATATATATGTTCGTCCGATTTGCAATAATACAGCAATAAAATGGTCATTAGATAACCGATTCTCTCGAAATTTGGCAGGAAGGATTATTACGTTTTGAACATATTTGCTTTGTTCGAAATTTGATACAGTAATTTTTATAACCTATCTGAATATATCCGACGAGGTCCATCAAAATTGGTTCAGAATTAGATATAGTCCCACTTTTGTATTTAAAAGGTAGGTAGGTAGGGTATTATAAAGTCGGCACCGTTTCCTTACTGGTTTTTATATAGATTTCTGCCATATATTAAACGAATTCTTCTTAGTTCGAGTATTGTAAACTAGTAAACCTTGGGTTGTGCAACGTGGCTTATCCGCTCTGCAGATTATTTCGGTTCCATCCGAATCCGTTACTGCTGGTTCGAGTGTGTCGGTTGGATGCATTCGCCGAACAGTAGACCCTGTAACTGCAGGTTCATTGCTATCTTATCTCTCGGTACACGTAGATACTCAGTCTTAATCCATTATTGTCTGTTGAACGACCTTTGACTACTCAAGTGTGAGAATCCAAGCATGCGTTCCGAACTACGTACATTTTGCAGCACACTGTAAGCTGCAGAAGAACTGTTCGAAGATATTACGAATTTTCACTCAAGTCCTGACTTATGGCGATATACCTTTGTTGGAACATCAAATGACGGAGGGTTCTTCATTGACTTTGTTCATTTTTCTCCTTTCCCCTACATATACTATTTTGTATGGGTTGTACTATTAGAAAATCCAAAATTTTAAGTTTCCTTGATGTAAAACTCCTAGCAAGTCCCCTCTAACAAAGAACCAAAAATAATCAATAAAAAATAATTTATGAAAATTTCCATATATGTAGTACCCTCACAAATATTCCCTTTCCCAAAAATCCCAAAATGGTTCTTGAAAAAACCACTTGATATGGCGTACTTCGAAAATCAGAGATGGAAAAAGAAAATGTCATTGAAAGCGAATTTTGTGCTTATAGACTGTTTTTGTTTTATGTTTCATTTCTTGAGTGAAGGCAGTTAAAAGTTAGGCATAAGTGGCATGATAAAGAACAAAACTTAAGAAAATTAATTTAGAAACATTTTTGGAGAGTTTTTAATAATTGAAAACTTGTGAAAAGAAACATTTTAATTTGATTGAAAATTAATTTCGAATGACCAATTTGAAATAATTAAAAAGAAAATTGAAAATTTTATGTGCCAAAATGTTTTTTTTTTTTTGGATTATTTGACAAATGATCACATGAATGACAAACGGACTGAAAGATAAATGAACAGATAGACAGATAAACGAACAGACTGATAGGTGGACGAACAGACGGATATGGTTAATTCAAATCAGGAAGTGATTATGTGTTAGATTATGAATTCGGCCCGCTCTAATCTTATATACCCTTCACCATGGATCGTATGGTTGCCCAAAAAGTAATTGCGGATTTTTTAAAAGAAAGTAAATGCATTTTTAATAAAACTTAGAATGAATTTTAATCAAATATACTTTTTTTACACTTTTTTCTAAAGCAAGCTAAAAGTAACAGCAGATAACTGACAGAAAAAAGAATGCAATTACTGAGTCATAAGCTGTGAAAAAATTTGTCAGCGCCGACTATATGAAAAATCCGCAATTACTTTTTGGGCAACCCAATATATGACACGTTCTTTGAATGACGTTTTATACCCACCACCGTAAGAGGGGGTATACTAATCAAGTCATTCCGTTTGCAACACAGCGAAATATTCATGTAAGACCCCATAAAGTATATATATTCTTGGTCGTCTCGACGTTCTGAGTCGATCTATCCATGTCCGTCCGTCCGTCCATCCGCCCGTCTGTCGAAATAACGATAGAGGTCGAACGCATAAAGCTAGCCGCTTGAAATTTTGCACAGATACTTAATATTAATGTAGGTCGTCGGGGATTGCAAATGGGCCATATCGGTTCAGATTTGTATGTAACTCCCATATAAGCCAATCTCCCGATTTGACTTCTTGAGCCCCTGGAAGCCGCCATTTCTGTCCGATTTAGTTGAAAATTTACATGTGATGTTCTGTTATATCTTTCAACAACTGTGTCATGGGTAAAATGGGTAAAATCGGTAAAGAACCTGATATAGCTCCCATGTAAACGAATCTTCCAATTTGACTTCTTGAGCCCCTGGAAGCCGCCATTTCTGTCCGATTTGGTTGAAAATTTGCATGTGATGTTTTGTTATGACTTCCGATAACTGTCCTAAGTACAGTCTAAATCGGTGTCTAAATAACCTGATATAGCTTTAATATAAACCGATCTCTCAATTTGACTTCTTGAGCCCATGGAAGCCACAATTTTCATCCGATTTTGCTGAAATTGCACACAGTGTTTCGTTATGACCTCTAATAATTGTTCCAAGTACGGTCCAAATCATTCAAGAACCTGATATAGCTCCCATATAAACCTATCTTCCGATTTCACTTCTTGAGCCCTTAATTTTGATCCGATTTGCCCGAAAGTTTGCACATAGTATTCTGTTATGATTCCCAACAACGGGGGCAAGTACGGTTCAAATCGGTATATCCTGATATAGCTCTCATGTAAACCGATCTTCTGATTTGACTTCCTGAGCCTCTGGAAGCCGAACTTTTTGTCCGATTTGGTTGAAATTTTGCACATAGTATTCTATTTTGGCTTCCAACAACAGTGCCTAGTACGGTTTAAATCTGTATTTAACCTGCTATAGATCCCATATAAACCGATCTCCCGACTTGACTTCTTGAGCCCCCGGAAGCCGCAATTTTCATCCGATTTAGCTTAAATTTTGTGCATGGTGTTATGACTCCCAACAACTGCTCCAGGTAGGGTTCCAATAGGTCGAGAACATGTGCTATGCCGACCCACCGATTTAGGGTCTTGGGCCCATAAAGCCACATTTATTATACGATTTTGTCAAAATGGGAACAGTGAGTTGTGTTAGGCCCTTCGATATCCTTCTTTAATTTGGCCCAGATCGGTTCTGATTGGGTATAGACCGATCTCTCGATTTAAGGCTTTGGGCCCATAAAAGGCGCATTCATTGTCCAATTTCGCTAAAAATTTAGGACAGTGAGTAAGGGGAATCACCTCGACATACATTTGCAATATGCCACAGATCGGTTCAGATTTGGATATAGCTGCCATATAGAACGATCTTTCGATTTAAGATTTTGAGCCCATGAAAGGCTCATTTTTTGTCCGATGTTGCCGAAATTTGGGACAGTGAGTTGTGTGAGCCCTTTGTCATTTTTCTTCGATTTGGCTCAGATCGGTCCAGATATTGGTGGTATGGTTAGATATAGCTGATATATAGACCGATCTCTCGATTTAAAGTTTTGGGCTTATGAAAGGCGCATTTAATGTCCGATGTCGCCGAAATTCGGGACAGTGAGTAAAGTTGAGCTCTTCGACATACTTCTGCAATATGGCAGAGATCGGTCAAGATTTGCATTTAGCTGCCGATCTCTCGATTTAAGATTTTGGTTCCATTAAAAGCGCATTTATTGTTCGATGTCGTCGAAAATTTGGACAGTGACTTGTGTTAAGTCACTCAACATCTTTCTTCAATTTGGCCCAGATCAGTCCAGATTTGGATATTGCTGCCATATAGACCGATATCTCCATTTAAAGTCTTATATAGGCTCAAGAAGTCAAGTTCGAGGATCGGTTAATATGGGCTCTATATCAGTTCACAAACCGATTCGGATCATGCTTGGTCCAGATGTTGGAGGTCGCAAAATAAATGATTTTGTCACATTTAAACCACATCGGAGAAAAATTGAGGCATCAAATAAAAATGATGAAGCTTCTAGAGTCAAGAAGTCAAATCCAAGGTTCGTTATATGGCGTTGTGTTATATGCCGTTTCAAACTATACCCTCCACGATTATTGAGAGTCGTAAAAGAAAACATAGTGCAGAATTTTAGCCCAATCGGATAATAATTGCCGCTTCTAGGGGCTCAAGAATTCAAGTCGAAGGACCATTATATATGGTAACTAAATACAAATCAAAATTAAGATGGCCCTATGCAATCCCCATTAACAAGAAGTATCTGTGCAAAATTGCGGCTAGCTTTACGCGTTAGATCGCTATCGTGATATCCACAGACGGACGGACGGACAGACAGGGCTAGATCGACTTTGAATGTCAAGACGGTTAAGAATATATTTACTTTATGGGGCCGCAGATCAGTACTACAAGGTGTTACAAATGGAATGAGTTCATTAGTATACCGCTATCCTATGGTGGTGGTTACAAAAAATACACTCTCATACAAAACAACCTTATGCAAATTTATAGATAAGCACTAAGTGCAAATGTTTTCGAGGGGTATGTGTGCAAGTGCGTATATCAAAAAGTTCGTATGTGTGGGCCAGTGTCAACGCCTGTGTTTTGCAAAATTGTACGATTTGCATAAAAAGTGTGTGTGTGTGTGAGTGTGTCAGGATACGATATTGTTTTGTCTCCTTGCTGGCAGAGTCATTTTTATCCGTTTTCTGTTTTTCTAGAAAATTAATTTGCTTCAATTCATCAATTTGACTTTAACCAAAGTTCAACAAATGGGGTTAAATGTGTTGGTGGTGTGTGTTACTGAATCTTGTGTGAGTACCAGAGTTGATGTTTTGGTTGTTTTTTTGGGAAAATCAAAAATAAATCGATAAAATTGAAAATTCCTACCTCTATGATTTTGCCAAACTTAAGAACTCAGTGCAGCATAGCATCTTTAGATAGGCGGAGCGACGAGGACCACACCCACTAGGGCACTGGAAACTATTCTAGATATCCAACCCATTAACATACAGATTAAGTGTGAGGCAGCCACTGCGGCTAAGAGACTTAAGGCGATGGGAGAATGTATTGAGGATGGGAGCAGTTCATACCGTCGGGTATAATTGAGGCGACGATAGGAAACCTGGAAGGCAGGGAAGAGGTTTCCTATCGGCTACCTGAGATGAACCTTGAAGTCGAGTGCGAGGCACTGCTGCCATCGGCACAGTCTTGGATTGACGGAACCCCGGTATTGCCATCTGGAAGATCATGTTACACGGATGGATCAAAGTTAGAGGACGGAGTGGGTCTGGGGGTTTACATTGAGGACCCAGGAACTGAGATCTGTTTTAGACTGCCCAACTGACTAACGGATTCCTGAGGTGAACCTTAAAGTCGAGTGCGAGGCGCTGCTGCCATCGGCACAGTCTTAGATTGACAGAACCCTGGTATTGCCATCTGGAAGATCATGTTACACGGAAGGATCAAAATTAGAGGACGGAGTGGGCCTGGCGGTTTACATTGAGAACCCAGGGACTGAGATCTGTGTTAGACTGGCTGACCATAATACGGAGGCCACCGTAGCGCAAGGGTTAGCATGCCCGCCTATGACGCTGAACGCATGGGTTCGAATCCTGGCGAGACCATCACAACAAAATTTTCAGCTGTGGTTTTCCCCTCCTAATGTTTCCAACATTAGGTCCCCTCCTAATGCTGGCAACATTTGAGCTTAAACTTGAATCGGACTGCACTCATTGCTATGTGAGAAGTTTGCCCCTGTTCCTTAGTGGAATGTTCATGGGCAAAATTTGCATTTGACCATCACGCTAGGACGACGCTAGGACGTCGAATGTGAACATCTTTATCGACAGTAAAACTGTCATAAGGGCAATAACAACCAGAACGGTAAGGTCAGGAACAGCCTTGCATTGTAAAAGGGAGATTAACGCCTTCTCTGAGGGTGGCAAAATCCGCATCGTTTGGGTGCCGGGCCATAACGGAGTAAGGGGAAATGAAAAGGCAGACGATATGGCGGTGAAGGCCAGAGGACTGCCGTCAATAAACTTGGTTGAACCGAAGCCTTTCGGATCGACGCAGTCCGAGTTAAGGGAGTGGGCGATGAATGCGAACAGCGAAACGGTCGGTAGGACGACGGAATCCAGATCGTTAGAAGACGAAGCTATTACTGAAAGGAAGCAAGAAGGAGGTCAGTATAGCAAATTGGTATCATAACGGGACACATAGGACTACGAGCTCACTTATATAAAATCGGTGCGGCAAGTGATAGCATGTATATGGCATGCGGAGAAGATGATGAGACGTTGGAGCATTTCCTTTGTCATTGTCCGGCTTTCGTGTCCAACAGATACCGGTACATAGGTGGAGACACAATACCAGACATGAACCAACTTCGGGGAGTGGTATTGAAAACAATTAAGGATTTTGTAAGTAGCACGGAATTCCAAACTTAAAATTTTCTTTTTTGAAGGTTACTTTATAGTTTTTAGAGTGCACAACAAGTCGATTACTGGCTTAGGTGTATGTTCATAGTGGCATGGGGCGGATTAATATCTGCACCCTCTTTTCAACCTAACCTAACATAAGAACTCAAAATGGAAGGTCGGTTAATTTGGAAGATTTACCAATTTATGGACCAATTTCGACCACAAAGGATGAAGGTTTGGCTTGGCTTATATTCTTTTATCCTGCATAGCAAATTTTGCTATCAAAAATATTTTTCCAAAACAAATTTTCTTATGCAAAATATGTGTCACCTTGGCAACCCTTTTTAAGATTTATATGTTAGCTGGTATTCTTGCGATTGTTTGTGTATGTAGCGATATCTTTTCATGTGTGTTTGTGTGTCTGTGTATCAGACATTTGTTCGCTACAACATTTCTAATAACCCTGCTTTATAGCCTTTTATAGAAAGGGTTGCAAGGACCTTCTCTTCAGCTTTCTTTGTCTATAATTTTTCCAGTTTTAGTTAACATGCAAAAATAAAAGAGCATCACTTGTTTTTGACAGCTTCAGGTTTGTTGCGGTCTTGCCACACGTACCTACACATGCGGTATAACTCAGAGAACATCTCCGGAAAAATTCGCTATTCATAGATTAAAGGGGTTAAGGAAGTGCTTCGACCGGACTGGTGCTGCTACTCAATCTGTTTGTGTTGATGTTGCTGCTTCCTCCTGCTTCCGTGCTATGACTTTGACTTCTGCTTGTGTCAGCAGCCAAGGGGTTATGCGGTTGTGTGTAAAACTTTAAATATATTGATATTTTATGGCACATTAGGGGGATATCTATGGCTGCACCATCGATTGAGTGGTATTTATTTATGTTGCCACATTTATTTTATAGAGCAGCTCTACACTTTTGGAATGTGACCGCGGGCAATGTGGCAAATAAAACGTAAAGCAAAGTGAAAATTAAAAAGGGGTAGTTTTAGGTATTTGTTAGATGAGGTAGTGGTACCAGGTGTACCATTTCATGCCATAGAAAAAAGGGGGAAAACGATGTTCGTTTACAATTTTTCTTAGAAGCGAAAGAGCCATCATTGCCAGACAATTGATTAAAAGTTTAAATGGTTGAGTCTAAAGGGGGAATTAATTATTAAGATTTAAATTGAGCTACTATTATTGGCAGAGAGATTGGTCTATAAAGGAATTGTTATGGTATTTATATTTAATTTAAAACTGTTAGAACTTGTTATTTCCCTTTACCGCTACAGTGGTACAGGGTTTTATAATTAAGTGCATGTGTTTGTATTACCCAGAAAGAAGAGAGATAAGCCCATTGATAAGTTTACCGATCGCCTCAGAATCACTTTCTGACTCGATTTAGCTATGTCCGTATGTCTGTCTGTCCGTCGGTCTGTCTGTCTGTCCGTTGGTCTGTCTGTCTGTCCGTCTGTCCATGTTAATTTTTATACAAACTACAGGTCGCAGTTTTCATCCGAAAGTCTTTAAATTTGGTACAGGCATGTTTTTTGGCATAGAGACGAAGCCTTTGAAATTGGAAAAAGACCGTTCAGATTTAAATATAGCTCCCATATATATGTTTGTCCGATTTGCAGTAATCTTATATATAACAAGTAAAAGCGTGCTAAGTTCGGCCGGGCCGAATCTTATATACCCTCCACCATGGATCGCATTTGTCGAGTTCTTTTCACGGCATCTCTTCTTAGGCAAAAAAGGATATAAGAAAAGATTTGCTTTGCTATTAGATGCGATATCAAGATATGGTCCGGTTTGGACCACAATTAAATTATATTTATGTTGGAGACCTGTGTAAAATGTCAGTCAATTCGAATAAGAATTGCGCCCTTTGGGGGCTCAAGAAGTAAAATAGAGAGATCGATTTATATGGGAGCTCTATCGGGCTATAGACCGATTCAGACCATAATAAACACGTATGTTGACGGTCATGAGAATCCGTCGTACAATATTTCAGGCAAATCGTATAATAATTGCGACCTCTATAGGTCAAGATCCCAGATCGGTTTATATGACAGCTATATCAGGTTATGAACCGATTTAAGCCATACTTGGCACAGTTGTTGGATATCATAACAAAACACGTCTTGCAAAATTTCATTCCAATCGGATAAGAATTGCGCACTCTAGAGGCTCAAGAAGTCAAAACCCCAGATCGGTTTATATGGCAGCTATATCAGGTTATTGACCGATTTGAACCATACTTGGCACAGTTGTTGGATATAATAACAAAACACGTTGTGCAAAATTTCATTCCAATCGGATTAGAATTGCGCACTCTAGAGGCTCAAGAAGTCAAGACCCAAGATCGGTTTATATGGCAGCTATATCAGGTTATAAACCGATTTGAACCATACTTGGCACAGTTGTTGGATGTCATAACAAAACACGTCGTGCAAAATTTCATCCCAATCGGATAAGAATTGCGCACTCTAGAGGCTCAAGAAGTCAAGACCCAAGATCGGTTTATATGGCAGCTATATCAAAACATGGACCGATATGGCCCATTTACAATACCAACCGACCTGCACTAATAAGAATTATTTGTGCAAAACTTCAAGCGGCTAGCTTTACTCCTTCGGAAGTTAGCGTGCTTTCGACAGACAGACGGACAGACGGACGGACATTGCTAGATCGACATAAAATTTCACGACGATCAAGAATATATATACTTTATGGGGTCTCAGACGAATATTTCGAGTAGTTACAATCAGAATGACGAAATTAGTATACCCCCCATCTTATGGTGGAGGGTATAAAAATCAATTTGTGTTTGTTTGTAGGTTTGTTTGTATGTTTGTGTGTTCCTTAGAGACTCAGAAACGGCTGAACCGATTTTCTTGAAATTTTCACAGATGGTGCATAATGACTCCGTGGTAAAAATAGGGTACTACATTTTTTGATATCTGAAGGGGGGTAGAACCCTCCCCCTTACCATAATTTTCAGAAATGCCAGATCTCGGAAATGGATGGTGCGATTTAAGCGAAATTTTGTGTGCTCTCATATAGTACCCTAAAAATAAAAATTTGGTATCCAAATTTCGGATGGGGTACCTAGGGGGGCGGCCCCACCCTAAAACCTACCAAACATATATTTAGACCAACCACGACAATATGGGACTCAAATGAAAGGTATTTAGGATAAGAAAACGTATCTGATATCCAATTGTCGAACCAAGTGCTAGGGGGACCACCCCAAGCCCCAAAACACCCCTAAATCGGAGATATTTACCTACCATGACAATATGGGACTCAAATGAAAGGTATTTGCGAGTAGAATACGAATATGATATCCAAATGTCGGACCCCGTTTCTGGGGATCCACCCCTTCCCCAAAACATCCCCCAAACTGGACTTATTTTTGACCATGGGTATATGGGGCTTAAATAAAAGGTATTTGAATGTAGAATACGAATATGGTATCCAAATATGGGATCAAGTGGTTGGGGGTCCGCCTTTCACCAAAAACAACCCCCAAAGGGGACAAATTTACGACCATAGCAATATGGGGCTCAAATGAAAGGTCTTTGGGAGTAAAGCACGAATTTGATATCAATATTCGGGAAAAGTGTCTATGGGGCCATGCCACCCTCACAACACCACCCAAATAGTAAGTATTTTCTGACTATTGCAATATGAGGCTCAACTAAGAGGGTTTCTGATATCCAATTGTCGGACCAAGTGCTAGGGGGACCACTTCAACCCCCAAAACAGTCCTAAATCGGATATATTTACCGACCTTGTCAATATGGGACTCAAATGAGAGATATTTGCGAGTAGAATACGAATTTGGTATCCAAATGAGGGACCAAGTTTCTGGAGGTCCACCCCCTACGAAAAACACCCCCAAACATGACTTTTTTTTATTAATCATGGCAATATGGGGCTCAAATGAAAGTTATTTAAGTGTAGAATACGAATCTGAGATCCAAATGTGAGACCAAGTGCCCCCTTCCAAAAATAACCCCCACAAAGGACAAATTTACTACAATAACAATATGGGGCTCAAATGAAAGGTCTTTGGGAGTAAAGCACGAATCTGATATCAATATTCGGGAAAAAGTGTGTATGGGGCAACCCCATCCCCATAACACCACCCATATAGGACTTATTTGCTGACCATTCCAATATGAGGCTGTAATAAGAAGTATTTTAGAGAAGAACACGAATCTGATATGTATTTTTAGGGCCATGTCACTGAACGGCCGCCCCATCCCACAAATCACCCCCGTAACCGGTCATGTTTGCTGACTATTGCAATATGGGGCTAAAATGAAAGGTATTTGGGAGTAGACCACGAATCTGATATCAACATTCGGGACCAACTGCCTAGGGGGCGTCCCAACCCCGTAACAACGGAGGGAGTGGATCTAGATATTGATTGTTTTTAAGACCATACCCTAAACCGAATATATTTGGTGAATTTTGCAATAAGGGGTTTAAATGAAATGTAATTGAGATTAGAAAACAAATTTGATATCCAATTTTGAGGGCAATGGCAATATAGGGTTCAAATAAATTATATTTGAGAGTAGAGCACGAAGATGATATATTTTCAGGGCTAAGTGTTTGGGGCACTGTCCCTTTCCCAAAACACCACCCAAAGAGTAAAAATGTTGGGGCCAAATACTTGAGGACGTCTCATCCCATAAACTCCCCTTAAACATATGGCAATATGGGGTTTTCTGATATTCTGATATTTTCTAATATTTTTTCTGGGCCAAGAGTCTAAGGGACCACCTCAACCCCGAAAACAGTATATATATTTTTGATATAGTATATATATTTTTGATCTTCATGACATTTTATGTCGATCTGGACATGTCTGTCCGTCCGTCTGTCGAAAGCACGTTAACCTTGAAGGAGTAAAGCTAGGAGCTTGAAATTTTGCATAAATACTTTTTATTAGTGTAGGTCGGTTGGGATTGTTAGTGGGCCAAATCGGTAGATGTTTTGATATAGCTGTCATATAAACCGATCTTGGGTCTTGACTTCTTGAGCTTCAATTCCTATCCAAATTGGCCGAAATTTTGCACATGTCGTTTTGGTATGACTTCCAACAACTGTTCTAAATATGGTCTAAATCGGTATATAACCTGATAGTTTGATTTTTTTAGCCTCTGGAGGGGGCAATTATTACTCGGTGTTTGGAGGTGGTGTTTTTCTATTCGAAAAAGTCATTTAGAAAACTTGACAAATGCAATTCACGGTGGAGGGTATATAAGATTCGCCCCAGTCGAACTTTGCACGCTTTTACTTTTGTTTATTCATAGTTACATGGCAGCTTGCAGCATTTTGTTTAACGATGTCCGTCTGTTGTAATCGCCCTACAGCTTTCAAAAATTGAGATATTGAAATGAAATTTTGCACAGATCCGTATTTCGGTAATACCCAGGTTAAGTTCTTGAACGGGAAAAATCGGCTCATATTTGGATATCTTATTTAATTTCCTGAGCTCATAAAAGTGCATTTATCAGGCGATTTCTTTGAGTTGTTCTAGGGACCAGGAAATCCAAACTGAATATGATCCACATCGGGCTATATTTACATAAAGCTACAATATAGACCGGTTTTCGAATTCAGGGCCTTTAGCCCTTAAATGCCCCATTTATTGCCCAATTTCAATGAAGTTTTCAACTGTGAGTCGAAACAGGACTCACGATATTTGAACGAAGTATCGGACCATAAAGCTACCATTTAGACCGATCTGCGGATTCAGGGTCTTAAGGCCATAAAAACCGCACTTAGCACTTGATTTCCCTGAAATTTGGAACAATGCCACTTAATGTCCAAACCGAAAAGTGAGTTGCGCTAGGCCAACCTGTATTTGAACTAATTATGACCCATATAAGATTTTATTTGAATATAACCGCCATCAAGTCAGATCTGCCGTTGTTGGTTCTTATGCTCATAAAAGCCTCATTTATTGACCTTTTTATCCGAAAGTTGATTTTATAGTTTGCATTAGGCCTTTCGGCACCTGACCAAATATGTCCAGATCGACCCAGTATGTATTGGTAGAGTAAAATAGGGGTAAATATATCCATGGTTTATTATAGCCACCATCGTAGGATAGGGGGTATATTCATTTAGTCATTCCATTTGCAACACCTCAAAATATCAATTTCATTCCTACAAAGTATATATATTTTCTGATCGTCGTAAAATTCCAAGACGATTTAATGATGTCCGTGTGTCTGTCCGTCTATCCCTCTGTCCGTCCGTCTGTTGTAATCACTCTAGAGCCTTCAAAAATTGAGATATTGAGCTGAAATTTGGCACAGATACGTCTTTTTTGATGCACGCTGGTTAAGTTCTTGAACGGGTCAAATCGGACCATATTTGGATATAGCTGCTATATAGATCGATTTTCCGATAAAGGGTCTAATGCCCATAAAAACTTTAGTTTCCATCCAATTTTGCTGAAATTTCAAACAGTGGTTAGTTTAAGGCTTCCCGACAACTGACTCAATTATAGTTCAGATCGGACTATATTTAGATATAGCTACCATATAGACCGATCTTCCGATAAAGGGTCTGAAGGCCATAAAAGCTTTATTTATAAGCCGATTTCGCTGAAATTTAAAACCGTGGTAAGTTTAGTAGTAGTATGAAAGTTTAGTAGTAGCTTTTCGACATTCGACCTAAATATGGATTAGATCGGTCCATATTTAGTGATAGCTGCCATATAGACCGATCTCCCGATTAAGGGTTTGAAGCCCTTAAAACCTTTATTTATTACCCGATTTCGTTGAAATTTGAAGTTTATAGCCAAATTTTGCTGAAATTGGAAACAGTGGGTTATGTTAAGCCTTCTGATATCTGACCTATGTATGAATCAGATCTGACTATATGCAGACATAGCAGCCATATAGACCGATCTGCCGATAAAGGGTCTGAAGCCCATAAAAGCTTTATTTTTTAACAGATTTCGCTAAAATTTGAAACAGTCTGGTATTTTAAGCCTCCCGACATCTGACCTAAGTATGTTTCAGATCAGACTATATTTAGATATAGCTGCCATATAGACCAATCTCCCGATAAAAGGTCTGAAGCCCATAAAAGCTTTATTTTTTAACCGATTTCGCTGAAATTTGAAACAGTGAGTAGTTTTAGGCCTGCCAACATCTGACCCACATATGGTTTAGATTGGACTATAATTAGATATAGCTATCATATAGACTGATCTGCCGATAAAGGGTTTGAAGCCCATAAAAGCTTTAATTATTGCCCAATGTCGCTAAAATTTTAAACAGTTGGTTATTTTTAACCTTCTGACATCTGACCTAAGGATGGTTCAGATCGGAATTTATTTAGATATAGCTGCCACTTTGACCGATCAGCCGATAAAGGGTCTTAAGCCCATAAGAGCTTTATTTTTTAACCGATTTTATTGAATTCTGGAGCAGTGAGTAGTTTTAGGTCTCCTAACATAGGACCCAAATATGGTTAGGATCGGACTATATTTAGATATAGCTGCCATATAGACCGATCTGCCGATAAAGGGTCTGAAGCAAATAAAAGCTTTGTTTTTTATTCGATTTCGCTAAAATTTGAAACAGTGGGTAGTTTTAGGTCTCCCGACATCTGCCCCAAATATGGTTTGGATGCGACTATCTGAAGATGGAGGATCTGAAGTCCATAAAAGCATTATTTTTTATCCAATTCCACTGAAATTTGAAGCAGTGAGTAGTTTTAGGCCACCTGCCATCCGACCAAAATATGGAAAAATAGGACTGTATTTAGATATAGCTGTCATATAGACCGATATGCCGGTTAAGGGTCTAAAGCTCATAAAATACCAAATTCAACAGTGACGTATATTTGTGAGATCACTCAATTTCCATGCGGAATTTGGGTGGATTAGTTATCCAATTGTCATCAGATTGTGGCTATCCAAAGTTCGGCCCGGCCGTACTTAATGCCTTTTTACTTGTTTTTTACTAGATTTTTTTCGATTTTCTCCCGCTGTGCATAGCCTTAAGTCTCTTAGACGCTGTGGGCTGCCCTACACTTAATCTGTATGTCAATGGGTCGGATATCTCATTGCTCCGCTTATGCCAAGACAACATGTTCTCTGAACCTGTGGTGTTATCCTTATGTTGAACTTAATTTAATTTTCGATTAGCCGGAAAATTTCTACGTGAAGTACATGTTGTGTGTCGCTCAGGCATAAAAATAATACCGACATGTGGATGGTGGCTATAATTTTCTCCAAAAACCAAAGTTTGATTAGCTAATCCCTCATTTTTTTGTTTTTTCCAATGTCTACCATTGTGTTCGTTCATTAACTTTTCTTAGAGCTGGTCATTGAGTTTTCGAATTAAATCTAATATTTGCATATTCATTCACACAAACATAATTTTGGTTATTTGCGAAAAGTCTCATCGTATTTGAGAATATAATTTTCATTTGCTTATTTGCCCAGATTTGTTCCATTAAACCAAGACGTGTTGGCAATTTCACTGGAAAACTATTATGGCTTACTATGATAATTGAATATTTTCTTCTCATTCCTTCTTTGCTTGTCCAGGAATTAAATCTACGCAACTAAATGACAAAATTATGAAGAAAAAAAAAAAACAAAATAACGAGAAAACCATAAAACTCATAGCCAAAAAATATGAAAAGTCGACTTAATACAGACTTAACAGCTTTTAAGTTTTTACAGCTTCACGTGCTACGTGCCAATGTCTGTGTGTGTGTGTGTATCTTTGTGTAAGTGTGCACTAACTTTCTACTAGAACTAGAGAAATGATAACAAATTTCTGGGGAATGGGAAAACTGCAACAGCAGTCATCAACAGGAAGTAGGGAGAGAAGGGAGAACCAGGGTGCACAGGCGGCAAAGAAAAAAAACTTTAATTAAAACTTTTGAGACATTTTCGTAAGCACAGATTATCGTTATAATCAGTAAAGTAGGCGAAAGTTGCCTGTGAGTTTTCTTGAAGTCCGTTTTTTTTTTTGTTGTGTTTTCTTTAATATTTGCTTGTTGTAGGGGGGTGAAGAGTGAGAGAGAGCGAGTGTGAGGCAGAGTTAGCTTCTTTTTATCTGTGTATTAGTTAGTTTGTGTTCTTCTTCTTCCGCTTCCTCCATATTTCCTGTTTCACCAGCAATTTTCATTTGTGTTTTGTGAATGAGTTTGTTTGAGTTTCGTTTTTAGTTTTTTTTTCTGTTGTCTTGCCTTTGCTTCTTTCTCGTCCGTTTTTTTTATATGTTTGGGGATTTCATAAAAATTTGTTTGGGGATTATGAGCTAGCTTTGCCAGCACAAATACTATGAGAAATAGTTGGTTGAGAATTGAGCCTTGGGTTTTTTGCTTCACCCTAAAAACATTGCTATGGTGGCCTTGCGGTAGGTGAACTCAATGCCTAGCTGCTTCTTCGTGAACACAGTAGAGTTTTGGTAAAGTTCAGTCAAGTGTATGGAAAATGATGAAAATCTCAAGTTTTTCTTTTCAAGAATCATCACATATATGAAAATTGATTACATGTAATATGATGATGGCAAAGTTATCATTACAAATACACACACATATATAGATATGGACATGAAGATGATGAAAAAGTCGGGGCGGGGGGGAAAAATAAAAGAAACTATAGTTCATAAAAGAAATTGCAAAAAGTTGTAATTTGTTTGTGTATTAACTACAAATAGGGATCTAAAGTTGCAAATATTCAAAGGGACTGTATGGAAGTTTAGTAGTAGCTTTACACTTCTATGCTTAAACATGCGAAAGTGTTTCAATAAATTAAAACTGAAATCTTTAAGTCTTAATAATATGAAAATTTATATACTTTTTAAGTTATTTTCTTAGATTAGTTTTATTGCTGTTGTACAGCTAGCAAGCGGCATAAAATGTAGAAATAAGGCCCAATTAATTTTTTACCCTCCACCATAGAATGGGGGTATACAAATTTCGTCATTCTGTTTGTAACTGCTCGAAATATTCGACTGAGACTCCATAAAGTATACATATTCTTGATCGTCGCGACATTTTATGTCGATCTAGCCATGTCCGTCCGTCTGTCCGTCTGTCCGTCTATCCGTCCGTCCGTCCGTCCGTCCGTCTATCCGTCTATCCGTCCGTCCGTCCATCCGTCCGTCCATCCGTCCATCCGTCCGTCCGTCCATCCGTCCGTCCGTCTGTCTGTCGAAAGCACGCTAACTTCAAAGAAGTAAAGCTAGCCGCTTGAAATTTTGCACAAATACTTCTTATAAGTGTAGGTCGGTTGGGATTGTAAATGGGTTAAATCAGTCCATGTTTTGATATAGCTGCCATGTAAACCGACTTTGGGTCTTGATTTCTTGAGCCTCTAGAGGGCGCAATTCTTATCCGCTTCGAATGAAATTTTGCACGACGTGTTTTGTTATGACATCCAACAACTGTGCCAAGTATGGTTCAAATCGGTCCATAACCTGATATAGCTGCCGCATAAACCGATCTTGGGTCTTGACTTCTTGAGCCTCAAGAGGGCGCAATTCTTATCCGATTGGAATGATATTTTACTCAACGTGTTTTGTTATGATGTCCAGCAAATGTGCGAAGTATGGTTAAAATCGGTTCATAACCTGATATAGCTGCCATATTAACCGATCTTTGGTCTTGACTTCTTGAGCCTCTAGAGGGCGCAATTCTAATCCGATTGGAATGAAATTTTGCACGACGTGTTTTGTTATGATAACCAACAACTGTGCCAGGTATGGTTCAAATCGGTCCATAACCTGATATAGCTGCCATATTAACCGATCTTTGGTCTTGACTTCTTGAGCCTCTAGAGGGCGAAATTCTAATCCGATTGGAATGAATTTTTGCACGAAGTATTTCGTTATGATATCTAACAACTGTGCCAAATAAAGTATAAATCGGTTCATAACCTGATATAGCTGCCATATAAACCGATCTGGGATCTTGACTTCTTGAGCCTCTAGAGTTCGCAATTATTATCCGATTTGCCTGAAATTTTGTACGACGGATCTTCTCATGACCATCAGCATACGTGTTTATTATGGTCTGAATCGGTCTATAGCCCGATACAGCTCCCATATAAATCGATCTCTCTATTTGACTTCTTGAGCCCCCAAAGGGCGCAATTCTTATTCGAATTGGCTGACATTTTACACAGGTCTCCAACATATAATTTAATTGTGGTAAAAACCGGACCATATCTTGATATCGCTCTAATAGCAGAGAAAATCTTTTCTTTTATCCTTTTTTGCCTAAGAAGAGATGCCGGGAAAAGAACTCGACAAATGCGATCCATGATGGAGGGTATATAAGATTCGGCCCGGTCGAACTTAGCACGCTTTTACTTGTTTCGTACTGAAATTTCGATGCAATTTTGATTTTTTGGAGAAGTCGCTAGGTACAGCCCATTTCTCTCTAGGACGTAAAGTTTAAGCTAACGCCAATTTTAAGTTTTTATACGGACATATCCATAATGTTTTGAATTTTCTGATACGACATGAATTAAATTCCATTTTCCACCAGGATAGAGGAGATAAAGGCAATTTAAAGTTGTTGTACCAAAATTTCGTTTTTTTTTTAAGAAATTTCGATAAAATTTTATTATACCCTACACCACTACTGTGGTACAGGGTATTATAACTTAGTGAATTTGTTTGTAACACCCAGAAGGAAGAGAGATAGACCCATTGATAAGCATACCGATCGACTCAGAATCACTTTCTGATTCGATTTTGCTATGTCCGTCTGTCTGTCTGTTAATTTGTGCACAAACTACAGGTCGCAATTATCATCTGATCATCTTCAAATTTGGTATGGACATGTTTTTCGGCCTAGAGTCGAAGCCTATTAAAAATTGGAAAAAATCGGTTCAGATTTGGATATAGCTCCCATATATATGTTCGACCGGTTTGCAGTAATAATGCAATTAAATGGTCATTTGTTAACCGATTGTCTCGATATTTGGCAGGAAGGATTTTCTCTTGGCTCTTGAAATTACTGGTGAATCGCCCGATTTTTACTTCTAGGGCCACTGCAAGCGCAATTATTGACCAATCTTGTTAAAATTTTGCACAACACTTTCCTCGACGACAAACACAGTATCTGAGAAGTTTGCTGGAAATCGGTTTAGATTTGGATATAGCTCCCATATATCTGTTCGTCCGATTTTCAGTAATAATGCGATGAAATGGTCATTTGTTGACCGATTCTCTTGAAATTTTTTAGGAAGGAAGGAAGGAATTGGACCGATCGGGACTATATGGGACTCGGTTTATTTGTTCCGTATAGACTGAAAAAAGGCAGAACCGATTTCCCTAATTGTGTAGGTTGGTCTGAAAGGAATCATAGGCTATATAATTTTTCGGTATCGGAAGGGGGATGGACCCTCCCCTGTATGCCAAAAACACAACCTAAAATCAAAAGTGGACCGATCGGGACAATATAAGTATCAAAAGAAAGGTATTGGGGAGTAGATTACGAATATTGCATCAAAATTTAGTCTAACTACCCATCGGGCTGCCCCAACCCCAAAACTCCCCCCAAACAGACATATTGGAAATTCACTTTAAATAGGGGGTCAAATGAAAGATATTCGGGATTAGATTTCGGCATACAAAATCAGATAAAAGTATAGGGGATCACGCCATCCCTCAAAAACGCCATTAGACCCATTATGACTATGTGATACTTGGCTGAACCGATTTTCTTAAAATTTTCATAGATTGTGTACATTTGTCTGTAAGGAAACATAGGCTATATAATTTTTAGATACCCTAAGGAAGAACATTACCACCAGAAACCGAGAAGGGGCTAATTCTCACACATCAATGAGTGGTTTCTGATTCAAGTTTAAACTCAACAATAAGGGACCTTTTTTTATAGCCAAGCCCGAACGGCGTCCCGCAGTGCGACAACTCTTAAGAAGGGATAAACACCACTTTGTTCGATGTTCTTGCCAGGATTCGAATGCGTTCAGCGTCATGGTCTATAATAGCACGAATTCTATATCCGAATTCAGGGTGAAGTTTCCCCACCAAAAACAAATATTAGAGAGTTAAAGAAGGCGCAGCGGAGCGGGCCCGGTTCGGCTAGTAAAATATAAGGACGAAACAAAAAGCTAGCACAAGCAGGATGTGTCCTGCTGGTGCGAATGCGAATTAGATGGTACCGTGCGCGGGGTCTTCAGCGAATGAGCCTATGGAATGATAAACGTTGTCGCTCGCAAGTCTTCAGAAGATTTACCGTCACAAGGCCCATCCTAGATGGTCGCTGTTAGCCCCTGCATATGTAACGATGCGATGCTCCAATGCGTCACCCATTTTAAAAAACGATTGCAGCAACAACAGCGAAATACAACAACTGATAAACCTCCAAAGACGAGCTATGGATTTAAAACATGTTTTTTGATTGGAACATGGAACTCTGTCAGAATCTTCGAGAATTTATCAAGTCCAGAACGAGATATCAAACTACAACCTAGAAATACTAGGTTTGAGTGAAGTACGATGGCCGAAATCTGGTTCTATGGAACTCCAAGGTGGTAACCAGTTAATTTTATCAGGTAATGAAATCCATCAATGGAGGCCACCGTGGCGCAGAGGTTAGCATGTCCGCCTATGACGCCGAACGCCTGAGTTCAAATGCCATCGTGAACATCAGACATTTTTTCATCGTTGGTTTTCCCAGCCAGCATTAGGCTACATTTGTGTGGTATGCTACCCTCTTAAAACTTCTCTACATGCCGCTAGGCGGCTTGCCGTTCGGACTTGCCAATAAAAAGGAGGCCAATTATCACTGAGCTTAAACATTATTCGGATTGCACTCATTGATATGTGAGATGTATATTCTGTTCCTTAATAAAATTTTCATGGGAAATTTGGTAGAAATCGACCGGATAAGTGGGGTGGGTCTTTTATTATCGCTAAAGTCAAAACGAGCGGCTCTATCATATTACGTCATATATGAGTGCATCATAGCGGCAAGTTTGAACTCATAGTACCTCAATATATCTATCGTATCTATCGTACTACCTTTTCCTAACTCGAGTCAATTTCTAACTGGGAATTTTAACGCCAATATGGGTAATAACAACAAAAATCTACAATCAATCATGGGAATGCAAGAGCTTGGCGATACGAAGAATATTAATGGCGACAGGCTGGTAGACTACTGCGCAAGCTAACGACTCTTCATTGGAGGCACAAAATTCCCCCCAGTGCGAAGTTCCATGCTACTTATCCCATTGGACGCCTCCCCAGGTGGTGGATTGGGGAAAGCTCGTCAGATATGATGGGTACCGCAGAAATAAAATATGAGGGGCGAACCAAAAAGGTAGCACAAGCAGGGGGTGTACCACTTGCACGAATACAAATACGATTACGATGAGTTCGAGCAATAGGGTCGGCAGAGGATAAGCCAAAGGAAATGGCCAAAGGTGGCGCTCGCAGATCTTCAGAAGATTCACCATCAAGAAAGCCCGGCCTGGTGGGTCACTGGCAGCCCCAGCTCTAGGCCCAATACGCCGTCCATCTAATCAAAATTACGATTATAGAAACATCAACAAGAAATAATGTAACTGATAACCCCCCGATGAAGACCTATGGATTTAGAACACGGCTAATGATTGGAACATGGAAGGTGAGAGGCATCGAGCCTTTACCATGTCCAGAAACAGGATGTCAAACTACAACCTAGACATCCTCGGTTTAAGTGAAGTATGATGGCCGAAATCCGGAACAATGGATCTTCAAGGTGGCTACCACTTCATTTTTTCAGGCAATGAGATCGAATAAATGGGATCGGTCTTTTACTGTCGCCGAAAGCAAAGCGAGCTCTTCTTTCATACAAAGTTATATCTGAACGCATCATGCTGGCAAGATGAAAATCAACATTCCGTAAAATATCCATTGTGCAATGCTACGCTCCAACCGAACCCGATGACGACGAAACAAAGGATCAATTCTGTTTCCAACTCGACTCAGTGACACGCTCTCTACCAAAAGGAGACATTAAACTTGTTATGGCAGATGTTAATGCCAAGGTGGGCCAAAACAAAAATAATCTACAATCAATGATGAGAATGCAAGGACTAGGCTATACCAGGAATGACAATGGCGACAGATTGGTTGATTTCTGCGCTAAAAACCAGCTCTTTTTTGAAGGCACAAGATTTCCCCATATACACATATCGCTGATGGATGCGAAAACTAGACGAGGAGCCGACATCGATAGTGACCACTCTACGTCTACACCCAGCTGTCATGAAAAGGACTCAAACAAAAAGCACAAAGTTCTACCTCTTAAACCTAAAAGACCCCGAGACAGCGCGCGAATATAAGGCAACATTAACGGAGAAGCTGCAAAATAACACCCATACATAGGCCGACATAACAGCAGCATGTACGGAGACGGCCAACTCCATCATAGGCATTGCTCGACGATCCCAAAACCATGAATAAGCAACGAAATCAGGAAGAAATAAACCACCTGAAACGTCTACGCAACCCTCTGCTATGGGAAAATCAAGTGTAACTATAACCCCAGCGCCTCCCCATCGATGGTCAAACGCCTAGTTCGCCTAGATAAGCGAATATATTTTAATATGCTGACAGAGCAAGCCGAAAATGCAGCTAATATTGGAGACATGCGTGGTGTCTACGAGTCAGTAAAACAAATAAGGGGCAGCAATAAAAGGTGAGGGCAGATCGGAATTGACAATACTCGAACAGCAATTAGAGCGATCTCGCGGTTTCTTCAGCTCCGAAGGACCAGCATTCGAGTACGTATGCTCCGACCTTCTTAATCCACCTGTGCGTCTAAACCTACGCAGGGATATATCTACGGTCCCACTCACCTGCAAAGAAAATGAGGCCGTTCTGGTCTGACTCAAAAACGGCAAATCAACCGGCCCTAATAATAAACCTGCTGAACTGTTGCGGCATGGGCCATACCCCATAGCTCAAGCGATCAACCCAATAATCAGGGAGGTCTGGGATACAAACGCTGTCCCCACGGAATGAAAAAAATAGATCATGGTCACAATCACAAAGGAGGGTGATCCCACTCAGTGTAAAAACTGGAGGGGGATTACATTGCCAAACGCAATAAATAAAGTGAGGGCAAGTCTTCTCCTGTGGCATATTTCGCCTGCATTTGACAGCCTTTTGACGAAGGGACAGACAGGTTTTGACCTGGATGTTCTTGTGCCGACCACATTAATTCCCTGCGCATAATCATTGAACAGTCTGCAGAACTTAATACACACCTATACCTTTTATTGTTCTTTTGACGCAGTTTCGTCAAGTTCAATATGGAAAACGCCAGCAAACAGGAAGCTGTATTGGAATGCTGTAGTTTCAGTCCGTTTCAATGGAAAAGAGAGCCGACTTTTCGGGATCAACAAAGGTGTGAAGCAAAGTTGCATCTTACCGCCGACCCTATGGCATACGCTGAAAAGTTTCTCAGCACTCTAAGAGATATACTTCAGGAAGCTCTACGTGAGAAGCGAAGTGCGTCACCGAAAGTGGTATAGGTTTAAATCCGTGCAAGACAGAAAAGTTCTTTCCAACAGGACATACAAGTTGCCAACAGTGGCATCTGTCTTCTTGGGAGGAGAGAATGTTCCATTTACAGAAAGCGCAAAATACCTGACATACAAGTTGCCAACAGTCGAATCTGTCTTCTTGGGAGGAAGGAATGTTCCATTTACAGAAAGCGCAAAATACCTGGGTGTTTTGCTGGACAAGAAATTTAACTTCAAATCCAACATTTTGGAAGGGGTAAGAAAGGCAACTATTGCCCTATACACCTGCAGGAGAGCCATTGGCAAAAGTTGGGGTTTTAGACAGTGCGTCATGCATTGGGTATATACTTCAAATGTCAGATCTATAATGCTATATGGTGTTGTGGTCTGGTGGACGGCGCTTCAAAAATCCATTTACTGTTCAATAGTTAACCGGATCCAAAGGTTGGCTTGTTTGTGTATCACAGCCGCACTGAGGACGATACTATCTGATGCACTAAATTTAATGCTATATCTAATGCCTCTGGACATTGTGGATAGACAAATTGCTGCGACCACTGTTGTGAGGCTAAGGGAACTTTCTCTTTAATCATGTGGTGGCTATGGGCACTGTATTATTCTTGATTCAATATCCGATGATCCAGACAGTGTGGATTATATGAGTCTCTTTTTGATAACAATTTCTGTAACACTATTCCAGATAGAACCGATTGGAACTATGATATCCCTAGCAATATAAATTACATAGACTTCTATATGGATGGTTCCAAACTAGATGAACACGTAGGCTTTGGGGTGTACTCTAAAGATCTAGAACTGTTCATATCGAAAAAGGTAAGCGACCACTGTAGTGTGTATCAAGTGGAGATCCTTGATTTTAAGGAAGTGGTGGAATGGCTAAGATATAATGTCATAACGACGATTGGCATAAATATCTTCTCAGACAGTTAGGCAGCCATTAAATCAGTGGGAAACATATTTCTGAACACAAAAACCTCCCTCGACTGTCGCAGAGATATCCGAGGGAATTGTAAGGCGGACGAGCTAGAAAGACTAGTATTTACCTTAAACATTCCAGTGAAATTGGAATCTGTGGGTATGCCTCTAGCGACATGTAAGCTAAGTTTCCAGGACCAAACCCGAAGGACAACGAATGAGCATTCTAAAACTATGTGGCCTAATCTAGACCTGAAGAGGTCTACTGCTTTGTTGTCACTGGCTAAAACAGACGTCTCAGTCATTGTGTCCGTCATGACTGGTCACTGTCTAATCGGAAAATATTCTGACAGACTGAAGGTTGCCAGTAACGACTTTTGCAAAAGCAGTGAGGACATCGAAGAAGGAGATACCATAAAACACCTTCTGTATGTGTGTCCCTCAGTCAGAAGGAGTTCCACTTTGGGTTCTCCTTACCTAACGAGAGCACTAATCTTATATCAATATTCGGGAAAAAGTGTTTATAGGGCCATCCTAACCCGCATAACACCCCCAAAATAGGACATATTTTATGACCATTGCAATATGAAGCTCATATTAAAGGTATTTTAGAGTAGAACATGAATCTGATGTATATTTTCAGATCCAAGTCACTGAGTGGCCGACTCATGCCTCAAAATACCCACCAAACCAGACATGTTTACCGACTATGGAAATATGGGGCTCAAATTAAAGATATTTTGGGAGTTGATCAATATCAACATTTGGGACCAACTGTTAAGGGGACGTCCCACCCCCATTTAAACCCCCAAGTAGGACGTATTTGCTCACCATGACAATTTGAGTATCAATGAGAGTGGAGCTCGATGTTAATATTTTTCAGGTCCCATCACCCAAATCGGACATATTTGTTGACTTTTGCAATATGCAAATGCAATTTTTGCCCATGAACATTCCACTAAGGAACAGGGCATACTTCTCACATATCAATGAGTGCAGTCCGATTTAGGTTTTAAGATCAATGATAAGGGGCCTCCTTTTTATAGCCGAGTCCGAACGGCGTGCCGCAGTGTGACACCTCTTTGGAAAGAAATTTTAAATGTCATAGTACTTCAAAAATTTTGCCAGCATTTGGAGGGGAAAACCAACGCTGAAAATTTTTTCTGATGGTCTCACCAGGATTCGAATCCAGGCGTTCTGCGTCATAGGCGGACATGCTAACCTCTGCGTTACGGTGACCTTTTGCAATAAGGTGATGAAATGAAACGTATTTGAGATTAGAAAACGATTCGAAATTCAATTTTGGGGCCAATGGCAATAGAGGTTCAACTAAATGATATTTGAGAGTAGAGCACGTTACTAAATGTTTGTGGTACCACACCCAATGTCAATATGGCGGCTCAAATGAAAGGTATTGGAGAGTAGAGCAGGGAATTGATACCCATTTTCGGGAGCAAGTTTCTGTGAGTTACCCCTTCCCCAAGACACCCCACAAAGAGAAATTTTTTGCTGGCCTTAGTAATATGGGGCTCAAATAAAAGGTATTTAGGAGTGGAATATGAATCTGATATTCAAATGTGGGACTAAGTATTTGGGGCGACGCTCCTTAACCAAAACACCCCCAAAAAAGAGTAGAAATTTACCGACCGTGGCAATATGTGGATCAAATGAAAGGTATTTGAGATTTGAAAACGAATTTTATATCCAATTTTGGGGCCAAGTGTTTGGCGTCGCAACAATGGCAATATGTGGTTCAAATAAATGCTATTTGCGAGTAGAGCACAGTTCTGATATTTGTTCTGGGTTAAGTGTCTAGAGGACCACCCACTCCTCAAAGCACTCCTAAATCAGACATTTTTACCGACCATGGCAATGTGGTGCTCAAATGAAAGGTATTGAGAAGTAGAGAACGAGGTTGACACTCACTTTCGGGACAAAGTTTTTGTGGGTATATCCCTTCCCCAAAACACCCTACAAATAGGAATTATTTACCGGCCATGGCCATATGGGACTCAAATGAAAAGTATTTTGGAGTAGAATACGAAATTGTTACCCCATTTCGGACCCACTTTTTTGGCGGTCCACACCATCCCCTAAGCCAACCAACCACTACTCTGGGGGCTTTTCCCATAATGGTAGGTATCGAAAGTGCGTCAAGGAATTTGGACCATAAATTAAAATTTGGCAGTCCGAACAAATTTTCGAAATGCCGAGGCTATCAAATTTAAAGGCCTGACATGACACAACAAAGCTACGTTTGTATGGCCGATGAATATAGGTTCTGGGCTAATTTTGTTATGAGGAAAATGGCATTTAATTTTGTCGAAGTGGTTTTTATTCGTTCTACAACTCAGATGGTACTTCATCGTATGTTCTAATGAAATTTATATTTTTTTTTAAGGATTATACAAAACAAATACCCTTCACGCAAACAGATTTGTGCATATTCGGGAGTATTAATCATTCCGTCGACAGTGTCAATGCAAATGTTACAGCGAGAACAGCGGGGCGTATGATTAATGTTTTAATTCTCAATTAAAATGCGCCATGCGATACAATGGACGGTTGCTTTTGTTTGCCATAGGCCAAGCGCAACAACCACAATTCCACAAGGCTACAGATTTTAAAGCAGCAACAACAAGAATTGCGAATATAATGAAGACCACCATTATGGTATTGTTGTGGATGATGGCCATTATGACTCTCATCATTTGCCAAAAACTTTGTTCTATTGTTGGCAGTCCTTTTGGTGAATCGTGGCCCCTAACGTGTTATAATTAACCATTGTTCTCTCTACCTGCTCAGTTTTTCGGCCACTCAATCATTTGATATCATTAAATCTAATTTTAAAAATATACAAAAAACAAGAACAACGACATCTAAACAGAAAGCCATAGATAACCAGAAGGAGGAGAAGACCAACAATGACAATGACCAGCTGATAAAGACATGGCTCATTTGAGACACACGCAGCTTCCATACCACCACCACCACAACAAAACGTTGAACTTTGATAACTTCTTTGCTTTGTTGGTATGGCGCATCCTTTTGGCCCAAAGATGACTTGGCATTTTATAACCATCATTTACAACTTAAAAGGTAATTTTTCAATGTCCACAGAATATAATTAATAAAATTATTTTAAATATTTACTGCAGAAACAAACTGCCTCTCACACACACACACACACACCCACACAGAGTTTTGTGGAATAAATACCTCAACACAATGACACCATCTGCGTTACTCAAGAAATGGAAATGAACAACAAAAGCCTTTTGGTTTTTGTCTCCCATGGTGGTTGTGAAAAATGACATTGAAACCTGAACGCAACCGACGCAAAGGCCTGTTGAGCATTTTTAAAAAAGCTAAAACAAAAGGGGGGTGGGTTAAGCACTAAAAGGGTTAGTAGTTTGGGGGAGTGATAGAAATTAAAAAAATATTTTGAGATATCAGGCAGTTTGAATTGAAACATCATTTTAGTAGTAGTAGTAGTAGTAGTCTAAGCCAAGGATAGGTTAGGTGAAACTCAGAAACAAGAGAAGAAAGATATCTTACTAGTTCCTGCCACTGGATGAACTAGATGGCATTAAAAACCTAATAAAAATAGCAGAAATTTATAACCAAACATGGAAACATTCGTGGAAAAAATGTTTTTCCCATGGGTTGGCATTCTCTTTCACTCCAAAATTTTGCACCTTTAGCATATCCTACCATCATACAACATAACGCTTCAAAACGCTGCATTGGAATACCAGCATGATTATCACCTGTACATTTCATACCATCGTACAGGGGAATGTAAACTGGCTGGCTGGCTGGCTGACAATATCTGGGGAAAGCATGGTCTTTGTATGGAATTCTTTTGTTCTTCCTCTTCGGGTTTCTATTGAAACCCTAGCACCCGCATCACTACATACCCCAGAACAAAAACTGAGAGAATTCAATCATTTATATCCCACACACAGCACGATGTCTTTGAAAATGACTTTTTTTACCTATGCGCAACAAAAGAAGAAAAGGATTATGAAATTTTTGGCTGTTTTGTCTTTGTGTTGATGCACCGTTTGGGCATTTATTTGTTATGGCCTTTATATGGGTAAGTCTTTTGGTTCTTATACCCTTCACCATAGGATGGCGGGAGACTAGCATTGTCAATCTGTTTGTAACACATCGAAATATTGATCTGTGACCCTTACTTACTTCCATTCTATGTCGATTTAGCCATGTACGTACGCCTGTCCGTTTGTGGAAATCACGAACGGATGAAGCCTTTTGTGTAGTGGTTGATGCTCTTGCTCTCTTGTCCCTGTCATCCCGCTTTTTAAGGCATAACACTAAACAGTAGGGGTATTCACGTCGATAAGAGAGTAGGTTTGAATACACTATACACACTGATAACGTTTAACATTTCTGTTGGCAAAATGATTAGGGACTTTAGAATACATTTTGCCAACATACGAGGGTTATGTTCGACCTTTTTTGCGGTATATTCCCATATTCAGTATCATCGACCTGATGTCCTCGTCTTATGTGAAACCAAGGTGAGTGGGGATTCTGATTCACAGGATATTCACATTATAGGGTATCATACTCTATCCCTTTTCATTTCCCACAGAGGCCTTGTGCTATATGTAAGTAATGATATAGTATTTCAGAGGCAGCAGCTCCTGGGCTTACCAGATCCAGAATTTAGTTCCCTTTGGGTTAAGCCTAGGAATGAAACACAAGCAATTTACTTCGGATTTTTATATAAAAGTCCAAAATCGGAAAGGGGGGAGAGAGGCTTCCTTAAGCGGCTTTAACTACCTTTCGGACTCAATGACTACGATTTTAGAGGATTGTCCGTTGTTGCTGACGATTTCATAATTCCCCTTGGCCTTCCCATTCAGGACATATAACTCCAGAAGGTCAATAAGCCTAGCTTTTTGCTGCGCAGAATGGACTGATGCATCTAGTGAATGAACCCACATATATTTCAAGTGCTAAAGGGCTCCAAAATAACACTCTTGACTTTATCTTAACTTCGCACGCCGTTAGGTTAGGTTAGGCTTAAGTGCAATCTGCCATTAGACTACCCTAGACGTTTTCGTCCTTTGTGAAACCAAAAGAACAGAAGAAGGAAGATGCCTTCTACCGTTGAACCATCCAGATCGCTTTTAAAAGCCCAACACCTTGCGAATGGTCACATCCGCTAAATCGGACAAGTTCTCAAAGAAATAAGAACTTAAAATGGAACTTCTTCTGACTGCCAGTACGGAACACACACATAGACTGTGTTTTATAGTCTCTTCTTCTTAGATGGCCTCACAGCTTCTGCAAAAGTCGTTGCTTGCAACCTTTAGTCTGTCAGCATGTTATCTAATTTGACAGTGACCTGTCATGACGGACACAACGATTGAGACGTCCGTTCTAGCAAGTGGCAGCAAAGCGGTAGACATTTTCAAGTCTAGATTAGGCCACATAGTTTTGGAATGCTCACAGACACCTGTATGTGGCCACCTACCACTCGCTGTCCTTTGGGCCTGATCCTGAAAACTTAGTGTACATGTCGCTAGAGGCATACCCACAGATTCCAGTTCCCATCGAATGTGTAATGTTGTTCCTATTGTAGTTTCGGAAGCTCGTCCGCTTTACAATTGCTTGGGATCTCTGTTGGCCGGCACCCAGAACACAACTTCCTTTATTGTAAGGATCTCCGCTTGATACACACTGCAGTGGTCGGGTAACCTTTTCGATATGACCAGTTCTAGATCTTCAGAGTACACCCCAAAGCCCACCCGGTCGTTTAGTTTGGAACAATTCGTATAGAAGTCCATGTAACTTCTATTACTATGGGATATTGTAAAGGGTGATTTTTTTGAGGTTAGGATTTTCATGCATTAGTATTTGACAGATCACGTGGGATTTCAGACATGGTGTCAAAGAGAAAGATGCTCAGTATGCTTTGACATTTCATCATGAATAGACTTACTAACGAGCAACGCTTGCAAATCATTTTTAGTGAATGGGCCCTAGAAAAGTTGGCAGAAAATCCGCTTTTTTATCGACAAATTTTGTTCAGCGATGAGGCTCATTTCTGGTTGAATGGCTACGTAAATAAGCAAAATTGCCGCATTTGGAGTGAAGAGCAACCAGAAGCCGTTCAAGAACTGCCCATGCATCCCGAAAAATGCACTGTTTGGTGTGGTTTGTACGCTGGTGGAATCATTGGACCGTATTTTTTCAAAGATGCTGTTGGACGCAACGTTACGGTGAATGAACACATTTCGAACCGAACACTGATTTTGGTAATAAAATTCAATGATTTGCAAGCGTTGCTCGTTAGTAAGTCTATTCATGATGAAATGTCAAAGCATACTGAGCATCTTTCTCTTTGACACCATGTCTGAAATCCCACGTGATCTGTCAAATACTAATGCATGAAAATCCTAACCTCAAAAAAATCACCCTTTAGTTCCAATCAGTTCTATCAGGAATAGTGGTGTAGTACACTTTATCCGCCTGAAACATAGGACGTTATATCACCGATAACGCAGTGTCCCTAATCGCCACATCACCACAGAGAAAGCTCCTTTAGCCTCACGGCAGTGGTCGCAGCAATTTATCTAGCCACAATGTCCAGAGACATTAGATGTAGCATTAAATTGAGTGCATCCGATGGTGTTGTCTTCACTACAGATGTGATGCATAAACAAGCCATCTTTTGGTTAAGTATTGAGCAGTAGGTGGACGTTTGAAGCACCGTCCACCAGACCACAATACCATATACCATTATAGGTCTGACTTCTGCCGTATATACCAAATGCATGACATGCGGTCTAAACCCTTACTTTTGCCAATGGCTTCCTTGCAAGGGTATAGGGCAAGAGCTGCCTTTCTTGCCCTTTCCAAAATGTTGGGTTTGAAGTTCAACTTCCTTTCCAGTAAAATACCCAGGTATTTTTCACTCTCTGTAAAAAGGGAACATTCTCTCCTCCCAAGAAGACAGGTAACACTGTAAGCAACTTTTATCTCTTGCTGAAAGGAACTACTTTTGTCTTGTACCGATTTACACCTGAACCACTTTTGGTAGCCCACTTCGCTGTTCACGTAGAGTTTCCCGAAGTATATCTCTTGGAGTGCTGAGAAACTTTCCCCTAACTGCAATTGCCACGTCATCATCATACACGACCACTTTTACACCTTCTTCTTCCAGAGGCAGTAAAATATTGTTAATAACTATATTCCAAAAAAGAGGAGACAGAACACTTCCTTGAGGTGTTCCTCTGCTGACCCATCTTCTTAGATCCACAGATCCGAGGCCTGTCGTAATGCATCTTTTAGTAGGTAAGTTATTAATAAAATTTCTTACTTACGGTAGAGTTGATGCCTAGAAGCTCCAACTCCTTCATGATTGATGACGGTTTTACATTATTGAAAGCACCTTGAATCTCAAGAAATGCTACTATTGTAGCTGACTAGGCCGTGAGGGGCGGTTTCAGTGGACTTGCCTCTACTATATGCATGATGTTGCCGAGACAGGCGATCTCCAGCGATTTTTGCCCTAAGGTATGTTTTTGTCAACCTCTCAAGCCGATCTAAGCCAAATTAACGATGAATGTCGATGGGCCTTACACAACTCACTGTCCCAAATTTCAGCGAAATCGGATAAAAAATGTGGCTTTTATGGGCCTTAGACCCTAAATCGGAGGATCGGTCTATATGGCAGCTATATCCAAATCTGGACCAATCTGAGCCAAATTGACGAAGGATGTCGAAGGGCCTAATACAACTCACTCTTCCAAATTTCAGTGAAATCGGATCAAAAGTGTGGCTTTTATGGGCGTAATACCCTAAATCGGCGGATCGGTCTATATGGGGGCTATATCAAGATATAGTCCGATATAGCCCATCTTCGAACTTAACCTGCTTATGGACAAAAAAGAATCTGTGCAAAATTTCAGCTCAATATCCCTATTTTTAAAGACTGTAGCGTGATTTCAACAGATAGACGGACAGACGGACGGACATGTCTAGATCGTCTTAGATTTTTACGCTGATCAAGAATATATATACTTTATAGGGTCGAAAATGGATATTTCGATGTGTTGCAAACGCCCAAAGGATTTTTCGGCTCAGACACAATTTGCATATCAATGAATGCATATCAGTGACAACCTCTTCTGGCGCCACCTTGTCCGTTGGAGCATTTCCTGGGAAATTCTATCAACGAGTAGTTCTAGTGTTTCCTCACTAGACATTGTCCATACATTCTCTGACTTCTGAACATAACCCATACCCCCATAGGTCTCGAGAACAGAATCTTCCTTAGCTTAGGGGCCTCAGATGTATCCTGCACGGAGCTACAGAATTCCACCGAGGACTTTTTCTGAGCCTTTCTCAGATCCCCTTATATTTTCTTAGCTCAGCCTTATAGATGTCCCAATCGTGTGGTGCATTTGTGGCTTTCGTCCTGTTGAAGAGTTTTCAGCAGTCCTTCAATAGACCATCTAGCTCTGGCGTCACCCATGGCGGTCACTGTTGCCCTTGGCCTGGAGCTAGGACATGCTGACAAAAGTGAGGCATTCATGGTCTTCGGAATCCGCTTGACCATTATGTCCCGCAGTTTCCACTTCCTTTACTAGTCTAGAAGGGTTAGACGTTCAGAATTTGTGCCCAAATTTATCTCAAATCCGTCTTTCTTCTGTTTAGCCGAGGGACCACTTCTGCAGTATATTCTCCATAGCTGAAAATTATATAACGATGATCAGAGAAGCTGGTGGTCATCCAACACACCCAATCACATATTCTTGCGCTTTTATCTTCCAATACAAAGGTAATATCTAGTACTTCCTGCCTGTTCCTGGTAATAAAGGTCAGTTTATCCCCTTTATAACAGATCGCCAGTTTGCAACATAAAATATATTCGATAAGCAGCTCACCCCTTCCTCATATCTGGGGATGTGCACTAGCATCACTTCCTACAATGAGGCTCTTCTTCTCAACGGAAGCGGCATCAACCAGTAATTTAAGGTTTGAAGGCGGCATCTCTGAATCGTGTGCCATATATAGGGAAGTCAGCCAGTAATGAGACTTATTTATTTCAAAGCTTGCTACTGCTAAATCTTCAGTGCTTAGCGACGGAAGAAGAAAAACAGCAAGAATACAGGTTCAGTGTCTCCTATTTCCGGTACCCTTGAGTGGTTTAAATGCTGGAATTCTTAGTCCACGAACCACTCCTCCACACACCTATGGTTCCTGGATAAGAACCACCTCAAATCCCTCTGGCATTAGGATGAAAACTTTCTTCACGACGCTGTTATGTGCTAAAGTTATTGCTTCTCCGAGCGGAATTAAAAGCGTCTGGTCATTCGTATAAAAGTTAAAGGGCAACCCCTCAGCAACTCTTGTTAAAGATGACCAGTTATTCACTTACCTGACTGATAAGGCCAATCTACTGGCTGAAATGTTCGCAGTATTTTGCAATTAACCACTCCCCGAGATTGAAAGCGTATCTCTTTTGATGCCTCAAATATTCTTTTGAATGCGCGGAGTTAAAAGGTCCTTGCGGTTCTCGACGTTAATAAATCTCTAGGGCCGGATGGTATATCAACACTTGTCCTTTGTAAGTGTTCTTCGACGATTTCTTGTCCACCACGCAACCTTTTTACCAAACAAAATTTCAGGCAAATCGGATAATAATTGCGACCTCTACAGGCTCAAGAAGTCAAGATCCCGGATCGGTTTATATGACAGCTATATCAGGTTATGGACCGATTTGAACCATACTTAGCACAGTTCTTGGATATCATAACAAAACACGTCGTGCACAATTTCATTCCAATCGGATAAGAACTGCGCACTCTAGAGGCTCAAGAAGTCAAGACCCAAGATCGGTTTATATGGCAGCTATATCAAAACATGGACCGATATGGCCCATTTACAATACCAACCGACCTACACTTATAAGAAATATTTGTTCAAAATTTCAAGCGGCTAGCTTTACTCCTTCGGAAGTTAGCGTGCTTTCGACAGACAGACGGACGGACATGGCTTGATCGACATGAAATGTCACGACGATCAAGAATATATATACTTTATGGGGTCTCAGACGAATATTTCGAGTAGTTACAAACAGAATGACGAAATTAGTATACCCCCCATATTATGGTGGAGGGTATAAAAAGGGTGAGGCCAACAACCCTGCGAATTAACGGCCATTTTTCATATGTTCAGCGTTCTTCAAAGATATGGAGATGATAGTTAACCATCATCTTGTGTTGCAATTAGAATCCAACTGCATTTCTGTCGCAGTAGCTCTATCCACCAGTTTGGGAGAGTAAGGTTGTGGCTGTTGATATCTCCAAGGCATTTGATTAAATCTGGCACGATGCACGTCCACAAGAAATTGGGGAGAGGAGGGCTATTATGGATGGGACGCATTCAAGTGTTTGGGCTTTCTTAAACGGTGCAAGAAGTATTTCACCCCTTTTGATCTTCTCAATATCCATTCTACCTACATCAGGACGAGGATGAAATATATCTCCCATATATGGGGAGGAGCTCCAAAGTCATCCTAGGAGCTGCCTGACGAGGTTCAGTGAAGAGCGAATGGGACTTTAGGGCTTCACTTGAACATCGTCGCAATGTGGGTAGCTTTGTACTGCTCTATCGTTACTTTCATGGCGTGTGTTCCGGAGATATCCGTCTTCTTATTCCTGACGTTAGGATGTTCACAAGGAATACAAGACTAGCCAGGAACCCAAACCCGTTTGTAATCGATTGGCCTGTTGACCGTACCATGCATTATCAGGAAAATTCTTTTTTCGCCCGAACCATTCGTATGCGGAATCCACTTCCGGCTAATGTCTATCCCACCAACATCGACGTTCAGAAACTTAAGACGAATATCAAAAGACACTACTCCCTCTTCCCCCCCTCTAGCCCTTATCTTTACTAATTGCCAACACAGTGCACTGCACATAGAGGGGACATCCCCTCAGTGCTGGTTACGATGAAAAAAGAGCTACCTGTTGGAAATTTTGCCCACATACTTCTTATTAAAGTTGGTTGGGAGAATTTCTTAAGATCGTTATTGGTTCAGATTTAGATATAGCCCCCATATAAACCGATCTATCGATATGACTTCTTTAGCAATTGGAGTGGGCAAGTCTTTTCCGATTTAGCTGAAATTTTGCATAATGACTACTACTATGGCCTTCTATCCCATGGCAGCCGGTTGCACGTAGCGGATTGACCCGATGGAATTTTTCATCGGCAAGGGCTGCTGCCTCGGTATAGAACACACGGCCACAACAACAACTATGGCACTCAACATACGTGCCACACTGCCACAACAACAACTATGGCATTCAACATACGTTCCAAGTATAATCAGAATCGGTTCATAGCCTGATATAGCTCCAATATAAATCGATCTCCCAAATGTACAATTTTGTACAATGACTTCTGCAGTGACCTCTAATATTCGTACAAAATATGATCAGAATGTGTTCATAAATTGACATAGCTCCCATAAAACCCATCTACCGAATGTAAAGGGTGATTTTTTTGAGGATAATTTTCATGCATTAGTATTTGACAGATCACATGGGATTTCAGACATGGTGTCAAAGAGAAAGATGCTCAGTATGCTTTGACATTTCATCATGAATAGACTTACTAACGAGCAACGCTTGCAAATCATTGAATTTTATTACCAAAATCAGTGTTCGGTTCGAAATGTGTTCATTCACCGTAACGTTGCGTTCAACAGCATCTTTGAAAAAATACGGTCCAATGATTCCACCAGCGTACAAACCACACCAAACAGTGCATTTTTCGGGATGCATGGGCAGTTCTTGAACGGCTTCTGGTTGCTCTTCACTCCAAATGCGGCAATTTTGCTTATTTACGTAGCCATTCAACCAGAAATGAGCCTCATCGCTGAACAAAATTTGTCAAAATTTGAACACATTTCGAACCGAACACTGATTTTGGTAATAAAATTCAATGATTTGCAAGCGTTGCTCGTTAGTAAGTCTATTCATGATGAAATGTCAAAGCATACTGAGCATCTTTCTCTTTAACACCATGTCTGAAATCCCACGTGATCTGTCAAATACTAATGCATGAAAATCCTAACCTCAAAAAATCACCCTTTACTTATTGAGAGTCTAGAGTGCGCAATTCTTAACAAATTTGTCTAAAATATTGCTTCAATGACTATTCGTGTCAATTATGCTCTGAATCGGTCTATAATCTGATAGAGCTCCCATATAAGCCGATTTTCCTTATGTAAGTCTTGAGCCTCTATAGTGCGCAATTCTTACTCAATTTGGCTGAAATTATTCCTACTGTGACCTCCAATATTCGCAGAAAAAAACTTATCAATCGCAATCCATGGTGGAGGGTATATAACATTCGGACTGGCCGAACTTAATTCGTTTTGACTTGTTTTCTTTGTTGTTGTACAATGAGAGTACGGCACAAGGAGGGAGCATAAATTCCCCTGTCTTTCGCTTTTGTTTACTGCCATTTCATGAAAAGCTCAAGGCAAGACAATGTCTTTGACAAAGTGGGAATTTTTGCCTACCAACTGCTTTTACGCGAAATATTTTTTTTGTCTAGTTTTAGTCCTTTGAGTGTTTTATGGCAAATGGCAAAGGCATATCTAGTCCTGTAGGTTGTAGTATACCTAGAGGCCACGTGAAACATTTCCTGCATTTCCAGAATCTCTGTTTTTTTTCAAGAAATTTCTTTGTACAAGTATCTCGTATCATAGCAATTGTTATTCTAGAAAAAAAAAAAAAAATATTTTTTATAGAATAAACCTACGTTTTGCATGGTGAGTGGGTTGTTTGTTTGGTTTTCTTTTTTCCGTGGAATGGACAGTTGTTTTGAAGATGATATCCTTCGTAGATTTTTGTTAATTTTCCATGCAGTTACATTTAAAAATTCTCAAAATCCTTCTGTAACTGTGAAATAGATAAAAATATTGCAAATTTTTCATGGACAATTTTAGTCACTAATGGGTTCAGGTAGAGACTAATCGGCGATGACATTTGGTCATAAAACAAGAGCTAAACTTTGTATTGCTTGCCAAAACTTAGTATTTCCTGCCGATTAGATATTTTTGCGCATATATCTAATGGTAATTTTGATTGTGATAAAATATTTTACACTGTTATGTTACACTTATATTGAACAACATTTTGCAAATGCCGCCGCAACCCTCCCAGTGTGTTACACTTTTTGCATTTTCAATCGAACATGGAATATGTCTGCCCGTCTCAGCGTCCACCTGTTGTAATCACTTTACGGCCTTCAAAAACTAAGAAATTGAGCTGAAATTTGGTACTGATACATATTTTTACTGCACACAGGCAAAGTTCTTGAACGGGCCAAAACGAACCATATTTGGATAAAACTGCCGTATAAAGCAATCTGGCGATAAAAGCCCATAAAAGCATTATTTATTACCAAACATCGCTGAAATTTGAACAAGTGAGTAATTTTTCCTGACTTCCGATTTAAATATGGTTCAGATCGGACTATTTTTAGATGAAGCTGCCATATAGACCGATTTGCCGGTAAAGGGTCTAAGGCCCATAAAAGCTGCATTTATCATCTGATTCCGCTGAAATTTAAAACAGTGCGTTGTTCTAAAACTCCCGCTATCTGACCCAGATATTGTAAAGATCTGAGGATATTTAGATATAGCTGTTATATAGACCGTTTAAAGGTCTGAAGCCCATAAAAGTTTTGGTGAGTTATTTTAAGCCTTCCGACTCAAATATGAATCAGATCAGACTATACATATATAACTGTAATAAAGACCGATCTTGTAATTTTGTGTCTTACTCCACAAAAAGCGCATTTCTTGCCTGATTTCGCTGAAGTTTTCGGGACCTGCATAAAATATGATCAAGACCAGCCCCTATTTAGATATAACCGTGGATATAGTAGAGGAGTTGTAATAAAATAGGATGATTATTATATCCTTGGTGACGAGTATCCGAAGTTTGGCACTGCCGAACTTAACCTGTTTTTACTTGTTTCATCCAACATACCCTTCATAATTAAGCATCAGTCAGCAAACAACAGGCTATTCAGCAGTAAGCCTGTTGCTCTGAAATTGTAAAAGTACTACTGTAATGGCTAAAATACTTCTACAAAAGCAGTAGAATTAACAATTAATATTCTGCAGACAGTGTTTGCTTTTTCAGCAAAATTTTTATACCCACCACCGAAGGATGGGGGTATATACATTTTGTCATTCCGTTTGCAACACATCGAAACATCCATTTCCGACCCTAAAAATCTAAGACGATCTAGACATGTCCGTCCGTCAGTCTGTTAAAATCACGCTTAAGATATTAAGCTGAAACTTTGCACAGATTCTTTTTTTGTTAAGTTCGAAGATGGGCTATATCGGACTATATCTTGATATAGCCCCCATATAGACCAACCCTCGGATTTAGGGTCTTAGGCCCATTAAAGCTACATTCATTATCCGATTTTGCTGAAATTTGGTGCAGTGAGTTGTGTTAGGCCCTTCGACATCCTTTGTCAATTTGGCTCAGATCGGTCCAGATTTGGATATAGCTGCCATATAGACCAATCCTCCGATTTAGGGTCTTAGGCCCATAAAAGGCGCATTTATTGTCCGATTTTGCTGAAATTTGGTACAGCGAGTTGTGTTAGGCTCTTCGACATCCCTCTTCAATTTGGCCAGATCGGTCTAGATTAGGATATAGCTGCCATATAATCTCGATTAAAGGTTTTGGGTCCATAAAAGGCGAATTAATTGTCCGAGTTCGCCGAAATTTGGGACAGTGAGTTGTGTTAGTCCCTTTGACACACCTCTTCAATGTGGCCTAGATCGATTCAGATTTGAATATAACTGACATATAGACCGATCTCTCGATTTAAAGCCTTGGCCCCCTAAATTAAATAAATTCCATTTCCCTGAAATTTGACATAGTGACTTATGATAGGCTTGTCGACATCCGTATCGCATATGGTTCAGATCGGTCTTTATTTGTATATAGCTACCAAAACGACTAGTATTTTGTTCTACAAAAGTGAACAATAACTATTACTTATTAAATCACTCAATGTCCGTGCCGAATGTTGTCCAAATCTGACCATATTTCGATATAGCTGCAATGGGGCCATATATTATGCCTTTTTAGCCGGATTATGACGAAAGGTGGTTTACAAATATACCCGAGGTGGTGGGTATCCAAAGTTCGGCCCGGCCGAACTTAACACTTAAAATGAGCTATAAAGCCAGTAGCCACGACAGCATGGACATTAGCAGAGCAGCAAAATTAACGGCAGGCTTTTCGCCACCTTCGTACCAACGGCCGCCATGGCTAATTGTACAAGGTCTGTTTATGAGGTAATTTTTTTATACCCACCACCGAAGGTTCGGGGTATATTCATTTTGTCATTCCGTTTGCCACACATTTAAATACCATTTCCGACCCTATACAGTGTATATATTCTTGATCAGCGAGAAATTGTAAGACGATTTAGCCATGTCCGTCTGTCTGTTGAAATCACGCTACAGTCCTTAAAACTAGAATTATTGACCTGAAACTTTGCACATACTCTTTTTTTGTCCATAAGCATAAGGTTAAGTTCGAAGATGGGCTATATCGGACTATATCTTGATATAGGCCCCATATAGACCGATCCGCCGATTTAGGGTCTTGGGCCTAAAAAGCCACATTTATTATAAGATTTTGCTGAAATTTAGGACAGTGAGTTGTGTGAGGCCCTTCATCATTCTTCTTCAATTTGGCCCAGATCGCTCTAGATTTGGATATAGCTGCCATATAGACCGATCTGCAGATTTAGAGTCGTAGGCCCATAAAAGGCGTATTTATTGTCCAATTTTGCTGAAATTCGGGACAATGAGTTGTGCTAGATCACACCACATTTTTTTTTTATTTTGGCTCAGATTGGTCCAGATTTTGATATAGCGGCCATAAAGACCGATCTCACGATTTATGGTTTTGGACCCATAAAATGCGCATTTATTGTCCGATGTCGCCGAAATTTGGGACAATTAGTTGTGTTAGTCCTTTCGACATTATTCTTCAATTTGGTTCAGATCGGTCCAGATATGGATATAGCTGCCATATGAACCGATCACTCGATATAAGATTGTAGGCCCATAAAAGGCGCATTTATTGTCCGATTTCGCCGAAATTTGGGTCAGTGAGTTGTATTAGGCTCTTCGAAATTTTTCTGCAACTTGGCCCAGAATGGTCCAGATTTGAATATTGCTGCCATATACACCGATATCTCGATTTAAAGTCTTGGACCCATAAAACGCGCATTTATATTCCGATTTCACTGTCTGTCGAAAGTACGCTAATTTCAAAGGAGTAAAGCTAGCCGCTTGAAATTTTACACAAATACTTTTTATTAGAGTAGGTCGGTTGGGATTGTAAATGGGCCAAATCGGTCCATGTTTTGAAATAGCTGCCATATAAACCGATTTTGGGTCTTGACATCTTGAGCCTCTAGAGGGCGCAATCTGATTTGACTGAAATTTCACACGTAGTGTTTTGGTATCACTTTCAACAACTGTACTAAGTATGGTTCAAATCGGTCTATGTTTTGATATAGCTGCCATATAAACCGATCTTGGGTCTTGACTTCTTGAGCCTCTAGAGGGCGCAATTCTCGTCCGATTTGACTGAAAATTTGCACGTAGTGTTTTGGTATCACTTCCAATAACTGTGCTAAGTATGGTTCAACCGATCTTGAGTCTTGACTTCTTGAGCCTCTAGATGGCGGAAGTCTCATCCAATTTGACTGAAATTTGCACGTAGTGTTTTGGTATCACTTTCAACAACTGTACTAACTATGATTTAAATCAGTTTATAATCGGGTATAGCTGTCATATAAACCGATCTTGGATCTTGAATTTTTAAGCCTCTAGGAGGCGTAAATCTCATCCGATTTGACTGAAATTTTGCATGAGTTGTTCTGTTATGACTTTCAATAACTGTGCTTAGTATGACGCAAATTGGTACATAACCTGATATAGCTGCCATATGAACCGATCTGGGGTCTTGACTTTTTGAGCCTCTAGAGGGCGCAAATCTCATCCGATTTGGCTGAAATTTTGAATAATAGCTTATCTCATGACCTTCAACATACGTGTATAATATAGTTTGTATCCATCAATAGCTTGATACAGCTCCCATATAAACCTATCTCCCGATTTTGCTTCTTGAGCCCCTACAAGGCGCAATTCTTATCCGAATGAACTGAAATTTTACACAATGACTTCTACAATATTCAGCATTCATTTGTGGTCCGAATCGGACTATAACTTGATATAGCTCTAATAGCATAACAGTTCTTATTCAATATTTGCAAAGAACTCGATGGTGGAGGGTATATAAGATTCGGCCCGGCCGAACTTAGCACGCTTAGCACTTGTTAAAATATTTTCTTTGGAGAAAACTTTATTGATATTTTGTTAAAATTTCATTAAAAAAATCTAGCAAGGGACAAATTTTGTCTTCAGAGGCAAAATTTTGTTGCTGGAATAAATTTCATTCAAATTTTTATACCCATCACCGAAGGATGGGGTATATTCATTTTGTCTTTCCGTTTTGTCATTCCGTTTGATCAGCTTAAAAATCTAAGACGATTTAGACATGTCCGTCCATCTGTTTGTTGAAATCACGCTACGGTCTTGGAGATATTGCGCTGCAACTTTGCACAGATTCCGATTAATCCGATTTAACTGAAATTTGACACATTGACTTATGTTAGGCTTTCCATATTGTATATTGTTCAGATCGGGTTAATTTTGGATATAGCTACTAAAGAGACCAATGTTTTGTTATACACAAATGAACAATGACTTGTACTTATAAGTATTTGGTCCAAATCGGATAATTTTTCGATATATCTATAAAGGTGGTATAAAGGTGGTTTACATATATACCCGAGGTGGTGGGTATCCAAAGTTTGGCCCGGCCGAACTTAACGACTTTTTACTTGTTTTTCAGTAAAACTATAAACCGTTCTCCAAATTTTTTTTCTCGAGCCTCTAGGGCGCAATTCTTATCCGATTTGATAAAATTTGCAAAACAACCTCTTCCATGATCTTCAAGTTACGTGGTAAGTATGGTTAAAAACGGCCTAAAACCTGATGAAGCTCCCATATAAACCGACCTCCCGTTTTGACTTCTTGAGCCTCTAAAGGGCGCACATTTTATCGGATTTGGCTGAAATTTTGCACAGTGACTTCTTCCAACAACACAAATTTTCGTATTAAAAAGAATTCATAAAATTTTCATATTAGTAAATAAATTTGTTAAAAATTTATACTGAATATTAACGATTTTTCAGAACTCCTTAAGGTGGATGAAGTGATATTTTCAAAGAGTTGATGTCCAATGTTATGGGATAGCACGAGCTTTGAGAGTTATGGTAACATCTATGGTGGAGGAGAAATGGAACATTTCTTGAAACACATCTCTTCGTAGCACATTGGGTAAATGAAAACATGCGACTGCCTAAAACTGTGTCATCATTAGTTTGGCACTTCAATTAGTTTAGTTCTTAGGAAAACAAGGGAGAGAAAATCCTTGAGATTAAACGAGCTAGCAAAAGGCATTTTTGGGGAAAAATGTTGGTCATAATTAATTGAATTAATAAGAAAAATATACTTATATATTCTATGCATGAGGGAAATATTTTCTAAAAGCATATATAAATACACACCCACACACACACACACATCCATTATCACACATACACTTCATAATTATTTTTGTGATAAATGAATGAGAAAAATCTTCTGCGGCTGCGACTGCTGATGTCCTTTCTGCATCATAACATAATGGGGATAACTCAAAAAACTTTCTGCTCAAATTCAATGGTTGCACAGAACAAAAAAAAACAAGTAAAAGCGTGCTAAGTTCGGCCGGGCCGAATCTTATATACCCTCCACCATGGATCGCATATGTCGAGTTCTTTTCCCGGCATCTCTTCTTAGGCAAAAAAAGGATATAAGAAAAGATTTGCTCTGCTATTAGAGCGATATCAAGATATGGTCCGGTTTGGACCACAATTAAATTATATGTTGGAGACCTGTGTAAAATGTCAGCCAATTCGAATAAGAATTGCGCCCTTTGTGGGCTCAAGAAGTAAAATAGAAAGATCGATTTATATGGGAGCTGTATCGGGCTATGGACCGATTCAGACCATAATAAACACGTATGTTGATGGTCATGAAAGAATCCGTCGTACAAAATTTCTGGCAAATCGGATAACAATTGCGACCTCTAGAGGCTCAAGAAGTCAAGATCCCAGATCGGTTTATATGGCAGCTATATCAGGTTATGAACCGATTTGAACCATATTTGGCACAGTTGTTGGACATCATAACAAAATATTACGTGCCAAAACTCATTCAAATCGGATAGGAATTGCGCCCTCTAGAGGCTCAAGAAGTCAAGACCCAAGATCGGTTTATATGGCAGCTATATCAGGTTATGGAACGATTTGAACCATACTTGGCACAGTTGTTGGATATAATAACAAAACACGTCGTGCAAAATTTCATCCCAATCGGTTGAGAATTGCGCACTCTAGAGGCTCAAGAAGTCAAGACCCAAGATCGATTTATATGGCAGCTATATCAGGTTATGGACCGATTTGAACCATACTTGGCACAGTTGTTTGATATAATAACAAAACACGTCGTGCAAAATTTCATTCCAATCGGATGAGAATTGCGCACTCTAGAGGCTCAAGAAGTCAAGACCCAAGATCGGTTTATATGGCAGCTATATCAGGTTATGGACCGATTTCAACCATATTTGGCACAGTTGTTGGATGTCATAACAAAACACTTGGTGCAAAATTTCATCCCAATCGGATAAGAATTGCGCCCTCTAGAGGCTCAAGAAGTCAAGATCCAAGATCGGTTTATATGGTAGCTATATCAGGTTATGGACCGATTTGAACCATACTTGGCACAGTTGTTGGATGTCATAACAAAACACGTCGTGCAAAATTTCATCCCAATCGGATAAGAATTGCTCACTCTAGAGGCTCAAGAAGTCAAGACCCAAGATCGGTTTATATGGCAGCTATATCAAAACATGGACCGATATGGCCCATTTACAATACCAACCGACCTACACTAATAAGAAGTATTTGTGCAAAATTTCAAGCGCCTAGCTTTACTCCTTCGGAAGTTAGCGTGCTTTCGACAGACAGACGGACGGACGGACGGACGGACAGACGGACGGACATGGCTAGATCGACATAAAATTTCACGACGATCAAGAATATATATACTTTATGGGGTCTCAGACGAATATTTCGAGTAGTTACAAACAGAATGACGAAATTAGTATACCCCCCATCTTATGGTGGAGGGTATAAAAAATTAAAATCCTTAGTGAGGACATTTGGATTTGGGTATGAGTTTCTTTTCAATGCCATTTTGTATGGCCATAAGGACTGTGTGTGTGTGTGTGTGTTGGGTACATAGACATGATTATGGCTTTGAAATAATTAATGTGGAATGCCTGAAAAACATTCATGAATAAATAAAATTAAATTAATGTAAATATGATAAACATCTGCGATGTGCTTATAATGACAATGACAGAAAAAGACATCACAATGCTGTGTTTCGAATCCCCTTCCATATTTGCCCTTCTCTAAGCAAACTATTAAGATCAAAGATAAGACGAACAAACAAATGAAGAATGCATGAAATGGAATTGTCGTGAAAATAATGATGGCTTTTTTTTTTGCTCGACCCATGCTTAAGGTTTTTCATAAGTCCTGAAAAACTGAACAATTACACAGGAACCAGAATTGTAAATCACAAAAATTGAGAAACATTTTAAATGAAGGTAAGTTTCGCACTGGCGGTTTTAGAAAAGGGGCACCAAGGAGTGATGAAATGATTTATTTATTAACTTAAACAAGTAAAAACATGTTATGTTCGGCCGTGTCGATTTTTGAATACCCACCAGCAGGGATATATTAAATATCCTAGTTTTTTATACCTTCACTATTAAATTTTTTGTTATATCCAAATATAGGCTATTCTGGATCATTTTTGATCTAGGTCCCGATAATCCAATAAAACTAAACTAGCGGATCCGGGCCCGCTCCGCTGCACCTTCTTTAAATCTTTAATATCTTTATAGGGTGGGGACACTTCGCCCTGAATGCGGATATCGAATCCGTGCCATTGTAGCATATGACGCTGAAGGCGTTCGAATCCCGGCGAGAACATCGGACAAAGCGGTGGATGACGACATTTGCGAGGTACAATGCCATGCATGGTCATTTAAAACATGTTCCCAAACGTGGTGTCGCACTGCGGGACGCCGTTCGGACTCGGCTATAAAAAAGGTCTCTTATGATTGAGTTAAAACTTGAATCGGAAAGCACTCATTGATGTGTGAGAAGATCGCCCCTGCTCGGTTCCTGGGTTTTAAAAAATTAGGGTAATGAGAAGTGCTTTTTAGACATTTCGACTCAAATATGAATATCAAATTCGTGCTGCACTTCCAAATCCTTTTAATTTGAGCCCCATATTGCCATGGCCGATATATATGAACCGTTTGGAGGGTGTTTTGGGGCTGGGGCGGCCACCGGCACTTTGCACTTTGAAAATAGATATCAAATTTGTTCTTTATTCCCAACGGAAATGCAGTTTAGGGGTTGCTTTAAGGCGAACCCCTAAACGATTGGCTCCAAAATTGGATATCAAGTTCGTTTTCTACTCTCAAATACCTTTCATTTGAGTCCCATATTGTCATAATGCGACAATTATCCCATTTGACGTATCTTTAGGAGGAAAAGCGCCACCTAGACTTGAACGAAAATTTTAATATATTCGTAAACTACTCCCAAATACCTTTCATTTGAGTCCCATATAGGCATGGTCGGCTAATATACCTATTTGGGGCTATTTGGGGGTGGGCGACGTCCCACTACTTGGTCCTAATGTTTATGCCATATTTGTAATCTGCTGCCTTATATTTTTATACCCTCCACCATAAGATGGGGGGTATACTAATTTCGTCATTCTGTTTGTAACTACTCGAAATATTCGTCTGAGACCCCATAAAGTATATATATTCTTGATCGTCGTGAAATTTTATGTCGATCTAGCCATGTCCGTCCGTCTGTCCGTCCGTCCGTCCGTCCGTCCGTCCGTCTGTCCGTCCGTCCGTCCGTCCGTCCGTCCGTCCGTCCGTCCGTCTGTCTGTCGAAGGAGTAAAGCTAGGCGCTTGAAATTTTGCACAAATACTTCTTATTAGTGTAGGTCGGTTGGTATTGTAAATGGGCCATATCGGTCCATGTTTTGATATAGCTGCCATATAAACCGATCTTGGGTCTTGACTTCTTGAGCCTCTAGAGTGAGCAATTCTTATCCGATTGGGATGAAATTTTGCACGACGTGTTTTGTTATGACATCCAACAACTGTGCCAAGTATGGTTCAAATCGGTCCATAACCTGATATAGCTACCATATAAACCGATCTTGGATCTTGACTTCTTGAGCCTCTAGAGGGCGCAATTCTTATCCGATTGGGATGAAATTTTGCACCAAGTGTTTTGTTATGACATCCAACAACTGTGCCAAATATGGTTGAAATCGGTCCATAACCTGATATAGCTGCCATATAAACCGATCTTGGGTCTTGACTTCTTGAGCCTCTAGAGTGCGCAATTCTCATCCGATTGGGATGAAATTTTGCACGACGTGTTTTGTTATTATATCAAACAACTGTGCCAAGTATGGTTCAAATCGTTCTATAACCTGATATAGCTGCCATATAAACCAATCTTGGGTCTTGACTTCTTGAGCCTCTAGAGGGCGCAATTCCTATCCGATTTGAATGAGTTTTGGCACGTAATATTTTGTTATGATGTCCAACAACTGTGCCAAATATGGTTCAAATCGGTTCATAACCTGATATAGCTGCCATATAAACCGATCTGGGATCTTGACTTCTTGAGCCTCTAGAGGTCGCAATTGTTATCCGATTTGCCTGAAATTTTGTACGACGGATTCTTTCATGACCATCAACATACGTGTTTATTATGGTCTGAATCGGTCCATAGCCCGATACAGCTCCCATATAAATCGATCTTTCTATTTTACTTCTTGAGCCCACAAAGGGCGCAATTCTTATTCGAATTGGCTGACATTTTACACAGGTCTCCAACATATAATTTAATTGTGGTCCAAACCGGACCATATCTTGATATCGCTCTAATAGCAGAGCAAATCTTTTCTTATATCCTTTTTTTGCCTAAGAAGAGATGCCGGGAAAAGAACTCGACATATGCGATCCATGGTGGAGGGTATATAAGATTCGGCCCGGCCGAACTTAGCACGCTTTTACTTGTTCTATTTAGAGGAGTTTTGGCATTGGGGGGCCCGCTAAGTACTTAGACCAAATTTTAATCCCATGTTCGTTTTCTGGTCTACAAAACCTTTCATTTCATACCCTTGTTGTGCCCATTGGACCACTTTTGGATATGGGTGGCGTTTCTGGGGTGAGGGGGAGGGTCCGCCTCCAACCGATATATTAACAAGTACAAAAGGTGCTAAGTTCTGCCAGGCCGAACTTTGGATACCCACCACCTGGGGTATATATATAAACCATCTTTCGTCAAAATCCGGTGAAAAATGCATACCTTATGCCCCATAGCATCTTTATCGAAATATGTTCTGAGTTGGACCAAATACTAATAAGTACAAGTCATTGTTCAATTGTGTATAACAAAATATTGGTCTTTTTAGTAGCTATATCTTAAAATAAACCGATGTGAGCCATTGACGACATGGATGTCGAAAAGCGTAACATAAGTCAATATGTCAAATTTCAGTGAAATCGGATTATAAATGCGCCTTTCATAGGGCCAAGACTTTGAATAGAGATATAGGTCTATATGGCTATATTCAAAACTGGACCGATCTGGACCAAATTGAAGAAGGATGGTGAGAGGTCTAACACAGCTCACTGTCCCAAATTTCGGCGAAATCGGATTATAAATGTGGCTTTTATGGACCTAAGACCCTAAATCAGCCGATCGGTCTATATTTGGGGCTATATCAAGATATAGTCCGATGTAGCTCATCTTCTAACTTAACCTGCTTATAGACGAAAAAAGAATCTGTGAAAAATTTCAGCTCATTATCTCTATTTTAAAGACTGTAGCGTGATTTCAGCAGACAGACGGACAGACGGACGGACATGTCTAGATCGTCTTAGATTTTTACGCTGATCAAGAATATATATACTTTATAGGGTCGGAAATGGATATTTCGATGTGTTGCAAACGGAATGACAAAATGAATATACCCCCATCCTTCGTTGGTGGGTATAAAAATATATAGGCTATGTTTTCTTCCAGACAAACGTACACAATTTACGAAAATATTAAGAAAATCGGTTCAGTCATGTATCATATAGTCATAATGGGTCTAATGGCGTTTTTGAGGGGTGACGTAACCCCCTATACTTCGATCTGATTTTGAATGCCAGATTCGAAATCTACTCCCGAATACCTTTCATTTAAGCCCCATTTTGAAAGGAACGTCCAATATGTCTGTTTGGGGGAGTTTTGGGCTTGGGGCGGCCCGATGGGTATTTAGACTCAAATTTTATTACCATATTCGTATTCTACTCTCCAATAACTTTCATTTGATACCTATATTGTCTCGATCGGATACCTATATTGTTTCGATCGGTTTGTTTTTGGGTTGTGTTTTTGGCATACAGGGGAGGGTCTGTCCCCCTTTCGATACCGAAAAATTTTATAGCCTATGTTTCCTTCCAGACCAACTTACACCGTGAATGGCTAATGTGCCCATTTTTGGGCGTTTTTGTGAGGGTGGGGTGACCCGCTATACTTCGGCGTGAATTTGTATGCCAGATTCGTTATCTACTTCCGCATACTTATCATTTGATACCCATATTGCTCTATCGGTCTACTTTTGGTTTTGGCTTTACGGGGGAGGGTCCACACCCTTCCGTTATCAACAAATTATAACGCCTATTCCTCCTTCGTGACCATATTCGTAATCTACTCCTGAATACCTTTCACATGAGTCCCATATTGTCATGATCGTCAAATAAACCAATTTTAAGGGGTTTTGGGGCTGGGCGGCTCTCCAGGTACTTGGACCCAACTTTTATTATGAAATTCGTACTCTACTCTTGAATATCTTTCATTTGAAACCCATATTGTCCAGAACAGTTCATTTTTATTTTTGGGTAGTACTTTTGGGGGGACCCTTCCCCCAAACCGATATCAAAAAATTATATAGTCTATGTTTCCTTCCAGATCAACTTACACAATCTGTGGAAATTTCAAGGTAATCGGTTCAGCCGTTTTTGAGTCTATACGGAACAGACATACAAACCGACAAACAAACAAACACAAATTGAATTTTATATATAAGATGTGATCTAATTTCGACCAGGAGGCTTGAATTTACTCGAATAAAAAAATTTGGTTTTTATGGGCGTAAGGCTCTAATCTTTACTATATATGGGTCGGATTTCTGTCTTCTTAATTAAACTCTGATCTGATGTCTTAATAATGTGGTTTTTATGGGCTAACGTTCCTAAATCGCCACATCAATTTATGAAAGCTATACCCAAATATGGTCCGATCTGGAACATTTTCAGTCTGCATAAAGGGGAGCCTTATGCTACTCACTGTCCCCAATTTCATAGAAATCCTATAATAAATGCGGCCTTATCGTGTTTAAGACTCTGAATTGGCAGATAGGTCTATATGACAGCTATATGTTAATATGGACCGATCTGAACTATACTTAGATAGTATGTCGGCCTAATAAAACGCACGCACGGCTTTTATGTATATAACAACCAAATCAGATCGGTATATATGGTACCCGTATCCAACCATTTTGCTTCGCTTGCTTCGCTCTACTCAGTGTTCAAAGTTACAGCGAAATCGGGTAATAAATTCGACTTTTATAGGCTTAAACCCTAAAATGACAGATCGGTCTAAATTCGAATTTTAGAGAAGTCGGATAAGTGATGGCATGCAAAGCAACTGTTGTGCTATACAGTCTTCGAAATTCATGCTGATGTTCGGCAAATGGAAATTCTCCAACGAGGCTCAGAAGGATTTGTTCCTCCAGCGTCTTGGCTACTGGTTAGAGTTGGGAAATCGGTCTATACGACTCCTCCTTACTCGGGATCTTTCCAGGTTTCAGTAGCGGGATCACTCTGTCCATCTTCCAGATATCGGGAACTATAGAAGTGTTCAAAGACAAGTTGAGGTTAGTTGCAAGGTACTCGAGTTCAGGTTAATTCAGATTCATACGTAACTTCGTCCGCGGTAAATTGTGTACGACAAATGGCTCTCCTCTTAGCACTGTCACTCTCGCGATGCAAAATTAATTGATGGTTGAACAACCTGGCGCAACTCTTTGGATCAGTAATAGTTAGGTCGCAAAAAGTAACTGAGGTCCTGTCGTCCCGTCTACCAAGTGGGCCGCACTTGGGGTATTTGTCCGGCTGCCAGCCATCTTTTTATACCTTCCACCATAAGATGGGGGGTATACTAATTTCGTCATTCTGTTTGTCACTACTCGAAATATTCGTCTGAGACCCCATAAAGTATATATATTCTTGATCGTCGCGACATTTTATGTCGATCTAGCCATGTCCGTCCGTCTGTCCGTCCGTCCGTCCGTCCGTCCGTCTGTCTGTCGAAAGCACGCTAACTTCCGAAGGAGTAAAGCTAGCCGCTTGAAATTTTGCAAAAATACTTCTTATTAGTGTAGGTCGGTTGGTATTGTAAATGGGCCATATCGGTTCATGTTTTGATATAGCTGCCATATAAACCGATCTTGGGTCTTGACTTCTTGAGCCTCTAGAGTGCGCAATTCTTATCCGATAGGGATGAAATTTTGCACAACGTGTTTTTTTATGATATCCAAAATCTGTGCCAAGTATAGTTCAAATCGGTCCATAACCTGATATAGCTGCCATATAAACCGATCTTGGGTCTTGACTTCTTGAGCCTCTAGAGTGCGCAATTCTTATCCGATTGCGATAAAATTTTGCACGACGTGTTTTGCTATGATATCCAACAACTGTGTCAAGTATAGTTCAAATCGGTCCATAACCTGATATAGCTGCCATATAAACCGATCTTGGGTCTTGACTTCTTGAGCCTCTAGCGTGCGCAATTCTTACCCGATCTGAATGAAATTTTGCACGACGTGTTTTGTTATTATATCCAACAACTGTGCCGAGTATGGTTCAAATCGGTCTATAACCTGATATAGCTGCCATATAAACCGATCTTGGGTCTTGACTTCTTGAGCCTCTAGAGTGCGCAATTCTTATCTGATTGGAATGGAATTTCGCACGACGTGTTTTGTTTTGATACCCAACAAGTGTGCCAAGTATGGTTCAAATCCGCCCATAACCTGATATAGCTGCCATATAAACCGATCTTGGGTCTTGACTTCTTGAGCCTCTAGAGGGCCCAATTCTTATCTGATTTGAATGAAATTTTGCATGACGTATTTTATTTTTACTTTCAACAACTGTGTCAAATAAGGTTCAAATCGGTTAATAACCTGATATAGCTGCCATATAAACCGATCCTGGGATCCTGACTTCTTGACCCCTAGAGGTCGCAATTATTATCCGATATGCCTGAAATTTTGTACGACGGATCCTCTCATGACCATGAACAAACGTGTTTATTATGGTCTGAATCGGTCTATAGCCCGATACAGATCCCATATAAACGTTCTCTCTATTTTACTTCTTGAGCCCCCAATGGGCGCAATTCTTATTCGAATTGGCTGACATTTTACACAGGTCTCCAACATATAATTTAATTGTGGTCCAAACCGGACTATATCTTGATATAGCAGAGCAAATTTTTTCTTATATCCTTTTTTGCCTAAGAAGAGATGCCGGGAAAAGGACTAGACAAATGCGATCCATGGTGGAGGGTATATAAGATTCGGCCCGGCCGAACTTAGCACGCTTTTACTTGTTTTAATTGATAAACATCCGGCGCTCAGAGGTTATGAAGTCGGGTGGTCGGTCGATGGTGAGAATTATGGTACTCGTCTGCGAGTATTACTGCCTGCGCCCGGAAACTGGGCCACATTTGGGGTATTCGACCGGCTGGTATGAAGCGAGCGGCTGCTGCGTTAATGATGTCTCGGTATTTTCTCTCGGCAACTAGCACTTTCGAGGGGGGGTGTCAGTTCACTGAAGCGGCGATTAGTGTACTCTCTGAAGTCCGGCGCTCAGAGGGTATGAAGTAGTGTGGTCGGTCGACGGTCTGAACCGTCTTTGCCCAGTATGAACCCAAAGAAATTATGGTTTGCTAGGTAACGTCACTTAGCAGATCAGGGGATGCAATGGAAATGTCTGGCGAGCTGATGCACCCTGGCCAAATTCTAGTGAGAGCATCCTGATTTACCTTGCAAAACGTGGAGCCTTCAATCTGCTCTGCCAAAGCTATGCCCCGCTTGTCGTTGCTTCGAGGAGAATGCCATGAAATGTAATGAGCATTAGAGTGTCCTAGAACCAGACGATTATGGCCAGTACTCCACCTTTGTCGGGCTTGTAGGCTTGGTCATTAGCTGGCTCACAACTACCAATTGGCGGTTTGTAGATGTTGTAAAGCTCCTCAGTGCTGGACTTGACAGCATGAACTCCATGTTGGCCGTCCGGCGCAGGCGAAATGGGTCTATACTGCACGGAAAGACGTATCCCGAAGGCCAAACCCCCACCTCCATTCCTTAAGCGATCCTTACATATGCGAGGACGTCGACGCTTGTGACCAACTGCTGTCTATTTTCACCCAGCACCTTGAAACATATTCAGTGTGACAATATCCCCGTAGTGCCGCTAGGCCAGAGCAGGATCGGAAATGCACCCACTCCATGCATCGGTTTACATCACCGACCGATGATGGAGGCGGTTCTGGCAAACCGAACAGAACCAGGGTCCGGGGTACTTTTCAATCCGGCACGGTAGAGAAGCGTGCGGAGAAGGCACTCCGGGATGTGCCTCACCAACGACGAAAACAGGACGACTACGTACACTAAGGCGACAGCCCTTGCCGATGAAAGTTTGTATCGGGTCAATCCGGCGCGTACAACCGGCTGCCATTTTGGATTTATTTCAGCATGCTGGTGTGTTATATGGTGGCAAATGCCCTGTGGCCTAGTATTTCGCGAAACACAACCTTAGGCTGATGATAGAAGACCTGACCTGTCATTGCTATATCAGGTCTTTGATGTTATGTTGGCTACAAGGAGAGACAGGCTTGCCAGGTTGTGTTATAGCAAGAAGGAATTGGAGACGGTGTCAATGCCAGTAGTTGCGTTGAGATGGCACCGGATAATGGATGAACATCTTTTTCGGCGCTTTGATACCCGGTAGGCAATAAGTCTTCTCGTCACTTTGGAGTTATGTTGATGTTCGGCTTGGCTGTCTGGATGATGCACTCCCTTACTTTCAGTATTCCGAGTTCCGTCAACTTAAGGCAGCCCCAATTGCGAAAATAAACCTCAAAGGCTCCAACTTTAGTAAAACATCCTGCAATGCAGACGTCTGCGATCATGCTTAGTCTAAAAAAGTTTAGTCCTTGGTTTTGCTCAAACTTTATGAGACTTCCCATCTACGCTTGGGACCATACCAAAACTTAGCGCAGATTTTACCCTATACACCCAGTAAATAATTCTTGATCTATCTCCACTTTCTGCCAAAAATGGTCTTGCAGAAGCATAGGTTCTACAGTGCCATACGACTTCTTACATATCTTTGACTTTCCAGGAAAATTTCAAATTGACGACTGGGCATTCAACAATGACAGAGTGATCCCATCCAGAGACGGGAGTATAAATCCTGATAACGTTTACCTGCAAGTGAGTTCAAATGCAATTTTTACCCATGAACTTTAATTTCATTACGAAACAGGGGTAAACTTCTCACATATTAATGAGTGCTGTCCAATTCAAGCTTAAGCTCCATAATAAGAGGTCTCCTTTTCATAGCCGAGTCTGAACGGCATGCCGCAGTGCGAAACCTGTTTGGGCAGAAGCTTTTACAAGGCATAGTACCTCATTCCGACCCCTTATTTGGTCGGAATTGGATATTTCGGTGTGTTTCAAAGGGAATGACAAAATTAATATATCCCCATCCTTCCGTGGTGGTATAATAATTTCAGCGGTGATAATCCCCTCCTAATGATGGCTATATGCTAAAAATCTAAGACGATGTTGCCATGTCCGTCTGTCCGACTGTCTGTTAAAAGCATGCTACAGTCCATAAAAATAGAGATATTGAGCTGAAACTTCGCACATATTCTTTTTTAGTCCATAGGCAGGTTAAGTTCGAAGATGGGCTATATCGGACTATATCTTGAAAAAGCCACCATATAGGCCAATTCGCCGATTTATGGTCTTAAGCCCATAAAAGCCACATTTATTATACGATTTTGATGAAATTTGGGATAATGATTGTGTTAGACCAATCGACATCCTCCTCCAATATGGCCCGGATATATCCGGATTTAGATATAGCTGCCATATAGACCGATCTCATGATTGAGGGCCTTGGGCCCATAAAAGGCCCAATAGTGGTCGAATTCGTTTTGTTGAGACATGGTGCCCCGAATTGACCAATCTTTATTTTCTACGCAAGCGGGCAGACTTTAATTTTTTCCGGGTTAACTTTCAGTCACTTCGGTTTGAGCTAATGGATTTCCAATTCCTACACCATCTCGACATTTTTGCAGAGTTGATTTGTATCCTAATCTCGTAAAAAAACGGGTTCCAGTGTCTCCCTCCTCAGTAGTATGTTTAAGGTGGTATCTAACTGATAATGGATACCACCTGTAGCCTTGGTGGTATCCTAGGCTATAATACTCTCATAGGCCTTAAATAGGAAGTATGTCTCGTTTCTAGGTCTAAAGGCTTGTGGTACTGGAAAATTCTACTGTTTTAGTTTTTGATGACAGAACACGAAAGCGAATGGTAGTCTTAGAAATGCTAGTCCTAGACATGCTGTGAGTAAAGCATCCTTAATTTCTCTAAAAAAAAATTCAATTCTTAAAAATACATACCACTCATGCCAATGCGGAACACCCTGTTTCCATAAATCTTCATAAGGAAAATATAATCATTAATTAGATCTAAATGTCAGATGAAGAAAACCAAAACAATACAAATCTACTGATAAACCCTTTACCCGAACCTCTGCTAAGATTGAGCCATGGCTCAATATACAACTAAATTTCCATTGTTTTGTGAAGTCCACAGAGTTCCATTTCCCAATTAGCTCTTCATTAAGGCAGCCCACATTAAACTGTCAGAGAGTAAAGGAGAAGCCAACAACAGCAATTTCCAGTTATCACACCATATATCCTTTAACATCACATCGTTTTTACCTTTTTCAACTTGACTGCCATTGCAGGATGAGCGGTGGCAGTCAGTTAGTCCGCTACCAGAACACGAGGCCACAGACAAATGCCCAAAGCAGCATTGCCTTGTTAAGGCCATAGAATAAGAGAATGAAAGATGGAAACGGGGGCCAGAAAGAAAAAAAAAAAAAAACATCACTTGACTTATTTATTTCATTATCTCCAATTGACAGCACAAAAGGTTGTCCGAAAATTATGTGTTCACTTTTTCTTCGACTGTTGCGTTGTTGATGTTGTTGTTGTTGTTATTGCGAAGCTGTCTTCCTTGTATACGCTTAGCCCCAAGGACCACATGGAAGCAAATGGCAAAAGTTGCCATGAACAAAAACAAAAGAGCGATGTCGTCGAACTGAAATGAAACGAAATACATTCGATGGGAAACAATAAAAAGCACAAAATCAAAAGGTTAACAACACATTTGCACAATGGAGACAGAAAAAGGTTAAATCACACACACACGCACAAACACACACACTTTTTCACTTAGACAAACGAACTTGGCAGCAGCCAAAACGAAAGCTCTTTCACACACATCCATACTTATCGTTGTGTGCATGGTGCGCACAAAGCCAGATACCAACAGATAGTCACTCAGCTACACAGTCACTATGAAATCATTTCCGTTTGAATGATTTTCACGGATAAACAGACTAATGAAAATGGTTTGATTTTTTCCCCTTCGCATTCAATTGAGGGTCAGAGTTGTTGGGTCAAAGGATTTCGAAATATTTATGCTGGCATTGTGCTAAAAAGGTAAAAGGATGAAATTTCATTGGAAACGTAGAAAATTAATACCACTGCAGTCTTCTATTCATAATTCGCACACAAAGTGAAATATGGGTTAAAAAAAAGAACTTGAACTTGAAACATGGGTATTGTTTTGTACTTTGTGGTATTAAAAGAAAGAAAATATTTTTTAAACCGGAACAAAGAATAAAAATATTTTTAAACAGCAAAATAATAGACTGATGACTTGGATATAGGCGTATCCACTTCCAGAGGCGAAGAATATAATTCGCTTAAAGTTACCGAGAGTGTGATTAGTACGAATACCGAAAAATACTTTTCAACTGAGGGTTTGCCATTGAAGGCGATATTCTGTGTAATGGACCCTTGCTGGAAATGTAAGTTTTTTATACCCACCACCGACGGATGGGGGTATATTCATTTTGTCATTCCGTTTGCAACACATCAAAATATCCATTTCCGACCCTATAAAGTCTATATATTCTTGATCAGCGTAAAAATCTAAGACGGACTAGCCATGTCCGTCCGTCCGTCCGTCTGTCTGTTGAAATCACGCTACAGTCTTTAAAAATTGAGATATTGAGCTGAAATTTTGCACAGCTTCTTTTTTTGTTCATAAGCAGGTTAAGTTCGAAGATGGGCTATATCGGACTATATCTTGATATAGCCCCCATGTAGACCGATCCGCCGATATGGGGTCTTAGGCCCATAAAAACCATATTTATTATCCGATTTTGCTGAAATTTGGGAGAGTGAGTTGTGTTAGGCCCTTCGATATCCTCCTATTATTTGGCTCAGATTGGTCCAGATTTGGATATAGCTGCCATATAAACCGATACGCCGATTTAGGGTCTTAGGCCCACAAACGCCACATTTATTATCCGATTTTGATAAAATTTGGGGCAGTGTGTTGTGTTAGGCAGGTCGACATGCTTTTTAAAATTGGCCCAGATCGGTCCAGATTTGGATATAGCTACCATATAGACCGATCTCTCGATTTAAGGACTTGGGCCCATGTAAGGCGCATTTATTGTCCGATGTCGCCGAAATTTGGGTTGTGTTGGGCCCATCGACATCCTTCTTTAATTTGGCTCAGATCGATCTAGATTTTTATTTAGCTGCCATATAGACCGATTACTCGATTTAAGGTTTGTTCCTATAGAAGGCGCATTTGTTTTCCGTTGTCGCCGAAATTTGGGACAGTGTGTTTTGTTGGGACCATCGACATCCTTCTTCAATTTGGCTCAGATCGATCCAGATTTGGATATAGCTGCCATATAGACCGATTACTCGATTTAAGGTTTTGTGCCTATAGAAGGCGCATTTGATGTCGGATGTCGCCGAAATTTGGGACAGTGAGTTTTGTTGGGCCCTTCGACATCCTTTTTAAATTTGGCCCAGATCGGTCCAGATTTGGATATAGCCATATGCCATATTGACCGATCTCTCGATTTAAGGTCTTGGGCCCATAAAAGGCACATTTATTGTCCGATTTTGCCAATATTTGGAAGAGTGAGTTGTGTTAGGCCCTTCGACATTCCTTTTCAATTTGGCTCAGATCGGTCCTGATTTGAATATAGCTGCCATATAGACCGATCTCTCGGTCTAAGGTTTGGGGGCCATAAAAGGCGCATTTATTGTATAATTTATGCCCCCGTCAATATATCGAAATATGATCCGATTTGGACCGAATTCGGCACGGGCATTGGGTGGTCTAATATATACAGGTCATTATACAATTTTCTAGAACAAAATATTGGACTTTTTGGTAACTATATCCAAATATAGACCGATCTGAACCATAAACGACACGTGTGTCGAAAAGCCTAACATAAGTCACTGTGTAATATCTCAGCGAAATCCACGTTTTAATGAGGCCCAGACTTTAAATCGAGAGAGCGATCTATATGGAAACTATATCCAAATCTTAATCGATATGGGCCAAATTGAGAAGGAACACACACACACACAGTTGGGCAAGTATGTTTGTTTGTAATAGTTGGATGTCTTCATTTGGTAGAAGCATATGAAGTGGAGTAATTTTCTTTCTTGCTGCGCTACAAATGAAAATACTCTAAAGAGCATAGTTTTATCCTAAAAGACATACCTTTTTGAAAAATCCTACCGACGAATTTGGGTGGTTTCAAACGAAATCGCGATCTAGGAAACCAGTCAAATGCTATTACAAAGCAAAAAATACATTTGTATGCCTAACTTTAAAAAACGTTTTTTTTGTGTTCTATTTTTAATAGAAACAGATTACCCTATGGTCTGCAGCCGGACAATATCCGATTGTATTTTTCTTTTATTTAATTAATTGAGACTAGTGGATGCGTGCAAGACTACCAAACATGAGATCATGAGTTTAATCCTTAGCGGCACCAAAATTATTAAAATTTTTTTCTAGGGCTAATATGAGTATAGAGAATGATAGAGAAAACCCCGAGAGCATCAGTAAAACGAACGAGACATAGCAGCGAGAGCAGAACAAAGATAAAAAATAAATAAAATTAAAAACGCCACCACCCGAAGCAACGCACATGCGGGGCTGGTTAGATGATTTTTTGTCTTGCTTATGGATATATTGTTGTTACTGTTATATGTAGGCTTGCAAGAAGTGCCTTTCATTAACAAATTTGTGCTTTGGGTCGTTGGGATTCAAAGTTAATTGTTGCAGGAAAATAAACAACTTTCGTAGTTGTTTTTCAACCAAAGTTGTTGTTTTTCAAAATTATTTTTATTTGTGTACTCAGGTGAATATTGCTTATGGATAATCGTTCGGTCATTTGATGCAAAGCTTGGGAAATAATTTTTTTATATGCACTACCATTGAATGGGGGGGGGGTTTCAAGACCTTCCGTTTGTAAAACCTCGAAATGTTGATCTGCTACTCCATAAAAGATATACATTCAGCGCCGCTTTGACATTTTAAGTCGATTTAGCCATGTCCGTCCGTCCGTCTATCTGTCTGTCCGTCCGTCTGTGGAAGGACGCTTATTTTGAAGGAGTATGGCTAGGGGCTTGAAGTTTTTCATATATATTTCCTATTAGTATAGGTCGGTTAGGATTGTAAATGAGCCATATCGGTCCATTTTTAAATATAGCTCCTATAAGTGACGTAGCCAGTGGGGGTCGGGCCTGAGCAAAATCCTTTAATTTTTTTTCTAAAAACAAAAATTATTGAACTTTTTCTAAACACAAAATTTTAATAACATTTTCGTTAATAACAAAAATGTATATTTATAATATTCCAAAAAGACAATATTTAGCTCAGGCCAGGACCTCCTCGAAATTACTTTTCTTAAGGAATAAAATGTTATGAAATTCTTACTCAAAACAAAATTCAAATGATTTTTTTCTAAATAAATTTTTATAAAAACCAGTAAGGAAAGAAAATAGTCGGGCAGAGCCGACTATATAATACCCTACACATACCCTACAGTTGTAAATTCGTGCAAAATTTAAATATATATGTATATGAGAGCTATATCTAAATCTAAACCGACTATTAAACAGATCGTTTGAAAATTGTTATTACTACGGCCATGTAAGTGCAAATCTGGCGATAAATATGTATGGGTGCTACATCCAAATCTGAACCGATTTTGATGAATTCTCGCACATATGTGAAGATTAGTATCGAAACAATCCGTGCCAAATTTTGTGCGGATTGGTTACAAATTGTGTTTTGTTACAGCCTTATAAGTGTAAATCGAGCGATACATATATATTGGAGCTATATCCAAATCTGAACCGATTTTTATAAAATCTAACAGATATATTAAAGTCAGTAACAAAACAATCCGTTCCCAATTTTGTGCAGATCGGTTGAAAATTGTAGCTACTAGGGCCATTTAAGTGCAAATCGGGCGATACATATATATGGGAGCTATATCTAAATCTGAACCGATTTTGATGAAATCTTGCACATTTGTTAAGATTAGTAGCAAAACAATCCGTGCTAAATTTTGTGCAGATCGGTTGAAAATTGTAGCTACTAGGGCCATTTAAGTGCAAATCGGCCGATACATATATATGAGAGCTATATCTAAATCTGAACAGATTTTGATGAAATTTTGCAAATATGTCAAAAACAGTAACGAAACAGTCCGTTCTAAGTTTTGTGCAGATCGGTTGAAAAATGTAGCTTCTAAGGCCATTTAAGTGCAAATCGGGCGATACATATATATGAGAGCTATATCTAAATCTGAACCGATTGTGATGAAATATTTCAGATATATTAAAATCGGTAACAAAACAATCCGTGCCAAATTTTGTGCAGATAGGATGAAAAATTTAGCTACTATGGCTATTTAGCTGCAAATCGAGCGATACATATATATGGGAGCTATATCTAAATCTAAACCGATTTTGATAAAATCTAACAGATATGTTAAAATCAGTAACAAAACAATCCGTGCCCAATTTTGTGCAGATAGGTTGGAAAATGGCTATTACTATGGCTATTTAGGTGCAAATCGGGCGATATATATATATATGGGAGCTATATCTAAATCTAAACCGATTTTTATCAAAATAAATAGCGTTCGTCCTTGAGGCAAAAGAGCGATATGTGCAAAATTTATTGATGATTGACAAATTCGACCTGCACTTTGATTAGAAGAATACATGGACTCATAGACGGACAGAAGGACATGGCTAAATCGCATCAGAAAGTGATTCTGAGTCGATCGGTATACTTATGGGTCTAGCTCTTCTCCTTCCTAGCGTTGCAAACAAATGCACAAATCTATAATATCCTGTACCACATTGGTGGTGTTCGGTATAAAAAGTATAAAATTTCAGCTTGACATTTTCTAACGACAAAACTTCAACCAGGTTCGGACCCCACGAAATTATAATACCTCACACCACCACTGAGGCACAGGGTATTATAATTTTGTGCATTTTTTTGCAACGCTTAGAAGTAGAAGAGTAAGACCCATTGGTAAGTATACCAATCGGCTTAGATTCACTTCCTGATTCGATTTACAGGTCGCATTTTGTGCCTGATAGTCATGAAAGTTTGCACACGTCTCTTTTTTGGCCTAAGGACAAACTCTATTGATTTTGAATAAAATCGGTTCAGACTTTGATATAGCTCCCATATATATCTTTCATCCGATTTGGACTTTTAAGGCTATGGAAGCCGCTATTTTAGTTCGTTCTTTACAAAAGTTGGCATAGGGTGTTTTATTTGACGTCCTCATATGTGTGCAAAATTTCTTCAAAATCAGTTCAGTGGAGGCCACCGTAGCGCATAGGTTAGCATGTCCGCCTATGACGCAGAACGCCTGGCTTCGAATCCAGGCTAGACCATCAGAAAAGATTTTCAGCGGTGGTTTTCCCTCCTAATGCTGGCAACATTTGCGAGGTACTATGCCATGTCAAAATTCTCTCCAAAGAGATGTCGCACTGCGGCACGCTGTTCAGACTTGGCTATAAAAAGGAGGCCCCTTATCATTGAGTTTAAACATGAATCAGACTGCACTCTTTAATATGTGAGATGTTTGCCCCACTTCCTTAGTGGAATGTTCATGGGCAACATTTGCATTTGCAAATGTTTTATAGAAGGGAAAATTTTTCAATCACTAAATTTGTAATAAATCGTGTGCATAGGTGCATAAAACAATTGTACCGCACTGCGTATGATTTATTTGATCTTAAAAATTATACGCCACCATGAACCCAAAAATTCAATTTTCAAGAAATGTTTCCGGCTTGTGTGTTATAAGTTCTTAATAGATTTAGTTGTTGACTATTTCAAATAGATTGAATGCCTTCCTTATTTGAATGACCCGATTTCATTTCAAGAGTGCCACCCTCTATGCATTTAGATTGGCCCACAAATTATATTCCTTTTAACAAATGGCACCACCAATGTCATTAGAAAATCTTACAAGCAAAATTATGTAAGCACGATACTATCGAATTCATTATGCTCCAGGCTTCATTTACTATTCATATTTTTGTGTACAGCGTAAATATTTGCCATATTTGTCATGAATATTTTAACGCTATTCAAGTGAAATTATGGCTCCTGCTGTCGCTGCCATATCCTTGTTGTCGTCTTCGTCAGTTGTGATAGCTGTTGGGGGAACAAGACGCTGTTGTTTTCTGTTCCATAAAACAAAAGTGACAACATATTGTCAGTATTCTAGTCCTAGTCTCAGGCATTTTACGTTTGAATTGGCAGCCATGCAGCCATGCCCTCTCAATTTGTGTTGAAATCGCTCCTTGAACCATCTCATATTTCATATGATGGCCGTCTCGCAATGTTCAAAGTTAAAGACGCACAGTCTCATGTACAGCGAAGACAACTTAACACCCATTCTTTCAATTTGTCGTGTTTCTGGTTGTCTTCAAATGGCGAATTGGAAACTAAAACCAGTTGTGGGCAAAGTGGGCCATGGGCAGGGATGGTAGGGTGTTGATTCTAAGCGAATAGCAAGCATAGAGATAGATACAAATGATTGCTGCCCAATGGTTGGGCTAATGTCGGCTATTGCACAATAGGATGAAATTTAGTAAAAATTGGAATAAAGTACGAAACTTGCAAGTTGTCTAGTATGAAAACGCTGAGAAAGTTCTTAAGATAATTTGAAAAAGAGTAAATTACTAGCTGCCAAGGAGCTTGTAGGTGCCTGCCAAGCTTATTTGTACCTCAAAGTCACAAATATTTTAATCAAATTTAACGAGTCACAGTTTCATATGGTGTTTAGTTTGGAATTTTCCATGCTAAAGCAATAATAAGAGTAAAGGCATCGCGCACTACGCGAGCTATGCTATCTTTTTCAAGATTGAGAAGATTAGGATAGGTAGAAATCCTCATATTGAGGCAACAGGCGGTGCAGTGGCAGGTGACTTAATACCGCCTAACGAACAGGGGCTGATGACGAGACAATCTCCACCCCCGCCAATATTGGAGAGGCTAGGATAAGCAAAGATCCTTATACTAAAATATCAGGCAGTGCATTGGCGAAAGACCCAACACAGCCCAACAAACAGGGATACGATGACGGACTCCTCACCCCGACTTCAAGACTCAGAAGACTAGGATAGGTAAAGTTCCTGATATTGAAACATAAGGCAGCGCAGCGACATGTGTCTCAGTGCAGCCCAACGAACAGGGAGCCGACGATGGTGCCATCACCTACTCTCAAGAAGCCCTTTTAAAGATTTGCAACATTACGACAGGCTAAGATCGCAGTATTGAAACTTCAGGCAGTATATAGAATGGAAACTTAATACAGCCTAACGAACAGGGACCCGACTATGGAACCATTATTGACTTTATACAAATTCGGACGACTAGAATAGGCAAAGAACCTAAAACGATGACATCAGGCAGTGCAGTGACAGGAAGGTCAATGCAGTCTAAGAAACAAGGAGCATACGATGTTATCACCACCTTCACCCAAGATGCCCATTTACTGGAGGACAAATGATTGAGGTAGTCCAAATAAACATCCACCGGAGCGAGACTGCTGCACCCGATCTGATATAGAAAATCAGTAAGGGCAAGATTCATATTGCCTTAATTCAGGAGCCATGGATGACCCGGAACAAAGTTTTTGGGACTGAGCCATATCAACCACCAATTATTCTATGCTGACACTGGTACTAGGCCAAGGACCTGCGTTATTTCCCCAGAGTTGTCGATGTCGGATGCAACAGTGGTGAGTCAGCGAGTCGTTGGAGCATATCTGCCATCACTTCATTTGCCTTTCGACTCTCCGACACCGCCAATCACGTCGGGGCTGCAACGACTGGTGAGGAAAGAAAAACAGAAAACGAGGTTCTATAGAGTGTGATGCGAACTCTCACCACATTTCGTGGGTTAGTACCAACACTAATAAGCGGGTTCAAACCCCGGCAGAGTTCTTGAATACTAACGTCCTAATAACACTTAATATTGGTAATACCGCTTACTTTGTTAATAGGATTAGGGAGGAGAAATTAGATGTGACGATATGTTCGGAAAATCTAATCGATGAGGTTCAGGATTGGAGGGTCTCTATGGGTTTAGAATAGGGGGCCTTCTTTTTATAGCCGGTCCGAACGGAGTGTCGCAGTGCGAAACCTCGTAGAGAGAAGTTTTGCATGGCATAGTACCTCACAAATGTTGCCAGGATTAGGAGGGGAAAACCACCGCTGAAATTTACTTCTGATGGTCTCGCCAGGATTCGAACCCAGGCGTTCATCGTCATAGGCGGATATGCTAATCTCTGCGGTACGATGGCCTCCAGGCTCCGGAAGGCTACTCAGAAGAAGACAAGATAATTTAGATTGTCCAAGCATAGAAGCAATTGACGGAAATGTCAACAGGATTACGACTACTCGGGTGGGGTCGTTCGAAGATAGTTGTACTCTTCGGGAAAGGAAATCACCCAAAGAAAAACATTAGATGGCCGGGGAGATTCGCAATGTTGGGGAGGTCAGCAGATTTTTTTACGGAGCGCGTCGTAAAAAGGCGGATGTTAATGGGTTGTGTATTACACACAGCTCAAGGAATAAAAAAAGATTATCAGAGCGGCAAAAGGTGCCTCCTAGAAGCTATTCTTCGAACAGGTCGATAGCGTTAGTGACGCCGCCAAGAAAAAAAAGTTTCTCTCAAAAACCCATGTCCAATCTGAAACTTAAGTAGACGACAAGGAGAGCAGAGACAACGGAGGGCATGTTGAGGCTATTGATGAAAAAACATTTTCCACAGGATACGACGGGACTCACGGAGACCCCAGAATCTTGAAATAATTATGTTGATCGAAGATTTGTAATGACGGAATTTATGGTAAAGAAATCCATGAGGTCACCCGGACCTGATGGAATATTTCCGGCGTTACTACAGAAGGCGGCAGACTATCTGGCGCCCCACCTGGCCAATATTTTCACAGCGTGTCTGGGACTTGCATATACTCAGAAAGCCTGGCAGGAGCGAGGGTGGTATTTATAACCAAGCCCGGCAAGTGAAGTTTTGCGACACCAAAGGCCTATAGACCTATAAGCTTTACGTCCTTTCTACTCAAAACCATTGAACATATTGCGGACCCTATGATAAAGAAAAGGACATCCAGCAAACTGCTCAAATACAAACACCATGCCTATATCAAGGGAGGGTCGTTGGAGACTGCCTTGCACGAGGTTGTACATCAAATAGAACAATCCTTTGATGCCAAAACGTACACACTGGCGGTATGCATTGTCATCGAGGGGGCTTTTAATAATGTGCGCACCGACACACTCATCCAATCCTTAGACCAGTCCCGGGTGGTACCGGTCCTTAGAGACAGGATGAACCATATGTTATGAAACAGGTGGATAAATTGTGTGTTGCAGGATATAAATATAAGGGAGAAAGTGGTACAAGGTACGTCACAGGGGAGCACCTATTTGATGATCACCATAAATTACCTATTACGGATGCTGACTGAGGAGGGATTTGAACCCGTCTGCTGTGCAGACGATGTTATAATACTTCTAAGGGGTAAGGATCCCAACCAGCTTTGCAGAAGAACCTAAAGGTTTTTGCATATGGCATATGACTTAGGTAGACCCAGAGGTCTCAATCTTAACCAAGAGAAGTCTGAAATATGTCTGTTCACGAGGAAGACGAAGGTGGGCCAATTTAACGCACCACGTTTCCTCAAAAAATGATGACGATATCTGACAAGGTCATATACGTAGGTATGATCTTGGACAGAGCCGTAGGCTCGAAATGGCGCCTGAATCCGAGGATAGTGGCTGGCTCTACTGGCGCGTGATTAGGCTAATACTAAGTCACGCGTCAGTAGTTTGGTGGACTGCTATGGAGAAAAAAACATCTTTAGGAAAGTATAACAGGATCAGAGAACATGTTGTCTTGGCATAGGCGGAGCGATGAGGACCACGCCCACTACGGCACTGGAAACAATTCTAGATATCCGACTCATTCACATACAGATTAAGTGTAAGGTAGCCACTTCTGCTATTAGACTGAAGGCGATGGGATAATCTATTGAGGATGGGAGCAGCTCATACCATCTCGGCATAATCGGGGCGACGATAGGAAACCTAGAAGGAAGGGAAGAGGTTTCCCATCGGATAACTAAGATGAACCTTGAGGTCGAGTGAGAGGCACAATCATGGATTGGCGGAACCCTATTATTGCCATCTGGAAGATCATATTACATGAATGGATCAAAACTAGAGGACAGAGTGGGCCTGGGGTTCTGCATTGAGAACCCAGGGACTGAGATCTGTTTTAGACTGCCTGACCATAGTACGATCCTGCAGGTGGCGATGCGGTCACGGAATGCGTGAAGTGGTGTGGTGCTAACGCCAAGACTTTGAGTGTGAACAACTTTACCAACACTAAAATTGCCATAAAGGCAATAACAACCATGACAGTAAGGTCACGAACAGTCTTGCAGTGTAAGAAGGAGCTTAACGCCTTCTCTGAGGATGGAAAAATCCGCATCATTTGGGTGCCGAGCCATAACGGTATAAGGGAGAATGAAAGGGCAGACGGTTTGGCGGTGATGGCCAGAGGACTGCCGTCAATAAACTTGGCAACCCGAATCCTTTCGGGTCGACCCAGTCCGAGTTAAGGGTGTGGGCGACGAATGCGCATGCATCACTGTGGAACATCGAAACGGTCGGTAAGACGGCGAAAATCGTATGGGGGGATCCAGATCGTGAGAAGACGAAGGAGGTCAGTATAGCTACTGATATCCTGACGGGACACACAGGACTACGAGGAGGCATGCGGGGAAGATGATGAGACTTTGGAGCATTTTCTTTGTCATTGCCAGGCTTTCGTAGCTAACAGATATCGGCACTTAGGGGACAGAATACCAGACATGAACCAACTTAGGGGCGTGGTATGGAAAATAATTAAGGACTTTGTAAGTAGAACGGAATTCCTAACGTAGATTTTCTTCTTCCAGGTTCCTTTTTAGTTTATAGAAAGAACAACAAGCCGATTACTGGCTTAGATGTATGTTCATAGTGGCATGGGGCGGATTAATATCCGCACCCTCTTTTGAACCTAACCTAACCATATGGGGTCTTAGATCAATATTTCGAGGTGCTACAAAAGGAATGATAAAGCTAGTATACTTCCCATATAAAAGCCATGAAAAAGAGGTGTCGCACTGGTGCTCGCCGCACAGTGGGAGAAAGTAAAAAAAAAAACAAGTAAAAAGGCATTAAGTTCGGCCGGGCCGAACTTTGGATATCCACCACCTCGAGTATATATGTTAACCCTTTTTCGTCATAATCCGGTGAAAATTGGATAACTGATGCACCCAAATTCGGCACGGACATTAAGTGGTCTAAGAAATATAAGTCATTTTTGAATTTTGTTTCCAAATTTCAACAAAATCGGGCAATAAATAGAGCTTTTATGAGCTTCAGATTCTTAATCGACATATCGGTATATAGACAGCTATATCTAAATATAGTGCGATCTGGACCATATTTGGGTCAGATGGCGCATGGCCTAAAACTACTAACTGTTTCAAATTTCAGCGAAATCGGTTGAAAAATACAGGTTTTATGGGCTTCAGACCCTATATTTGCAGATCGGTCTATATGGCAGCTATACTTAAATAAAGTCCGATTTGATACATATTTGTCAGATTTCGTGAGGCCTAATATAATCCACTGTTTCAAATTTCAGCAAAATCATGTCAAAAATTAAGCTTTTCCCAAATGGAAAGGAAGGCACGAAGTAGATGTCGGGAATTCTACAGCTACTCACTGTTTCAAACTTTAGCGAAATCAGATAAAAAACAAAACGTTATTGGAATTAGACCCTTTATCGGCAGATCGGTCTATAAAGCAGCTATATCCAAATATGGTCCGATTTGGCCCTTTCAAGAACTTAACCTGCGTTCATCAAAAAGACGTATCTGTGCCGAATTTCAGATCAATATCTCAATTTGTTTAAGGCTGTAGAGTGATTACAATAGACGGACAGACACACGGACATCGTTAAATCGTCTTTGAATTTTACGACGATCCGAAATGTATATACTTTGCAGGGTCGGAAATTGATATTTCGATGTGTTGCAAACGGAATGACTAAATGAATATACCCCCTATCCTACAGTGGTATAACAAGTAAAAAAAAGTCGTGTTAAAATATGTCGTGTGATTCAAGGTGTTAGGAAGGTCGTGTGAAAAACTTCAAGGCTCTATGTTGTCCAGTCGCCTCTTGGTATGCTCCTTAAGTTGGTCACCTTGATATTTCGAAAAATTGTTCGGAAGTGTGCTCAAAAATCCCTACCAAAAAGGTCCCCTTAAGGTGTACTATATGCCCACTGGTTTTGGGGATATATGAATTTTAGTTTTTATTTGGCCGAGATTTTATTTTGAACGAGATTGGCTCCGTATTTTTTTGCATTTTTTTGTGTCAAAAAAAAAAAAACTTGAACTAACTAGTCTCTATTGAAAAAAACTTGCTTCAATACTTCTACTTTTTTTTTTTGCTTATAAGGACAACATATTTTAGATGTGTTTTAAGCGAAATTTGAAGAAGTTATGTCAACTCAAACAAGTGCTATGTGTACTACAAAGTAGGCAATTTTTATACCCTCCACCATTGGATGGGGGGTATACTAAATTCGTCATTCTGTTTGTAACTACTCGAAATATTCGTCTGAGACCCCATAGAGTATATATATTCTTGATCGTTGTGACATTTTAAGTCGAACTAGCCATGTCCGTCCGTCTGTCCGTCCGTCCGTCCGTCCGTCCGTAAGTCCGTCCGTCCGTCCGTAAGTCCGTCCGTCTGTTCGTTCGTCCGTCCGTCTGTCCGTCTGATTGTCGAAAGCACGCTAACTTTTGAAGGAGTAAAGCTTGCCGCTTGAAATTTTGCACAAATACTTCTTATTAGGGTAGGTAGGTTGGTGTTGTAAATGGGCCATATCGGTCCATGTTTTGATATAGCTGCCATATAAACCGATCTTGGGTCATGACTTCTTGAGCCTCTAGAGGGCGCAATTCTTATCCGATTGGAATGAAATTTTGCACAACGCCTTTTGTTATGGTATCCAACAACTGTGCCAATTATGGTTCAAATCGGTTCATAACCTGATATAGCTGTCATATAAACGGATCTAGGGACTTGACTTCTTGAGCTTCTAGAGGGGGCAATTCCTATCCGATTTGGCTGAAATTTAGCAAGACGTATTTTATTCTTACTTTCAACAACTGTGTCAAATAAGGTTGAAATCGGTTCATAATTTGATATAGCTGCCATATAAACCGATCTGGGATACTGACTTCTTGAGCCACTAGAGGTCGCAATTATTATCCGATTTGCCTGAAATTTTGTACGACGGATCCTTTCATGACCATCAACATACGTGTTTATTATGGTCTGAATCGGTGTATAGCCTGATACAGCTCCAATATGAATCGATCTCTCGATTTTACTTCTTAAGCCCCCAAAGGGCGCAATTCTTATTCGAATTGGCTGACATTTTCCACAGCATATAATTTAATTGTGGTCCAAACCGGACTATATCTTGATATCGCTCTAATAGCAGAGCAAATCTTTTCTTATATCCTTTTTTTGCCTAAGAAGAGATGTCGGGAAAAGAACTCGACATATGCGATCCATGGTGGAGGGTATATAAGATTCGGCTCGGCCGCTTTTACTTGTTCATTATAAAATTGGAAGACCCTCGAGTTAAAAATTTCCAAAGCCCAGATTCCCCGATTGGGTACACGTTTTTTTTTGCTACATATGTCCCGTAAACCCATGCAAAAAACTGTTTGCACCAAATAAACTTTGTAGTCTCCACATCAAATTTACTAAGAAGTTACGTTTTCGGAATCATCGTTGCCTGAAAAGGGTATTTTGGGGATTTTTGCGAAAAAATGTGGGCATGATGTATTTTTAGTTTTTTAAGGACAATTTTTTCTGCAAAACTCAAAAAGAAGTTGAAGAGCTAATATCTTAGCTCTAACCATTTCAAATTTCAAAGAGATATTTCTAGCCATTTTATACGGAATATATTTTAATATTTTTTTTGGTATTCTACCACTGTAGTGGCGTTTGGACTAGACTACTCTTTGATATGTGAAATGTTTGCCCCTGTTCTTTAATAGAATGTTCATAGGCAAAGTTGCATTTCTCATGTAAAGCGAGCTTTATTTCGTTGAGGTACTGAAAATAGTCCAAATATGTTTATATTTGGATATAGGTCCCATGAAAGTGTATGATTTAATGTTTTGAGACCCAGAAGCCTAAGTTTTTACTCGATTGTACTGCAGTTGGTTACACGTTTTTCACCTATGAACTTGCATAACCGCTATAATTCAGTTCATTAAACTGGCCCAGCTAAGCAAACTCCAAGGAAGTTGACGTGCAGTGAACTTTAGTATAATTTTTATAGTGGAACACTTAGTCATCTCCTTTTGCCACATTTTGTCATCCCATTGTGCAGCATTTAAAGCAATAGCCGTGGCTACCATCCTGCTATCTTAGTCGTATCTTCCTAAGTACTCCAACATAGTTAACTACATCTATATTTGGTAGGGCTGTATGTGTGTGGGGGTATGAGCATACCCACTTGAATGTATGTTTAGTGTGTTTCAGTGAAAATTGCTACAATATTTGTTTGACTGTGTTATTATAATGATGATGATTATTATTATTGCTATTGTTATTGTCGACTGGAACGACGACAACTACGACGGCATGGCACAAGATGGCGTAACGCGTGTCGAGCATAAATTCAATTTTCATCTCTGCTCCCATTTTGATGACATTATCATTTGACAGTCACATCGTTGAGCTGCTGACGCTGAGGCCATGTCGCTCCTTCAGCCGCCTTAGCTTTAAATATTCTTTGCTGTGCATTTTGCAGTGCTCACATAAATTGTTGAAAATATGATGGGATATTTGTTATCCTATAACGGAGATGTTTTTTTTTTCCAACAAATATTGTGCTTGTCATAAATTTCTGAATGATTTTCAGTATATGTAAATGTTACACTCTAAGGATAATGCTAATAGATTGTAAGTAGAGCAGCAAATTTGATTTTGCTTATGGTTCATTTATACATACAAATGAAATTTAAATATGGAGAAATTTCATTCTGGAAAATGACAATAGTTTTCGGTTGTAACATTGTGAGGAGACATTTTAGGTCAAACTATATTTCTGGGCGTCAAAATGACCTGCAACATAGAATTTTTGGTGAATGGGCTCTTGGAAATTTGACCTAAGATCTACTTTTTTATCGAAAAATTGTGTTCAGCTACTAAGCTCATTTTTGGCTCAATGGGTACTTAAGTAAGCAAAATTGTGGATTTTGGAGTGAAGATCAGCCAGAAGCATAGCAAGAGCTACCAATGTATCCAGCAAAAGTCACAGCTTGGTGAGGTTTATGGGCTGGTGGCATCATTGGACCGTACTTCTTCAAAGATGATATGAATTGTAACGTAACTGTGAATGGTCAGCGCTATCGTAAGACGATATCCAACTTTTTTTTTGCCCAAAATGCAAGAGCATGACTTGCATGACATGTGGTTTCAACAAGACGGTGCTACATGCCACACAGCACCCGTAACAATGGACTTATTTAGTGGCGAGTTCGGTGAACATTTTATTTCTCGTCCGGATCCGGTCAATTGGCCGCCTGGAGCGATTTAATGCCTTTAGACTATTTTTTGTGGGGATATGTTAAAGCTCATGTCTATACAGACGACCAGCCAGCTTCAATTGAGGCATTGGAAGACAACATTGAAGCACTTATTCGTGAGATACTGGTCGAAATGCTGCAAAGAGTATGTCAAAATTGGACTAAGCAGATGGACCATTTGAGGCGCAGTCACGGCCGACATTTGCATGAAATAATCTTTAAACATTAAATTATTTGGACCATACTATCGATTCAAAAAAGGATTTCATGTATTTTTCTGAATTTTATTTATTTATTTATTTGTTTTTTTTTTTTTGAAAACATTTCCTAAAGCTCTTAAAAAATCACCTATATTCCTCATATAAACAGATATTCCAATTTGACTTTTTATACCCACCACCGAAGGATGGGGGTATATTCATTTTGTCATTCCGTTTGCAACACATCAAAATATCCATTTCCGACCCTATAAAGTATATATATTCTTGATCAGCGTAAAAATCTAAGACGATCTAGACATGTCCGTCCGTCTGTCCGTCTGTCTGTTGAAATCACGCTACAGTCTTTAAAAATAGAGATATTGAGCTGAAATTTTGCACAGATTCTTTTTTTGTCCATAAGCAGGTTAAGTTCAAAGATGGGCTATATCTGACTATATCTTGATAAAGCCCCCATATAGATCGATCGGCCGATTTAGGGTCTTAGACCCATAAAAGCCATATTTATTATCCGATTTTGCTCAAATTTGGGACAGTGAGTTGTGTTAGGCTCTTAAACTTCCTTCGTTAATTTAGATCGGTACAGATTTGGATATAGCTGCCATATAGACCGATCCTCCGATTTAGGGTCTTAGGCCCACAAAAGCCAAATTTATTATCCGATGTTGATGAAATTCGGGACAGTGAATTGTGTTAGGCACACCAACATCTTTCGTCAATTTGGCACAGATCGGTCCAGATTTGGATATAGCTGCCATATAGACCGATCCTCCGATTTAGGGTCTTAAGCCCATAAAAGCCACATTTATTATCCGATTTTGGTGAAGTTTGGGACAGTGAGTTGTCTTAGGCCCTTCGACATCCTTCTTCAATTTGGCCCAGATCGGTTCAGATTTGGATATAGCTGCCATATAGACCGATTTCCTGATTTAAGGTTTTGGGCCCATAAAATGCTCATTTATTGTCTGATGTCGCTGAAATTTGGGACAGCGAGTTAAATTAAGCCCCTAGATATACTGTTGCAATATCGCACAGATCGGTCCAGATTTGGATATAGCTGCCATATAGACCGATATCTAGGTTTTAGGTTTTGGGGCCATAAAAGACGCATTTATTGTCTGATGTCGCTGAAATTTGAGACAGTGAGTTTAGTTAGGCTCTTCGACGTCCTTCTTCAATTTTGGCCAGATCGGTCTAGATTTGAATATAGCTGCCATATAGACCGATCTCTCGATTTAAGGTTTTGGGCCCATAAAAGAGGCATTTATTGTCCGATTTCGCTTAAATTTGGGACAGTGCTTTAAGTTAGGCTCTTCGACATTTTAATTCAACTTGGCCCAAATCGGTCCAGATTTGGATATAGCTGCCATGTAGACCGATATCTCGATTTAAAGTCTTGGCCCCATAAAAAGCGCATTTATAATCCGATTTCACTGAAATTTTACATAGTAACTTATGTTAGGCTTTTCAACATCCGTGTCGTATATGGTTCAGATCGGTTTATTTTTAGATATATCTACTGTACTTATTAGTATTTGGTCCAAATCGGAACATATTTTAATAAAACTGATATGGGACATAAGTTATGAATTTTTCACCGAATTTTGATGAAAGGCGGTTTACATATATACCCGAGGTGGTGGGTATTCAAAGTTCGGCCCGGCCGAACTTAATGCCTTTTTACTTGTTGATTTTTAAGAGGGCGCATTTATTATCCGATTTGACTGAAATTATGTATTGAGGCGTGTTCTACGGCATTTCCAAGATGGGCCAAGCATGGTCCGAATCGGTCCAAATCTGATTAAGCACCCATGTAACCGATCTCCCGATAGTACTTCTTGAGACTAGAGGGCGTTATTCTTGTCCGAATTCCGGATGAAATTTTGCACAATGACTTCTTTTATGACCCTAACATACGTGCCTGAATCGGTGTAAAATCTGATATAGCTCCAATATGCCAAATATGGCCGGAATCGATTCATAACCTGTTACAGCTCCCATATAAACTGATCTGCCGATTTTACTTCTTGAGCTTCTAGATAATGTAATTCTTATCTGATTTTGCTGAAATTTTACACAGTAACTATATCTATTACCTCTAACATAGCTGCCAAATATGGCCTGAAACGGTTTGTAAGCAGATATAGCTCTCATATAAACCGATATCCCGATTTTATTTCTAGAGGGCGGAATTCTTGTCCTATATTGTTGAAATTTTACACAGTCACTGTATATAAGGCCACCATAGCGCAGAGGTTAGCATGTCCGCCTATGACGATGAACACCTGGGTACGAAACCTGGCGAGACAATCAGAAAAAATTTTCAGCTGTGGTTTTCCTTTCCTTATGCTGGCAATATTTATGAGGTACGATACCAAGTAAAACTTCTCTCCAAAGAGGTGTTGCACTGCGGCACTCCGTGCGGACTCGGCTGTAAAAAGGAGGCCCCTTATGATTGAGCTTAAATTTGAATCGGACTGCACTCATTGATATGTGAGAAGTTTACCACTGTTCATTAGTGGAATGTTCATGGCAAAACTTGCAAAATTTAGCACTGTAAATAAGACCTCTCTCATATGTGCCGAACACGTTTCAAATATGTCCATAACCTGATAAAGCTCCCATACAAACCGATCTCCCGATTTATTTCTTGAGTCCGTATAAGGTGCAACTTTATCCGATTTGCACATTGGTACCTACTAAGGTCTCCGACATCCGACATCTTATTCATTGTCATTTGTTTACTTATAAAGAGATACTGGGAATTCGATTAATGCGATACCTGGTGGAGTGTACATAAGATTTGACCAGGCCGAACTTAGCACGCTTTTACTTGTTTTTATACTCTCCACCATAGGATGGGTGTATACTAATTTCATCATTCCGTTTGTAACTCCACGAAATATTCATTTAAGATCCCATAAAGTATATATATTCAGGATAGTTTCGGCATTCTGAGTCGATCTAGCCATGCCAGTCCAAACGTCCGTCTGTCTGTCGCAATTACGATAGCGGTCGAACGCATAAAGCTATTTTGCACAGATACTTCTTATTGATGTTGGTCGTTGGGGACTTATGCAAATGGGCAATATCTGTTCCGATTTGGATATAGTCCCCATAAAAACCGATCCGCCGATTTGACTTCTTAAGCCCCTAAAAGCCTCAACTTGTAATTTCGCTGAAATTTGAAACAAAAACTTGAGTTATGACTTCTAACATCCATACCAACTATGATTCGAATCGGTCTATAAATAGGTATAGCCCCAATATAAACCGATCCTTCCATTTGATTCCTTGAGCCCCTAGAAGCCTCAATTTTCATCCGATTTTGCAGAAATTTTTAATAAAGATTTGAATTATGACTTCCAACATCCATGCCAAGTATGAAATTAATCGGTCTATAAACATATATAGCCCACATATAAACCCCCCGGATTAGACTTCTTGAGCACTTAGAAGCCCTATTTTTCATCTGATTTGGCTGAAATTTGGAACAGAACTAGAGTTATGATTTCCAACATCTATGCCAATTATATATATATATAATTATATATATATAAAAAGATATAGCCCCCATATAAACCGATCCGCGGATTTGACTTTAATTTTCGTCCGATTTCGATGAAATTTGGAAAAAAACTTGTGTTGAGACTTTCGAGATCCATGCCAAATATGATCTGAATCGGTCTATAAACAGGTATAGCCCGCATATATAACGATCCCCGGATTTTACTTCTTGAAACCTTAGAAGCCTCAATTTTCATCCGAACTGGCTAAAATTTTGAAAAAAGTCTAGAGTTTTGCCATTCACCACCCATGCGAAGTATGATTCGATAGGTCTATAAACAGATATTACCCGATCCCGGGATTTGACTTCTTCAGCCCTTAGAAACCTAAATATTCACTTCATATGGCTGAAATTTGGCCCAACCCTACCTTATGATTAACGACATCAGTGCCAATTTTTATCCGAATCGGTCAATACGGTAATATTGGCCCCTCTAAGCACCGATAACCCGATATGACTTCTTGCGACCATAATAATTCAAATACAAACTCAGTTAATAAAGGTAAATTTTTAGCGGAAGCCATGGTGATGGGTACCCCATATTCGGCCTGGTCGAACTTAGCACGCTTTACTTGTTTTCATAGCCTCCTCCTTAGGATGGGGGTATTCTATTTTCGTCCTTCCGTTTGTAACTCCTCGAAATAATCGTCTAAAGCCCCATCAAGTATATGACATTGTAAGTCGTCCGCCCGTCCGTCTGTCTGTCGAAAGCACGCTTACTTTCGAAGGAGTAAAACTAGCCGCTTGAAATTTGGCACAAATACTTTTTATTAGTGTATGTCGAATGGGATTGTAAATGGGCCAAATCGGTCCATGCTTTCATATAGCTGCCATATAAACCGATATTGGGTCTTGACTTCTTGAGCCTCTAGAGGGCACAATTCTCGTCCGATTTGACTCAAATTTTGCACGTGGTTTTTGGTACCACTTCCAACGACTGCGCTAGGTACGGTTTAAATCGGTCGATTTTTAAACATAGCTGCCATATAAACCGATCTTGGGTCTTGACTTCTTAAGCCTCTAAAGGGCACAATTCTCGTCCGATTTGACTGAATTTTTGCATGTAGTGTTGTGGTATCACTTTCAACAACAGTATTAAGTATTATTCAAATCGGTTTATAATCTGGTATAGCTGTCATATAAACCGATCTGGGATCTTGACTTCTTGAGCCTCTAGAGGGCGCAATTCTCATCCGATTTGGCTGAAATTGTGCTAGAGGTGTTTTGTTATGACTTCCAATAGCTGTGCTAAGTATGGCGCAAATCGGTATATAACCTGATATAGCTGCCATATAAACTGATCTTGGGTCCTGACTTCTTGAGCCTCTAGAGGGCGCAATTCTTTTTCGATTTTATTGAAATTTTGCACGTGGTGTTTTGGTACCACTTCCAACAACTATGTTAAGTATGATTCAAATCGGTTCATAATCTGGTATAGCTGCCATATTGCCCGATCTCGGATCTTGAACTCTTGAGCCTCTAGAGGGCGCAATTCTCATCCGATTTGGCAGAAATTTTGTACAACGGCTTCTCTCTTGAGCTTTAACTTACGTTTCTAATATGGTCTGAATACATAAATAACTTGATACAGCTCCCATATAAACCTATCTCTCGATTTTGCTACTTGAGCCCCTACAAGGCGCAATTCTAATCCTAATGAACTAAACATTGTAGAAGTCATTGTGACTTCTACAATGTTCAGCATTCAATTCATTTATGCTCCGAATCGGACTATAACTTGATATAACTCCAATAGCTTTACCGTTCTTTTTCATTATTCCTTGTTTGCCTGAAAAGAGATACCGCGCATAGAACTCGACAAATGCGATCCATGGTGGAGGGTATATAAGATTCGGCCCGGCCGAACTTAGCACGCTCTTACTTGTTTTTTCTTCTTTTAAGAGTTAATCTCTACATCTTTCACTTAGGCTCGAGTTTAGATGTTCTCTCCAATATAATAGTGATTATATACCTACATATTAATTTAATTTTGTGTTTCAGATTCCTGTTTACCTATTGTCGTCCATAAGTTTTGAGGACCTTTTACTTCTCAGAGAGAGAGAGAGAGAGAGAGGGGGAGAAAAAAGTACTCCAAAACTGATTGTAATGTTCGGTATTGTTTAAAATTTATGGAGGTTAGATAAAGACAATGTTTTGTTTATGGCCACGGCAAACATGGCGATAATGCTGATGGCGGAGTGGAACACCAAAACAAAACTTTGCGGGTTGTCCTGGTAATGTTGAAGTTTAAGATTTCGCTCGCTTTGCCATAAGAATAATGATGATGAAGATGTTGTGGATGTTGTTGCTAAGCTTAAAATCATATGCGGGTCTATTAGCTTTTTAAACTTTAGTTGCGTACTTTATTTCCCCCAGTTCACCATCATGTTTTTATATCAGCACCACTAATTCCCTTATGTTGGCAGGTAACCACGTCTACGGTCTATTTATGCTAATACTTTGAAAAACTTTGCTTTGCCCTGACTAGAATTGCACTTGGGTCCCAGCGTCAAAGGGAAAACATGTCACCATGGCCACATCAAAAGAAAAACTGAATGGATGGAAAATGAAGATAATTTTACAAAGCAACACAAATCGCCCCACTTAAGTATATTTTGAATAACATACCTCATAAATATGGCAAAGAAGAGTTGAGATTAGCTTAAGAAGTTGAAGGTAAATGGAAATTTTCTTAAAAATCTCATTTCCATGAAATGTCAGTGATTAAGTTTAGAAATATTGAAAGAAAGGTTTAAGATTTATTACCAAACAACCAAAGAAAGAGTTTATGATATGCCATGGACACGGGAAAGGAGGGAAATTTAGCGTTTGATTTGCATTTGTGAAGATGGTGGAGATTTCATGGAATGCATAATGCCATAATAATGCCTTTGATATGAATTTGTTTTAACTTTTAAGGGTTTTAATGTTTTAAGCTCAAGTTTTAATATGTACTCACGTTTTACATGACCAGTTACTTGTAAGGAATCAAGAGCTTACCTGTAAGTAAAGAAAAATAAACAATTCTGTAAGCTTGTGTAACAAAATTAATTTGCATAGCTTATAAAGGAACTTTTGTGAGGAATTACTTTTAATCGTATGACCAGCCGAATTCAGACTTGTCCAAATAAGAAGCCGATGCGATAGGTTTAGACATATCTAAAGAAGAAAATCTGGTAACAATCACAGATAGTGTGCTAAGGTTGTGGAGAGAACGTTTTTGAGTGCTTTTCGAATAGTAACTATAGTGGTATAAGACTTTTTTCTTATCAAAACCTAAAAAATTTGCGGAAATATGGTTATTTTTCATTGAAAACAACAAGGCAACAGGTGCCGATGGGTTATGACATGGGGCGACACGCTGTTAAGGAAAAGCATCAGCTCTTCGTCTCCGATGATTGGAATATCCAGCATTCTATGTTCGTACACAAGGAAGGAGACTAGCCAGCAAGTGTCACCTACATAAGAGTAAGTCTCCTTCAATCCTCCACTCCTTCATTCCTCGTCCTTCAAACTCTGGTAAACCGTTACATACCAAACTTCTTTCAAACCAGCAAAAATTAAAGCTTTAGGAACCGATCACGAATGAATTGCGGCTTGTAAGGGCTCAAGAAAAGCTTTGAGGGGCTTCAAACCATTTTAGTCACCCGGACCTGATGGCGTTACTACAGAAAGAGGCAGACTCTCTGGCGCCTCATCTGGCCAATATTTTCACAGCGAGCCTAGGACTTACATATACTCCGAAAGCCTGACAGGAGGCAAGGGTGGTTTTTATACCCAAGCCCGGAAAGTCAAGTTATGTGACACCAAAGGCCTACAGACCCATAAGCCTTACGTCCTTTCTACTCAAAATCATGGAACGTATTGTGGACACCATGATAAAGAGTAGGACATCCAGCGAACTGCTTAAATACAAATAGCATGCCATTGTCAAGGGAAGGTCGGTGGAGACTGCCCTGCACGAGGTTGTTCATAAAATAGAAGAATCCTTAGTTGCCAAAACGTTCGCACTGGCGGTATGCATTGACATCGAGGGAGCTTTTAACAATGTGCGGACCGACTCACTGATCCAATACTTAGACCAGTACCGGGTGGACCCTTAGAGACTGGATAAACCATATGCTAAGGAACAGGTGGATAAATTGCGTGTCAATTTATCCACCATGGTACGCCACAAGGGGGCATTTTATCGCCACTCCTATGGGGGATCACCATAAATGACCTATTACGGATGCTGACTACGGAGGGATTTCAAACCTTCTGCTACGCAGACGATGTTATAACACTTCTAAGGGGTAAGGATCCGAACGAGCTATGCAGAAAGTCCGAAAGGGTCTTGCAAAGGGCATATGACTGTGCTAGACCCAAATGTCTCAATGTTAACCCATAGAAGACCGAAATATGCCTGTTCACAAGGAAAACGAAGGTGGGCCAATTTAACGCACCACGTTTCCCCAATGAAAATATTTCGATATCTGATAAGGTCAAATACTTAGGTGTGATCTTGGACAGGAAACTGAATTAGCTCTCAGATGTTGGGCACTATGTAGACGGGCCGTATGCTCGAAATGGGGCCTGAATCCTAGGATAGTCCACAGGCTCTACAGGAGCGTGATTAGACTAATACGTACTTACGTCTCAGTAATTTGGTGGACTGCTTTGGAAAAAAAGTGAAACATAAGGAGCATACAACAGTTTCAGAGAACATGTTGTTGTGGGATATGCGGAGCGATGAGGACCACGCCCATTAGGACACTGGAGACTATTCTAGATATTAGACCCATTGAAATACAGATTAATTGTGAGGCAGCCACTGCGGTTTTGAGACTTAAGGTGATGGGAGCATGGATTGAGGATGGGAGCAGCTAATACCATAGCGGTATAATCGTGGCGACGATAGGAAACCTGGAAGGAAGGTGAGAGGTTTCCGATCGGATACCTGAGATGAACCTTGATGTCGAGTGCGAGGCACTGCTGCCATCGGTACAGTCTTGGATTGACGGAACCCTAGTATTGCCTTCTGGAAGATCATGTTACACGGATGGATCAAAGCTATAGGACAGAGTGGGTCTACATTGCGAACCCAGTGACAGAAATCTGTTTAGACTGCCTGACCAGGCGGAGATCCGGACGATCACGGAGTGCGTGCATGAGGTGGTGTCGTACTAACACGAGGACGTTGAGTGTAAACATCTTTACGGACAGTAAAATTGACATACGGTCAATAATAACCAGGATGGTAGGGTCACGAACAGTCTGAGGATGGCAAAATCCGCATCGTTTTGATGCCGGGCCATAACGGAGTAAGGGGAAAGGAAAAGGCAGACGATTTGGCGGTGAAGGCCAGAGGACTGCCGTCAATAAACTTGGTTAACCCGAAGCCTTCGAGTCGACGCAGTCCGAGTTAAGGGCGTGGGCGACGAATGCTCACAGCGAAACGGTTGCTAAGACGGCGAAAATTCTAAACTACTCACTGTTTACATGTTGTCCGCTGGAGGATTGAGGACTTTGTTGCTGATTTAAGACAGCACACTGTTTTTGATGGCGTCCACTACTGTGTGGTATTTTGTCCTATCGTTCACTATTTCAGCTGCGGCAAAATGAGATTCAGTTTGAGCTATTCTTAACGCTGGTTTGGCATGTCAGGGTGGAATATGAACTGAAATTCTTTCAATGTATCCAGTGTCCCTGGCCAGATGCATCGGCATTCGTGGCAACGTTGGAGTCGTTTCCATTGTCTCTCTTATTTTCGCGGTTCTTGAGATGACTCGATGTATCCAGGCAGTCCCTGGAATGTGGTGATGTGTTAGCATGATCCTTTCTCGCTGTGCTCGGGTCGCCATTTATAGTCATACCTGTTTTGCTCTCTCTAAAAAACTGGTTCATTGAAAACAAAAAACTTATAACTTCACAATTCAGTGTTGTTAAAATGGTTCTTCAAAATAAATGTTTAATTCAGAAAAAATGCTAAGATCCCATATAGGTTTATATGGCAGCTTTAGCGAAACATGAACCAATGTGGCTCATTTACAATTCCAACATAACTACACTAATAGGAAGTACTTCGAGTAAAATTTCAAACGCCTAGCTTCATTTCTTCGAAGCGTGGTTTCGACGGACGGATAAACGGGCCGACATGGCTATATTTACTCAGAATGCGAGGAGGTTCAATAATATATATACTTTGTTGCGTCTCAGATCAATATTTAAATAAGTTACAAGGTAGAAGGTGTAAAATAAGAAAATTTAATTTGTTTTAAATTTTTAATGTTTACAATTTAAATTAAAATTTCCCCCACTGGATATACAAAATTGTTTTTTGTTGGCATTGACAACATATTTCTTTTTGGCCCCTAGAGGTATGCAACAATTTCTTATTTTTATGTTTTTGTTATTTTGATATTTTTCTTTGCGACACAAAATGTCACTCTTGACATGTTGTTCTCACCATTTTGGCTTACCATATCATTATAGTATACCACATCGTTAGCCGTGATGACCTGGTATTGTTTTCAGAAAAATCAAGGATATCTTTGAGATGCATCCCTGAGGGTATGTACTACTTTTTCCATTGTAAGTACATGCAGACTCGTATATGTGTATATACTCTCTTTGTTATACTTTTAAAGGTTCAAAGGTAACGAACGCAATCAATTTTCATTTAAAAAACAAATGTTGACCTAGTATGTAAAACCTTAAGTGAGACCAAGTACATGAACGTATGCATGAACAATGGAAAATTTTATATGTAAAAGTATGCAACAATTTTCCCTTTCGCCAGAGGAAGTTTGATAGGAAGTAGGGATATATAAAGCATTGGTATAGTCGAAAGTGTCCAAAGATTAGTAAGTGATCCGAGTTTCGCTGCGAAGGTAAGCTAGGAGGTGATGATGAATATGCAGCCAATTGAGGTCTATATTCGAAACTGTGCCGCTGAGGTTGTTCTTAGACTGGGTGATTGCGGCAAGCTTAATTCTGGATACTATTGATGTGGAGTGAAACCTTAGAAAATTCTCAGGTCACCTGGCAAGAAGACCGATTTTATATCGGATCTTCAGTATTCGCTTTGTGGTCAGGGAGAATGCTTAATTTGAAGATAAGGTGATCTCGGTGACTCCCGCACGGATGGTTCTATGATGAAGTCGGGATGTTGTTGAGACTGCAGGTCCAGTGTATGGTCTTCCAGGTGGAGGTCTGAGCCATTACATTAGGCGCGATCAATATCTTCAGATGTTGTTTCCAGTGGACCGTTGACTTCTGACGTTACAGATGTCCCTCGGATACAAAGCAGTGCTGAAAATCTGCCGGTTGTTGAGAAGATGATTACGTAGGCGACGATAATCCGGGCGATTAATTCGTTTGAGCCATACATGACAACCGCACCTAATGGGATGTCGCCTGCCATGCTACAAAGGACGAGGCTGCATGCCTTGAGGCTCCTGGAGGGTAATTTTAGGGCTTGAGTTTAGCTTAGCTTTGTGCCGACTGCGTACCGGGGGGTTTGGGTCGTTTTCAATCCGGGTCACTCCCGTCCCAAGGACTTTAGGCCGTCTTTGGTTTTGAAGATACTTGAGAGACTATTGGATGCTGTTATCAGGGATTTTCTTGACCCATCGTTGGGGTGTAAGCGGCTACCAGCATATCTACACCAAATGCCGATCGGTTAATAGTGCCCTTCACGTCGTGATGCGTTACATAGAGTGGAACTTGGACAGATGACTTCATTTGGTAGCATTCTTGGATATAGAAGGGTCTTTAATAACGTGGAGTTGGGGTTCATACATCGATCTCTGGTTGCTATCGGAATCCCCCCTATTCCGGTGAACAGCATGGATGTTATGATCAAGGAACTATCAATGAATTAGTGGCTGAGGGTTCGGTGAGGAAGATTGGACTAGGGGGAGGAGTGGGGAGGGTTACCCCCTTCATGTGGCATTGGTTATCAATGGAAATCTCAGGTTCTTCGAGGAGGAAAGTTTGAATGTGGTTGCCTATGCTGATGTCATCGTCATTTTGGTTGGCGGTCACATTCTCTCTACTGTCATGGATATCCTTCAGGGGGTGCTGAGAAAGCTGTCGAGTTGGGCGAGGGCCAATGAGCTTGGCATAAACTCCAGGAAAACAGAGCAGTTGTTGCTCCCGAGAAGGAGGAGACGAGGCGAGCTCAGGGAGCGGTCCATGGTGGAGTTGAGCTGCCGCTCTTTTCGGTGGCTAAATAACTGGGCGTTATTCTTTGAACAGAAATTGAACTAAGGAACTTTGAGGACAGTGTCAATAGGGGGGCTGAGTGCGTTGGGGACTTAGACTGACTACGGTCCACTGGATTTGCACAGCTGTGTATTGGCCGATTCTCACCTATGGCTGCCAAGTGTGGCAGCGCGCTCTTGAGAAGGTGTGTCTTCGCGTTATGTTGAAGAAGGGGTAGGGTATTGCTACGGTGCTGATATCAGGCACGAGGAGGAGTGCTACAAGAGCAGCGCTGAATGAGATACTTGATCGGAAACCTCTGCACTTTTACAAGGGGTGTACTAAGTTGAATACTGACCTAAGACTGAGGGAGTCAGGGACTTGGCGCTCTTCGGTTTTCGGGCGTTTATGTTTTCTACGGTAGGCTGCTGGCGTGGGGCGATCATGTGACATTGGCGCCGCGACGGATTATGTGCCGGACGGATCTTTCTTCGATGGCTTACTTAAGGTTGTCTTCCAGGGCAGGAAGCTTTGATCAGGGGGCGTTCCGCCATTCTAAGCACCCTCTGTCTACACGAATAGTTGCAAGCTGGATGGGAGCACCGGGTTAGAGATTTTTGTTTAATTCCTAGGGATTAGGCAGTCAAGTAGGCTTGTGGATGGGTGCTGTGTCTTTCACTCAGATGTTTATGGGATCCTCAAGGCCTTGGAATGTTTTTCAGGCTGAGGTTTTTGCGATCATCAGGGCCCCTCTTAGACTGTGGGTAGTCAGGTAGCGCTGAAGGCCCTGGCTGCAGGTCTCGTATGGTCGAGGCTTGTGGAGGCTTGTCCGAAGATGCATAGAGCGCCTAAAACACTTAACGCCTGCTGTCAGATTGTGCTGGGTTTCGGGCCATCAAGAGGTGGCGAGGTAACGAAGTTGACAAGCTTGCCATATTTGGGTCGCTAATGGTCTTCGCCAGTTGGACGCCGATGCTGAACCCTCTTTTGAATTGGTTATTTGGGATGGTGGATTACTACTTTGACGAACGTGCTGACTTGGCATGGGCTGACTTTATAGGCTGCAGAGCTGCAGAGGCCCTGTGGCGGAAGTTAACTGGTCGGGGGCGTCGATTGTTCTCGAGATGGGGAAGCGTGACCATGAATTGTTAGTGAGAGCCCTGACCGGCTACTACCGTCCGTAAGGTCACTAATATCACTAATAGGCAAGGTGCTCGTGTAGATGAGGATTTCTGCAGAGCCTGTGGAGAAGAAGCGTAATTGGTAACGGTTGAGAATCTGATATGAGAAGATGATATGAAAAAGACGTAGGATTGTGAGTGAACACCTCTTCCATTCACCGAGCTCTCCGCAGTCTTCCGACCACCGAGTCATTCTGGGATTCTGCAAGGGTCTGGGATGGCGGTGCGGCCCCCTTCTCGGTGAGACTTTTTTGGTCTCAATGCCGGCTTTTTAGTTTCTATTCATATTTTTCGAATGACTTTTGTTTCTCTAATCTTTCCTTTTTTTATATACCCACCACCATAGGATGGGGGTATAAAGTATATATATTATAGATTGTCTCGACGTTCTGAGTCGATCTAGCGATGTCCGTCCGTTTGTCGAAATCACGATAGCGGTCGTGATTTAGCCGCTTGAAATTTTGCACATATACTTAATATTGATATAGGTCATTGGGGATTGCAATTGGGCAACATCGAACTCCCGATTTGATTTCTTGAGACCCTGGAAACCGCAATTTTTGTCCGATTTGGTTGAAATTTTGCATGTAGTGTTCCGTTGTGACTGTCAACAACTGTGTAAAGTATAGTGAAAATCGGTATATAACCTCCCAGATAAACCGATATCCCGATTTTACTTCATCACAAGCCGCAATTTTCATTCGATTTAGCTGTCTGTCTGTTAAAATCTGATATGAGCTGAAACTTTTCACAGATTCTTTTTTTGTCCATAAGCAGGTTAAGTTCGAAGATGGGCTATATCGGACCACATTTATTATCCGATTTTGCTGAAATTTGGGACAGTGAGTTGAATAAGGGCAGTCGACATCCTTCGTCAATTTGGCCCAGATCGGTTCAGATTTGGATATAGCTGCCATATAGACCAATCTTTCGATTTAAGGTTTTGAGCCCAAAAATGGCGCTTTTTTGTCCAATGTTGTCGAAATTTGCGACGGTGAGTTATGTTAGGCCCCTAGGCATTTTCCTGCGATATGGTCAAGATCGGTCTAGATTTGGATATAGCTGCCATATAGACCGATCTCTCGATATTAGGTTTTGGGCCCATAAAATGCGCATTTATAATCCGATTTCGCCGAAATTTGGGACAGTGGGTTGAGTTAGGCCAGTCGACATCCTTCGTCAATTTGGCTCTGATGGGTCCAGATTTGGATATAGCTGCCATATAGACCGATCTCTCGATTTAGGGTTTTGGGCCTAAATAAGGCGCATTTTTTGTCCGATGTCATCGAAATTTGGGACGGTGAGTTGTGTTAGGCCCTTCGACATCTTCCTGCAATATGGTCTAGATCGGTCTAGATTTGGATATAGCTGCCATATAGACCGATATCTCGATTTGAGGTTTTGGGCCTATAAAAAGCGCATTTATTATCCGATTTCGCCAAAAATGTAGGACAGAAAGTTGTGTTAGGCCCTTCGTCAGCCATATTCAACGTGGTCCAGATCGGTTCAGATTTGGATATAGCTGCCACATAGACTGATCTTTCGATATATGGTTTTGGGCCTATAAAAGGCGCATTTATAATTCGATTTCGCTGAAATTTGGAACAGTTGGTTGCGTTAGGTACTTCGCCAACATTCATCAATTTGGCCTAGATCGGTCCAGATTTGGATGTAGCTGCCACACAGACCGATCTCTCGATTTAAGGTCTTAGGCTCATAAAAGGCGCATTTATTGTCCGATTTCGCCGAAATTTGGGACAGTGAGTTGTGTTAGGCCCTTCGTCAGCCTTCTTCAATTTGGCCCAGACCGGTTCAGATTTCGACATGGCTGCCATATAGACCGATCTCTCGATTTATAGTCTTGGCCCCATAAAAGCCACATTTATAATCCGATTTCGCTGACATTTGACACAGTGACTTATGTTAGGCTTTTCGACGTCCGTATCGTACATGGTTAGAATCGGCTTATTATACAAAATAAAATCAATATTTGTTCTACAAAATTGAACAATGACTTGTACTTACTAGACAATGAGTGAATGTCCGTGCCGAATTTGGTCTAAATCGGACCATATCTCGATTAAGCTTTTATGGGAACATTAATTATGCATTTTTCACCGGATTGTGACGAAAGGTGGTTTACATATATACCAGAGGTGGTGGATATCCAAAGTTCGGCCCGACCGAACTTAACGCCTTTTTCTTGTTTCCTTTGCGATTAACACAATGTACTAGAAGTCTCCGAGCGAAGCGGTTGGCAAATGCGTTTGCCAGACGCGTGTCCTGTTATTTAACCTAACCTAATGTAGGGCTCCCATATGAGAAAGGCGTTTCTTCCATAACTTTGGTGATCTTGCAAATCTATCAATGAGAAGTCTCCATACCATGTCTATGACAGCGGCTGAACAAATGTAGATATCCGCTTAAAATTTGGCGGAGAAACTTCGTATTGATGTAGGTCGTTGGGGAATGCACATGGACCCTATCGATTCAGATTTGGATTTAGCTCCCGTATAAAGTTGTCCTACGATTTGACTGCTTACGCCCTTGATGTCGCCGCTATTATCGGATATGGCAGACATTTTGCTTGTAATGTTTTTTCGTAACTGCGAACATCTGTGGTAATCATGTTTCGAATCGGTCTATAAACTGATATAACTTCTATATAAACCGTTCTCCCGATTTGGCTTAAATTTTCCTCTTAGCATTCTGTTACGGCAACGATGCTAAGTAGGATCGAAATCAGAAAACAATCTGACCGATACCCATATTAACCGATAACCGATATATCAATATGAAATTTTATGAACTTGAAGTGCATTTTCCAAAACCCGTCGTAAGATCCAAATGGGTCTACAATCTGATGTAGCTCCCATATCAAATGATATCACGGTTACTCTTTTATTAGGCAGTATTTCTCCCAAAACTCTTTTGATTTGGCAGACATTTTACACATAAGGTACAGAAGTTCCATTCAACTTAGTTCGTTTCTTGAAATTATTAGTAAAATCCATGTTGTTTGTTCCCAAGATTCCTACCGGCCGAACTTGGCACATTGTTACTTGTTCTGTTCTTATCTCACCTGATTTGTCCCTTCATCTTGTTTCAACTATGTCTTCAGTTTAATGCACTAGCTTTCCCTAGCATATGCAATGATTTTTGCACAGCAGTAAATGCTTAATGTATGCACAGACTTTCCTAGCAATGACATTAGTCTTGCAAATGCATATTTTATGTCTCATTGAAATTAATGACCACTCCGAAACAACAGCTTTCGCTTTTAATCTGTAAACACAGCAAGCATCTTCAGTATTTATGTTTTTATTCTTGTCGCCTCTTTGCTTTTGCTTGGTTCTGTGAAAGTGGATTTCTTCATATAATTACACATTGTTTGTTGTCATAATTACAAGCTCATCCTTGCTATGTGACGCATGCTGATACAGAAACAGATGCATGAAGGCTTCCATGTCTGGCACTGCGCTCCATTTGTTGTCGTCAGCGCCGGCCTTCATCCAATCCCATACACTGCACTCCACTCCATACCATACTGCAGTGATTTTTTTTTGTTTGTTTGTTTGTCGACTTTCTTAAGAATTATTGTCTGTGACAGTTGGCAGCTCGGTTGGATGTTGGCCGTTTGTCGTTTGTTGTCGTCTGCTGCAATAGAACCCAAACCAAATGAGATCTGAAAGAATTGAAATGGAGCCGAGCTGTGAGAAACAACAAAAACAAACGCTTGAACAACGACTTTTCTTTTATGCTGGTGTTTACTTTCAGTGCGGCTAAAAGCCTTAATGGAGGAAGGTTCTCCTCCCCTTTTCTCACACAATGCTTTGTGCTCAAATGTTGCTGCTGCATTATGTTGCCTACTTTCAGGCTAATGTTCTCATTCTATCAACTCCCATTATATTCTTTGTCTTCTGCGGTGTGCTGCTACCATTTGACAGTCCAAACTTTCTTAAAGCAAGAGTGATGCATGTTGCATTTCAATTTTGTTTGTCTTTTTATTTTTGTCCTTTGAATTCAGCCAAGAAATAGGGATGTGCAACAGCTTGTGTTTATTGCCAAAAAGAAACGTAAAAAGCAGCCAGACAAAGCAAGATTAATAATTTGCAGTAGGAGGAATTTGTTATAAAGGTTTCATGGCTATTAGGCACTTTGTCGTTTCAGAAGCTATGGGAGGGGTAGTTAATTTGTTCCTGAGATGTTCGCAAAGTGTAATGTGGGGGCATGACATTTCTTATTTTATTTAAGGAACTTATTGCGCCTGCAAGGGTTGTTAAAGTTAACCTAATTTTGTTAGAAGTCTTAAAAAATATAAAATGGTAGTGGCTAATGCACTACCGCTACCAAAAACATTAAAACAATTAAATTTTTGAAGAAAATTAGGTTGAAAGGTAAGGAGTCGTCACAGAATACTACGTGCAAAATTTTAGCTCAATCGGTCAATAATTGCGGCTTCTAGGGGTTGAAGATATCAAATCATGAAATCGGTTTATATATCTGGATATTAACCACCTTCGACCATACTTGCCTCGGTCGTTGGAGGTCCTAACAAACATTTCGTGGAAAATTTAAGCCTAAGTTCCTAAATTGGTATAGATTCTTTAGGTATTTTGGTATAGACCGTTCGGAGGCTATGTTAACATATGGACCGATTTAAATAATATTCGGCAAGGATGTCGAGGATCTAAACACAAATCATTGTGCCAAATGTTAAACCGACGTCAATCACGAAGGAACTGGAGTTGGTGGGCATCAACTCTACCATAAGAAGATTTATTAATAATTCACTTACTAAAAGATGCATTACGGCAGGCTTGGGATCTGTGGATCTAAAAAGATGTACTGTCTCTTTTACTTTAGAATATAGCCATTAACAAAATATTATTGTCTCTCGAAGAAAAAGGTTTAAAGATGGGGGGAAAAAAATTGCCCAGCACTCTAGGAGATAAATTTCAGGAAGCTCTAAGTTCTCTTCAGCAGGAGATACAAATTGCCTACAGTGGCACATGTCTCCATGGGAGGAAAGAATGTTCCAATTACAGAAAGCGCAAAATACTTGGGTGTTTTGCTACACAGGAAATTGAACTTCAAATCCAACATTTTGGAAAGGGCAAGGTGGGCAACTCTTGCCCTATACACCTGCGAGAGAGCCATTGGCAAAAGTTGGGGGTTTAGACCGGGCATCATGCTTTGGGTATATACAGCAGTTGTCAGACCTATAATGTTATATGGTGTTGTGGTCTGGTGGACGGCGCTCCAAAAGTCCACCTACTGTTCAATACTCAACCGGATCCAAAGGATGGATTGCTTCTGCATCACAGTCGTACTGAGGAGGACATATTGCTGCGGTTACTGCCGTGAGGATAAGGGAGCTTTCTCTTTAATTTTGTGGCAGCTACGGGCATTGTGTTATCCTTGACAAAATATCTGATGTTCCAGTGCGGTTTACACCCTACCTGAGACTCTTTTTGATAAAAAGTACTGTACCACTATTTCTGATAGAACAGATTGGAACTGCTATCGTAGTTCCAATTGGTAATAGAAATTCCATAGGCTTCTATACGGATGGTTCCAAACAAAACGACCAGATCGGCTTTGGGGTGTATTCAAAAGATCTAGAACTGGTCACATCAAAAAGATTGCCCAACCACTGCCGTGTATATCCAGGGGAGATCTTTGCAATTAATGAAGTGGTGTAATGGCTAAGATTTAATGACATTATGACAATTGGCATAAATATCTTCTTAGACAACCAGGCAGCCATTAAATCCCTGGAGAACGTATTTCTGAACACAAAAGCCGCCCTGGACTGTCGCAGATCTCTCAACGAAATGGCTGAACAGTTCAAAATTCACCTGTCAGGGTCACAAAGAGGGGACTGTGAGCATTCTAAAACTATGTGGTCTAATCTAGACTTGAAGAGGTCTACCGCTTTGTTGTCACTGGCTAGAACAGACGTCTCAGTCATTGTGTCGGTTATGGCAGGTCCCTGTCTAATCGGAAAACATGCTGACAGGCTAAAGGTTGCCAGCAACGATTTTTGCAGACGCTGTGAAAACATCGAAGAAGAAGAGCCTATAAAACACCTTCTGTGTGTGTGTGTCCGGCACTAGCAGTTTGAAGGAGCTCCACTTTAGGTTCTCATTTCTTTGAGAACCTGTCTGATTTAGCGGATGTGAACATTCGTATGTTACTGGGCTTTTTAAAGAGATCTGGATATTTCAATGGCAGGAACTAGAAGGCATCTTCCTTTTTCTGTTCCTGTGGTATCACAATGGACGAAAATGAGTCTGAGGGCAGACTGCCACTTTAACCTAAGTTCCTAAATCAGCATAGATCGTTCTATATGGTGGCTATATGAAGATATTTACCGATTTAAACCATAGTCGAAAAGGATGTCGAGGATCTTAATACAAATCACTGTGCCAAATTTCATCGAGCTCGGGTAATAAGTGTGACTTTTAGGGTCTAGCACCTCAAATCAGAATATCGGTCTATATGGAGGTCTATTAGGATCATATTCAGCGGGGATTTCGGGGATCCAAACACAAATTTTTGTGCCAAATTTCAGTCAAATCGAATAATAAAGACAGCTTTTATGAACCTAAGATCCTAAATCAGGAGGTTATCTATATGGAGGCTATATCAAGACATAGTCTGATATGATAGATAGATCCTAAATCAGTAGATTTATCTATATGGGGGCCATATCAAGATATAGTCTGATATAGCTCATCTTCGAGCTTATCTTGCCTATAAAAAACAAAAAAATCTGTGAAAAGTTTCAGCTCAATAAGTTGGTTTTTATACTCTCCACCATAGGATGGGGGTATACAAATTTCATTATTCTGTTTGTAACACCTCGAAATATGCATCTAAGACCCCAAAAAGTACATATATTCTTGATCGTCATGACATTTTACGTCGATCTAGCTGTACCCGTCCATTGTACGTCCGTCCGTCCATCTGTAAAGCTAGACTTTTTATTAGTGTAGGCCAGTTGGGATTGTAAATGGGCCAAATCATTCCATGTTTTGATATAGCTGCCATATAAGCCGATCTTGGGCCTTGACTTCTTGAGCCTCTAGACGGCGAAATTCTACTCCGTGGTGTTTTTTTTATGACTTCCAGTAACTGTGCTAAGTATGGCGCAAATCGGTACATAACCTGATATAGCTGCCATAAAAACCGATTCTTGAGCTTCTAGAGGGCGCAATTCTCATTCCGATTTGGTAGAAATTTTGTACAACGGTTTCTCCTACATCCTTCATACGTGTTCAATATGGTCTGAATCGATCTAAAGCTTGATACAGCTCACATATAAACCGATCTCCCGATTTTGCTACTTGAGCCCAAACAAGGCGCAATTCTTATGCGATTGGAATGAAATATTACACCATGACTTATACAATGTTCAGCATTCAATTTATTTATGGTCCGAATCGGATTAAAACTTGATATAGCTTCAATAGGAAAACAGTTCTTATTCATTATTCTTTGTTCGACTAAAAAGAGATACCGCTCAAAGAAATCGAAAATGCGATCCATGACGGAGGGTATATAAGATTCGGGCCGGCCGAACTTAGCACGCTCTTAATTGTTAAAGACTGTATCGTGATTTCAACACACAGGCGAACGAATGGACATAGAAATATTGTCCTAGAATTTCACGAGGACCAAGAATATGTATACTCTTTGGGGTCGAAAATGACTATTTCGACGCATGCAACTATATGCCCCTGAAAGTATGCTTTAAAATCTTAGTACACAATTTTTCGTATTGTTATTCCATTGCATAGCTTAACATTTATTTATATTCACTCATGAAAATTCTAATCTCTATACACTTTCTTCAAGTTAATCATTTTAAATGTTCCTTATCTTGTTGGACAGTTGGTTTTCCCCGAGCCAGTTTAACTTTTCCACCCGACCGACATGGCTTGGCAAACTCATTTCTATGCTCAAGGATTTCACATAGAGTCATGGTATCTTTTTCACTTCGTCCACATTTAACACTTAAATGTTGTAGGAACATTTTACATGATTTGCATAAAAATTAGTTACGTTTTTCTCTGCCATTTCATCTGTTTCATGTTTCGGTTGCTGTAACACGTTTCCATTTTTATTTCACTTCGTATCTGTGCTTTTCTGCGCACAGTCTAAGTCTAAGCCATGGAAATGTGTTTCAAGTTTATAAATTTGGAAAGTGTTTTAAGTGAGTTTTATTTTTGTTGTTGCCATTTTGTATCTGTGCGGTTGTTGTGGTGCTCACTGCACTTGCAGGGGTATGAAGTAGCAGCATGAGTTTAAGTTCAAGTGAAAGAAAAAAATTGTTATTCCTAAACCGCATAGATATAAATGTAATTCAAAATATAAAACTTAAAGTTTTGTTTCTAAAAGGATTGGCAAGAAACAATTTTCTTCCATGAAATTTACACGAAAATTATATATTGTGGCTGGTGTGCTATTTTGACGAAATTGGGGTCATGGAAAATTGCATAAAGGATGTGAAGCTTAAGCTTGGCGCATACTATGTCTGGTGGTAGGTGAAAGTATAAGTATCCGATCTAAACAATTTCCGCTTTTATGAGCCTAAGATCTTCAATCGGCAGATCAGTCTTTATGGCAGCTATATTGAAAGAGGGTTTGATCTGGACCATATTCGGTTCGGATATTGGGGAGTAATTCGTTGTTCCAAATATCAACCATATTGGGCAATAAATGTCTCTTAGTATGTTTTACATGGCATCAATATCGAATTATGATACGATTCAACCAGTTTAATATCCCAATTTTTAAGGCTGTGGTCAGATTACAACCCACAGAACGCCCGACGGTTATGGTTACATTATCGTAAATTTCAATTTAGCGGACTGGAGAAGCGCTTTCTAGAGATGGAGGAAAGTTAACCAAGCATTGGACTCAATCAGGAAAGAGTATTTACGGGCATAATGACTTTTCCTGAGGAGGATAAGGATTGAGGATCTGAATTATCTTTTCTCTTCTGCAATGTCAGAAACAATTAATCTAACGAAGCGAGAGGATGTTAAAGATCAATATCCCATTTTATATACCCACCACCGAAGGATGGGGGTATATTCATTTTGCCATTCCGTTAGCAACTCTTCGAAATATCCATTTCCGACCTATAGAGGATGTATATTCTTAATCAGCGTAAACATCTAAGACGATCTGTCCGTCTGTCCGTCCGTCTGTCCTTCTGTCTGTCCGTCCGTCTGTCCATCCGTCTTTTCGTCCGTCTGTCTGTCCGTCTGTCCGTCCGTCTTTCCGTCCGTCTGTCCGTCCGTCTGTCCGTCCGTCTGTCCGTCCGTCTGTCCTTCTGTTGAAATCATGCTACAGTCTTTAAAAATAAAGATATTGAGCTGAAACTTTGCAAAGATTCTTCTTTTTGTCCATAAGCAAGTTAAGTTCGAAGATGGGCTATATCGGATTATATCTTCATATATTGTAGACCGATCCGTCGATTTAGGGCCTTAGACCCAAAAAAGGCGCATTTATTGTCCGATTTTGCTGACATTTGGAACAGTGAGTTGTGTTAGGCCCTCCAATATCTTCATTCAATTTGGCTCAGATCTGTCCAGATTTGGATATAGCTGTCATATAGACCGATTTCTCGATTTAAGGTCTTAGGCTCATAAAAGCCACATTTATTATCCGATTTTGCCGAAATTTGGAACAGTGAGTTGTGTTAGGCCCTTCAATATCTTCCTTCAATTTGGCTCAGATCCGTCCAGATTTGGATATAGCTGACATATAGACCTATTTCTTCAGGTCGTGCGCCAAAAAAAGACGCATTTATTGCCCGATGTCGCCGAAATTTGTGACAGTCAGTTAGATTAAGCCCCTGGACATATATCTGCAATATGGCACAGATCGGTCCAGATTTGGATATAGCTGCCATATAGACCGATCTCTCGATTTAAGGTTTTGGGCCCATAAAAGAGCATTTATTGTCCGATTTTGGGACATGGTTAAATTATCTATAATTTGAAGTTGGGGAGCTAGGGTAGCGCCTTCTATAGATAGAGAAAAATGAGCCAAGCGCTAGACTCAATGGGAAGAGTACTTACGGACATGATGACTTTGCCCGACGAGGATAAGGATCGAGGATCTGAGTTATGATTCTACTCCCGTTTCCCTTCTGTAATGACAGAACCCACTATTCTAACTAAGCGGGAGGATGTTAAAGGCCAAGTAAACGAGAGGAGCCTATCAAAAAGGCTTTCTTCTATCTACGAAGGTTTGTCCAAACTCACTTGGAGGGAAAAGGAACATGGAAAGCGGTTCTTGGTAACAAGAAAACGGATCCTGACGTGGAGAAGATGTCAAAACCCCTAAGTGCACTTCCCTCTGTGAAGAAACGAGAGTTGATACTTCTACACCCGATGTGCAATTGAAGAATGTGGACACAAAGTCGCAGCTTATTCACCTCGAATCTGTAGAATCGAGAAATACCTCACAATAAGAAGGGTGCAGAGATCGAGGGGATTAATTCTGGTTGGTGTTCCTAGACGTGCCCCAGCAATCACTTTGGACCAGAATCTGCAACTGCCAATGAGATTTTCATCTCAACTGGGAAGAGTTCCTTGCCACTCTTTGACTTCGACGGACCGTCTGTTATGCTTTAGACTGTTTCTCTTGCAAAATCTACCTTGTTGTTATCCCTTGCAAAAACAATAAGATTAATCGAGAAGACTCAGCCCTCGGTGAAAATGGGGCAAAATGATGTTATTGATGTGTTGTGTTTTATAATTCGTCAGCTTGGTGCTGGTTTTTGGCAGGGGTTGTTTCGTTTGTCCACCAGCATAATCGCAAGCGCAAATTCACCCATTAACATTCCATTAACTAACAGCAGGATTACTTCTCCCGTATCACTGAGTGTGGTCCGATTCAAGTTTTAGCTCAATGATAATGGACCTCGTTTTTATTGCCAAGTCCGAACTACAAATATTACCGCAAAAATTCAGCGTTATAAGCGTACATGGCGAACTCTGTGCTACCGCAGGCGTAGAGTTACTGCCCTTAGATAGCTGGAGCAGCAGCATAGTATTTTTTGCACGGAGCCAATTAAATGGGCTTAGTCAAAGTTATAAGTTGAGTAAACAAGAAGTCTACAACAGAAGTTAAGCGTTTATTCAAACAGGGAGTGAACAAGTTCTTCAGGTTCCACAGAGGGCTCTCTAAGTACCCGAGCTAGCTTGGATCACTCTGAGTGATGACGGATTTTGGACGGAGTCTAATTGTGAAAATCTCGTGTTACCGACTGTGACGCAAGTGTTTCGTCAATCCAGTGTCTCGCACTCGAGCTCAAGTGTCATCTCAAGGTATCAGATCCGAAACCTCTTCTTATCCATTAAGGTTTTCTATAGTCGCCTGATTATTCCGCGGTGCTAAGACATTTTCCTTTCCCATCGACATCTAGAATAGTCTCCAGTGCCTCATTAAAGGCAACACATTTTCTAAACCAATTGCTTTCATGCAGCCACAAACTTACATGTGGACGTAGCAATCCTTGATAAGCTCCCTTTGGGGAACAAGGTCTTTACGGTGCATAGACCCGATCCCGAGAGAACGAACCTGTTGGAATGTTCTTAAGCTACACTTCCTCTGCATCACAGTGCACGATACTACTAAGATGAACGTCCTTATTGGTCTAATCACGCACCTGTAGAACCCGTATACTCTCTTCTGAACAAGGTTCCATTCGAGTGTACGGCCCGTCTATATAGCGCCCAATATCTGCAAGCATTCTTGGTACGCTTCTGGATGGAAACATGGCTTATCGACTTACCTTCGACTTCCTCGTAAGCAATCAGAGTTCAGTCTTCTTCGGATTAACGTTCAGACCCATATCTGCTTCTATCTCCAAGACCCTTTCGGAATAGTTTATTCGAAATCCTGCCACTTAATGAAAGTAATTGACATTTACTGCTGCGTACCAGACAGGTTTAAACCCTTCTTCAGTAAGCATCCAATTATGTAAGATGGTTACCTATGGGATGGCGATAAAAGGTCCCTAATCCAACTGTTTGAACCATTTAACAATTATGGGTTGCCCAAAAAGTAATTGCGGATTTTTCATATAGTCGGCGTTGACAAATTTTTTCACAGCTTGTGACTCTGTAATTGCATTCTTTCTTCTGTCAGTTATCAGCTGTTATTTTTAGCTTGCTTTAGAAAAAAAGTGTAAAAAAGTATATTTAATTAAAGTTCATTCTAAGTTTTATTAAAAATGCATTTACTTTCTTTTAAAAAATCCGCAATTACTTTTTGGGCAACCCAATACAACCCGTAACAGATTTGTTATTTTTTGGAAACACATTTTATGTCACTCAAGGAAAGATACCCTTATACAGTCTTATAAACTAGACGGTAAGTGATTTGCGTCTGTTTCCAAGGAAACGACAGATCTAGAGCCTGGGAGTAGGCTTAGAAGCTGCGGTGGTGGTATCAACCCGTAGCATGTTGTATGTTACTGAGACCTCGACTAAAAGAGTCTGTCAACTGGTTTGCAGGGGCTTTTGACGAAGACACATGCAAGGCCGCTTCGGCAGCACTAAAGGTTCTCCTGATGGCAGGGGGATTTGACGTGGTTCTTATGCAGGAACCATGGGTGTTTGGGGGAATGGTTCGTGGACTAAGAACCACGTCAAAAACCCCCTGCCATCAGAAGAACCTTTAGTGCCGGCGAAGCTGCCTTGCATGTGTCTTCGCCAAAAGCCCCTTCAGAGAATGGGAGACACAGAGCCTGTATTCTTGCAAAGACTAGTCTAAATAGTTTTCTTTTCCATCGCTAAGCTCTGAAGATTCAGAAGCCTGCCTTGATATTAATAAGTCTCATTACTGACTGACTTTCATATGGTAAGGCACACGATTCAGAAATGATGTTTTCAAGTTTTAAGTTGCTGGTTGAAGCCGCTCCTGCAGAACCTCAAGTGATGATCATCTACATCATCAAATATGAGAAAGTTTGGTTATCAACGAAAGGGGTGAGCTAATTATCGAATTTATCATAAGCAGAAATCAGGCAATTTGTAATAAAGGAAATAAATCGCCCTTTATTACCAGGAATAGGCAAGAGGTACTAGTTGTTACTTTTGTATCAGGGAATGTCAGCGGAAGGATATGTGGTTGGATGATCACAGCTTCTCTGATCATCGCTATATTAACCTCAACCTCGTAGAAAAAACTGCAGAAATGGTCCCTCGGCTAAACAGAAGAAAGGGGGATTTGGAAACTTTTCAGCACACATTATGCACTACCATCCCCTCTTCACCTGAAAAGGAAGTGGATATAGACATAATGGTCAGGCGGGTCACAAAGGCTCTTTAATGACTCGCCTATGTAAGTATGTCCTAGAGACAAACAAGGGGCAAACAGCGACAGCCATGGTGGACCCCAGAACTGGTTAATCTAAGGATGGGTTGTAGAAAACATGGCGAAAGTCACAAGAACACTACTCGATTGGAACGTCTATAAAACTGAGCCAAATCGCACCATATTTGGATATAGCTGCTATATAAACCGATCTGCCAATAAAGGGTCTGAAGTCCATAAGCTTCATTTATTACCCGATTTTGCTGAAATTTCAAACAGTGAGTTGTTTTAAGCCTCCCGACATCCGACCTGAGTATGGTACAGATCGGACTATATTTCGATATAGCTGCCATATAGACCGACCTGCCGCTTAAGGGTCTAAGGCCCATAAAAGTTTCATTTATTACTCGATTTCGCTGAAATTTGAAACACTGAGTTGTTTTAAGCCAACTGACGTCCGACCTGGATGTGGTTCAGATCGGACTATATTAAGTTATAGACTCGATCGCGGAGGAACGAACCTGTTGTAACATACTTATATTACACTTATTCTTCATCGCCGTTCAAGATTCTATTATTCGTTTTGTCATGCTCCTTTTACATCAGTAGACTAACTTCGGCACTAGGTTCCATTCAAGTCTACTTGGATGCCTACATAGTGCCCAACTTCTGTGGGCATTCTCGGTACGCTCCTCAAGTGATTAAGGCTCCTTGAATCGGCTTACGTCTTCCACGTAAACAATCGGAATCCAGTCTTCTCTGGTTTAACGTTCAGACCCCAATCGGCTATCTACTATATTTAAGGCCCTTTTTGAACAGCTAATTTTTGATTCCCGCCTCTTATTGGAAGTAGTTAACATCCTTTGCGTACCAGACAAGTTCAAATCCTTCTTCACTCCATGATTGGCTTTTTATAATGTTTCCTTATAGGATTGGCGATTAAATACCACATGTGGCGTGGTCTGTACAACTCTTTGCATTATCTTGATCTCATCGGTCTCACAATTTATCCAACTGTTCCTTAGCATATGGCTTATTCACTCTCTAGGGAAACGTTCCTCCCGGTATTAGTCTAAAGATTGTTTATTTTACAACATAAGTTCCCCAAAATTTTAATTAATGGAACTTGTTTCGCTTTGTTTTCCAAACAATTTCAATATCATATTTAGTTTTGTTCTTCTTTCTAAACTTCAAAATAGTTTCTAGAGAAATCCATTAACGAACTTTTAATTTTCAGCTTTCCATAGCCAAAAGAAATTCTTTTATAGTCATATCACATTTTTTGTATAACACCAGTAGTTAAAGTGCTTCTTTTCTTCTAATAGCTAATTGATATTCTAAACGTGCTTTCCCAACGAAAGGTGAAAATAGACTACAAAATCGAGTAATCCCTTCAGCTAGATAATAAATATTATTTAATAAAATTTGGTTATGGTTTCAACTATAAAACATACAAACTTACTAGTCTATTCTATTTTTCACATACCCAACAAACATTTTGCATGATTTTAGAAAAGCGTTCGTCCCCGCGATTAATAAAGTAATCTTCTGGACGATTTTTATGCGATTATTCTTCCGGTTGAGTCGCGAAGCACTCTTATCATTGTGTAATCCATTGCGTGTGCGGAAGTCTCAGCAACTATTCGCAACGATACTCTTACAACCCATTGCGTTATAATCGTCTGTATGACTCGTGAAACACTCTTCTAGGTTATCATTGGACGATCCATTGCGATTGCAGAAGTTTTAGCAACTATTCGCGACGATTCGTCTGTATGACTCGTGAAACACTATTCTAGCTAAGTATTGGACAATCCATTGCGTGTGCGGAAGTTTAAGACACTCTTTGCGACATTTTTTACGCTATTCATTGCATTATAATCGTCAAGAAGATTTGTTTATAAATCGTCTGTGTTAACTTTTCACGATTGGTTTTATTTTCATGTCTGGCGCATGTAGGACTTGTATATTATTACGTTATTCGACGATTGGTACATGTTATGAAGAATATGACTAGTGATACAATTTTTTTATACCCTCCCCCATAAATTAAAGGAATGCTGATTTCGTCATTCTGTTTGTAACTACTCTTGATCGTTGTGACATTTGATGTCGATCTAGCCATGTCCGTCCGACTGTCTGTCGAAAGCACGCTAACTTTCGAAGGAGTAAGGCTAGCCGCTTGAAATTTTGCAAAAATACTTCTTATTAGTGTAGGTCGGTTGGGATTGTAAATGGACCATATCGGTCCATGTTTTGATAAAGCTGCCATATAAACCGATCTTGGGTCTTGATTTCTTGAGTCTCTAGAGGACGCAATTCTTATCCGATTTGACTGAAATTTTGCATGTGGTGTTTTGGTATCACTTCCAACAACTGCGCTAAGTATTTTTTAAATCGATACATAACCCGATATAGCTGCCATATAAACCGATCTTGGGTCTTGAGTTCTTGAGCCTCAAGAGTGCGCAATTCTTATCCGATTGGAATGAAAATTTGCACGACGTGTTTTGTTATCATATCAAACAACTGTGCCGAGTATGGATCAAATAGGTCTATAACCTGATATAGCTGTCATATAAACCGATCTTGGGTCTTGACTTTTGGGGCCTCTAGAGGGCGCAATTCTTATCCGATTTGAATGAATTTTTGCACGAAGTTTTCGTTATGATATCCAATAACTGTGTCAAGTATAGATCAAATTGGTTCATAACCTGATGAAGCTGTCATATAAACAGATCTGGGGATTTGACTTCTTGAACCTTTAGAGGGCGCAATTCCTATCTGATTTTGCTGAAATTTTGCATGACTTATTTTATCATGACTTTCAACAACTGTGTCAAATCGATTCATAGCCTGATATAGCTGCCATATAAACCGATCTGGGATCTTGACTTCTTGAGCCTCTAGAGGTCGCAATTATTATCGGATTTGCCTGACGGATCCTTTCATGACCATCATACGTTTTTTTATGGTGTAAATCGGTCTATAGCCTGATACAGCTCCCATATAAATCGGTCTCTCTATTTTGCTTCTTGAGCCCCCAAAGGGCGCAATTCTTATTCGAATTGGCTGACCATTTACATAGATCTCCAATTTATATGTAATTTAATTGTGGTCCAAAGCGGACCATATTTTGATATCGCTCTAAAAGCAAAGCAAATCTTTTCTTATATCCTTTTTTGCCTAAGAAGAGATGCCGGGAAACGAACTCGACAAATGCAATCCATGGCGGAGGGTATATAAGATTCGGCCCGGCCGAACTTAGCAAGCTTCTACTTGTATAAATTTTTTTCGTGGTTTTAAATTTTTTGATGAACAACTAATCTTGATATACATTTCAGGACCTTTCAAGCGAATAATGCTTAACTCCTTTAGATCAATATTTAATAAATGTTCCATTTTTTATTCGGCCAGGCGAGTAATGCCCAACTCTTCTTGAAGACTTTTTTATAAACAATACCATGGCAGCCGTTGGTACGCACTGGATTGATTCGTGGGAATCATAATCGGCAAAGGCTGACGCCTCAATGGACGTGTTCGTCCTCTTTTCATCATGGAAGAGGCATATCCCAGAGTGCCTTTTTCGAACGCTTCTAGTCCGTGCCACTGGTTCTGTTCGGTTTGCCTGAACCGCCTCCATAACCGGTACATGGAGTGGGTACATTTCCAATCTTGCTCTGGCATTACGTCACTACGGGAGTATAGTCACACTGAATATGTTGCAAGGTGCTGTGCGAACATAGACAGCAGTGGGTCACAAGCGTCGTCGCCTTCTGAGTACTCGTTGTTGGACTATGTGACCCCCGCGACCACTCCCGTCCGCCAATATACGCAATATAAAGCTGACCAACACCTGCAGCCTGCACAGTTGCCACGGATACAATTCGTGCTTCGTTTGGATCCCTTAAGGAATGAAGGTAGGGGATTGACCTTCGTGATACACCATTCCGTGCAGTATAGACCCATCTCGCTTGCACCTGGCTCTGACGACCCCAATATAGAGTGCATGGTGAAAGCAGTCAGGTCCTGTACTGCCGAGATAGAGCTATAAAACGCGTACATACCGCCGGTTGGCAGCAGTGACCCAGTCAATGCCCAAGCACACTAGCCCGACATAAGTAGGCTACTGTCTGGCCATAATCGTCTGGTTGTAGGAGACTTAAATGCGCCTCACATTGCTTTGGCAAAGCAGATTAAACGTTTTGCACGGTGAATGAGGACGACCCTACTAGGATCACGATTACACTTGTAACAGCTCGCCTGACATTTCATTGCATCTCCTGATCTCCTGAGAGACGTATCCTGGCAAGCCGTCATTTCTTTGGGATCAGACCACTTCCCCATAATTCTCACCATCCCGACTTCCTAACCTCTGACTGCCGGACTTCAAAGGATACATTAATCGCCGTTTCAGTGAACTGACACCCGCCGAGAGGAAATTCCGAGTTATCATTTACGCAGCAGCCGCTCGCTTTGTACCAACCGGTCGAATACCCCAGGTGAGGTCCAATTTCCCGGCGCAGGCAGTGGCACTCACAGACGAGCGTGCTGGAATTCGTTTTAACGACCCCATTAACCCCAGAAGCAGGTAGCTGAATCTGGAAATAAACAGGGTAGTCAACGAACATAAGCAGAATTTGTTGCTGGAACACTTGGAGCAATGTAACTGGTTTAGGCAAGCTGTGGTCTACTCTTTGGTCACTCTCGAACCCCGGTAGACGGGATGACAGGAACTCTGTTACTTTTTGTGACGTAACTGTGACGGATTCGAAAAGATGCGCCTGGTCTCGAACCCCGGTAGACGGGATGACAGGAACTCAGTCACTTTTGCTGACGTAAGTGTGACTGATTCGAAGAGATGCGCCAGGTTGTTCGACCGTCAATTTATTGTTCATCTCGAGAAACAGAGCTCGGAAGAGAGCCATTCGCCGTGTCCGTGGTATCCGAGCCGAAGAGCAGCCATCACAATTTACCGTGGACCAAGTTACGAATGTCATCGGTGGCGCCAAATCATCCAAGGCCTTGAGCCCCGAAGGAATCTCTACACTGATGCTGCAGAATCTGGATCAACCTGGAGTCGAGTACCTTACGACTGTCCTTAACCTGTCTTTGAACACTCTTAAAGTACCCGATCCAGTCATCGGGTGAGCTGAGTTATCCCTCTACTGAAGCCTGGAAAGGTTCCGAGTAAGAGGCAGTCGTGCAGACCGATCACCAGCAGTCAAGACACTTGAAGGACTACTCCTCCCGTGCCTTGTTGGAGAATTTCCATTCGCCAAGCATCAGCATGGATTTCGACGGCTGCATAGCACAACAACTGCTCTACCTGCCATCACCGCTTACATTTGCCGAGACTTCAATCATCCCAGGTCATATGATAGGACTTGCCTCGTGGCACTGGAACTATCGAAGACATTCAATAAGGACATCGCCAAAACGTCCCTCCAGCCAGGCCTGAAACGCTGGGTCGAGATTAATCAGTGTGATCGCCAGTCACTTGTGGAATTTAGGGATAAGAAATCGAAGCACCGTAGAGTGAAAATGGGAGTTCCTCAAGGCGGGTTGATATATCCGGCACTGCTTAACCTCCACCTATCCTCCATTCCATCCCCTCCATTCGGCATAGAGATGGTATCATATGCGGACGATTGTAAGATCATGGCATCAGGCCCCCACCCATTGGCGACATCTGCGATAGGTTAAACATCTACCCCAAAGAACTTGCCTCTAATTTCCCCTGCAGGAGATCTGAAGATATCTGTCACTAAAGCTTCAGTCACATTCACTACAAATACGCGTGAGGTGAATACTGAGCTGAAAGTGATGCGATGTAGAAATTATTGGGATCATCAAGTGTCCCAAATACTTCGTCCCAAAATACGTCATATTTGACAGCTCTTACACATTCTCCACACATGGCACAGCAATTTGCGATAAAGTCAAAAGTAGAAACAAGGTCCTCAAGTCACTTGCTGGCAGCACTTGGGGTGCAGACAAAGAAACCTTGTTGACCATGTACAAAGCAATTGGCAGGTCTGTAGTAAGTTATGCAGCGCCAGTGTGGTCTCGTCAGCTCTGTGACACACAATGGAAAAATATTCAGATCTGTTAGAATGCCGCTCTTCGAACTACGACGGGTTATCTCCTAAGTTCTCATGTGGCCCACCCCCAATAGGAGACAAAGATCCTACCAGTGCGAAGACATGACTACATGCTATCCAAGCAATACGTTTTGGGCTGTTATTGCAGAGACTATCCAAATAATCATCTGGATAGGTATTCACCGTCCAGAAGCCTTAACGCTACGAGAGAGAACCTCTCGATCAAGCGGGGTATCAAGTGGGCCTAGACAACATTCGTGCAGACACTGTAGCAAATGCGGTAAATAGCTACCGGGTGAATGTGTTTCTTGGAGAACAACCGCCTCTCACTGCACCTGAAGAAATTGACCTTCCCCGGCAAACCAGAGTAGTTCTGGCTCAACAACGATTCGACAGATGCAGTTGCCTCAACTCCTACAGAGTAAGGATTGATGCCGACGTGCAAGACGTATGTCCCGATTGTGACCGGGGACCACACGACACAAGTCACATGTTTAGCTGCCCAGCCAGACCTTCTCGACTCAGAATCAGATCCCTCTGGACCCACCCCATCTTAGTCGCAGAGATTCTTGATCTAGACACCCAACAGAATCAAGCAGACGAAAGGTAGAACACAACAAACTGCTACAACAACAATTATTTTATAAATCTTTGATACACCCACTTGCTAGTTGTTCACACGACTCATGTGCGATTCTATGATCTTCCAAGACACGTCTGACTTACTCTTTACCAACTCATATGGGAGATTCTCGGAACACTCTTCCAGAATTTTCGTCATGTGTATACGACTCCATACGACGGGGGAATCGTCTACGAATCTTAGACATCTGCCATCATAACCTTCATCCAGAAGATTCGCGGAAGATTGTTTGGTGATCGAAAATGTTTGCAGGGTACTATTCGATACTTCTTAAGGGCATGTCTGCGGTAAAATGTATAGATGGATATCCATGTGGGTTTTCTTTATGCGATTACATGTTTGGAAAATTAGCAATTTTCCATTTTGGTAAAACCAGTGAAATCGAAAAAAAAAATTGAGAATATTTTCATTATATGACCTTCAACTTTCAACTTGGTTCTGTGGGGAAATGTGAGATTGAAAATGGGGAAAAATTGTAAAAAAATACAAACTTGCACACAACTCTACACACATGCAGGAAAATATTCTTCGTACATGCGATTGCTAAAGGAAGATTATGATAACATTTTGCTTAGCTTTGGGTTGTTTTTGGTAGTTTTCCTTCGATTAGGGGAGAAAATATGATAAAGTGAGTGAATAGAGTGTGTGTTTAAAGTACTCGTTAAAGCCGGTTTTTGGGTACGAAAAAAACGTAAGGAATCGGAGAAAAGTTAAAGAGTGATGGAGTAGACAGAGTTTAACACAATAATGTCATGAATGATGCACAACACACAAGGTTTATAAACTGAAAGATTTTTGCACAATATTTTGAAAATTTTGGAGATTTTTATACCCACTACTGTAGGATAGGGGGTATATTCATTTAGTCATTCCGTTTGCAACAGATCGAAATATCAATTTCCGACCCTACAAAGAATATATATTTCGGATCGTCGTAAAATTCTACGACGATTTAACGATATCCGTGTGTCTGTCCGTCCGTCTGTTGTAAACACTCTAGAGCCTTCAAAAATTGAGATATTGAACTGAAATTTAGCACAGATACATCTTTTTGATGCACGCTGGTTAAGTTCTTGTACGGGTCATATTTGGATATAGCCGCTATTTAGACCGATTTCCCGATAAAGGATCTAATGCCCATAAATTTGAAACAGTGAGTAGTTTAACGCTTTCCGATAACTGACCCAAATTTGGTTTAGATCGGTCCATATTTAGATACAGCTACCATATACACGGATCTCCCGATAAAGGATCTGAAGACCATAAAAGCTGTATTTATTACCCGCATTCGCTGAAATTTTGCAACAGTGGGTTACTTTAAGCCTCCCGACATCTGACCTAAATATGGATAAGGTCGGTCCATATTTAGATATAGCTGCCATATAGACCGATCTCCAGAAAGCCCATAAAAGCTTTATTTTTTAGCCGATTTCGCTGAAATTTGAAAGATTGAATAGTTTTACGATTTCTAACATAGGACTCAAATATGGTTCAGATCGGACTAAATTTATGGTTCAGATCGGACTTAAATATAACTGCCATATAGACCGATATCCCGATAAAGGGTCTGAAGCGAATAAAAGCTTTATTTCTTGTACGATTTCGCTGAAATTTGAAACAGAAAGTAGTTTTAGGCCTTCCGTCATTCGTTCCCAATATGTTAAAGATCGGACGATATTTAGATTTGGCTGTTTTATAGACCGATGTGTCGATTAAGGGTCTGAAGCTCATAAAAGCTTTATCCGATTTTGTTGAAATTTGAAATACAAAATTCATCAGTGACTTATATTTATTAGACCACTCAATGTCTGTGGCGAATTTGGCAGCATAAGCTATCCAATTTTCACCGGATTGTGACGGATTGGATTGGGTTAACATATATACCCGAGGTGGTGGGTATCCAAAGTTTGGCCCGGCCGAACTTAATGCCTTTTTACTTATTTTATTTAAAACAAGTAAGAGCGTGCTTAGTTCGGCCGGGCCGAATCTTATATATCCTCCACCATTGATCGCATTCGTAGAGTTCTATGCGCGGTATCTCTTTTTAGACAAACATAGAATATTGAATAAGAACTGTTATGCTATTGGAGTTATATCAAGTTGTAGTCCGATTCGGACCATAAATGAATGCTAAACATTGCAGTAGTCACTGTGTAGTATTTCAGTTCATTCGGATAAGAATTGCGCCTTGTAGGGGCTCAAGAAGCAAAATGGAGAGATAGTTTATATGGGAGCTGTATCAAGCTATTGATCGATTCCGACCACATTAGACACGTATGTTGAAAGCCATGAGAGAAGCCGTTGTACAAAATTTCTGCCAAATCGGGTGAGAATTCCGCCCTCTAGGGGCTCAAGAAGTCAAAATTCCAGATCGGTTTTTGTGGCAGCTATATTAGGTTCTATACCGATTTGCGCCATGCTAAGCACAGTTATTTGAAGTCATAACAAAACACCTCATGCAAAATTTCAACCAATTCAGATGAGAATTGGCTCACGAAGTCAAGATCCAAGATCGGTTTATATGTCAGCTATACCAGATTATGAACCGATTTTAATCATACTTAACACAGTTTTAGGAAGTGATACCGAAACACTGCGTGCAAAATTTCAGTTAAATCGGACGAGAACTGCGCCCTCTCAATAATAAAGGCCCAAGATCGGTTTATATGGCAGCTATATCAAAACATGAACCGATTTCAACCATACTTAGCGTAGTTGTTGGAAGTGCTACCAAAACACAACATGCAAAATTTCAATAAAATCGGATAAGAATTGCGCCCTCTAGAGGCTCAAGAAGTCAAGACACAAGATCGGTTTATATGGCAGCTATATCAAAATATGTACCGATTAAAACAACACTTAGTGTATTTGTTGGAAGTGCTACCAGAACACTACGTGCAAAATTTCAGTTAAATCGGATAAGAATTGCGCCCTCTAGGGGCTCAAGAAGTGAAGACCCAAGATCGGTTTATATGGCAGCTATATCAAAACATGGACCGATTTGACCCATTTACAATCCCAACCAACACATACTAATAGAATGTATTTGTGCAAAATTTCAAGCGGCTAGCTTTACTCCTTCGAATGTTAGCGTGCTTTCGACAGACAGACGGACGGACGGACGGATAGACGGTCGGACATGGCTAGATCGACTTAAAATGACATGACGATCAAGAATATATATACTTTATGGGTCTCATACGCATATTTCGAGGTGTTACAAACAGAAGGACGAAATTAGTATACCCCCATCCTGTGGTGGAGGGTATAAAAATGGGGGGACCATAGAGCACAGGGCTGTTTTTCGTTTACAATATTCAAAAAAAAATGTTCTTTTTTGCTTCTTTCTTCCGGATCGAATCTTATCTACCATTCATATTGAATATTCTATTCTACCTTCACATTGAATAGTATTTCTCAGGTACCTTGGATGTTTCCGTCATGTCGGAACTTGAATGTCAGATTTGGTGAAGAAATCGATCGGTTTGACATCAGCACTTTAACTTTAAATGAGTATGATGGACCGAAGCAATTCGAAATTCAGTTGTCCTCAAAATACGGCTGAAAATCGATAAGTCTTTTTTGAGCTCTATCGACAATAATTGACAAGGGAGAGCAAGAAGATCAATAGCTCCAAATGCAAAAGCACGTCAATAGTGGCCTTCATTTTGTCTAACATGAAGGCAAGACTGCATTTTTTGAAACATTTTAACCTCCAGAGTAACAAAAAAAGAGAGACAGGCGGAAATAGCTAAATCGAATAATAACGATTCTGAGTCGATTCATCTACTTTATTAGTTGTTTATGTCTATAATTGTCTCGGCCGACACGGGATAATTATTAGCACCACACAGGCTGGAACTTTAACCTCCGACTTGTGTGGTATCCATCGTTAACACGGGAAGCTTAGCTGAAAGCTATGTGGCGCGTCCGCAGGTTGCGGATGGTGGAAAGCTCCGTTTTTATGCGGAGTAGCTGTAAATGCGGCAGCGGGCAGTCAGCGATTTTCGAGAGGAGAGTGTCAGTGAGGAGTCAGGTGGCACTGGCTCTTTATTAAATACTGAGTGCCAATGATACTCGAGATGACAAGGCGAGTTATTAGCTCCTTTAAATAACCAATGACCAACATCAGCGTCTGTTCCCAAGTTGGGGGCGGCTGAAAGCGATCATCGGATCTTGAAGCAAGGGGCTCGCCACAACAAGGGATACATGTGCAATCCCACAAAACCCATGCGGTTGGGGCGCTGGGCCAGTAACCCGGCCCCGGAAAACTATGAGATTTACTATGAGAAATAAAAGAATTTTAAAAACGGACCCCCCCTAACGTTGACGACATACGCAAAAGAAAAAAGGACCATGATTTGCGGATCTGCACATGGAATATCCGGACTCTTTATAGAGAAGGTTCAGTATACGCGCTGGCGGATGTATTAGAGAAGTACAAGGCAGATATTACCGCCTTACAGGAATTGCGATGGACTGGGAATGGCATCACTATAACTGCCATACAACACTATACTATAACTACACTACAACACTATACACTACAACACTATACAATCCCATGGCAGCCGGTTGTACGTACCGGATTGACCCGATGGAGTTCTTCATCGGCAAGGGCTGCCGCCTCAGTGTATAACACACTGCTACAACAACAACAACTATAACTGCCATAACACGAGGCATGAATTTGGCTGTGGATTTGTGGTTAGTCGGAGACTGAAACATCTTGTCTCAAGCTTTTCTCCGGTGGATGAGAGGCTTGCCATAATCCGCATAAAAGCCAAATTCATCAACATCAGCCTTACTTGCGCCCATGCCCCCACAGAAGACAAGGACGAGCAGACCAAAGATCTACGATCTCCTAGAAAGAGAATATGACCACAGCGCCGCCCATGATATTAAAATCGTTCTGGGAGATTTTAATACAAAGATAGAGAAGAAAGACATCCTTGGTCCAACAGTCGGGAAGTTTAGCCTCCACGAGATATCGTCCATTAATGGGTGGAGACTAATGGCTTTCGCCGCGGAAAAAAACATGGTAGTTAGCAGCACCAGATTTCAATATAAAAATATTCGCAAAGTCAAATGGCTGTCACCTGATCAAAACAAGAGGAATCGAACAGATCACGTTGTGATAGATGGAAAGCATTCATCCAGCGTCTTAGATGTACGATCGATCCGTGGATCGAATATAGATTCGGATCATTACCTTATTGCAGCAAAGGTTCGCATCCGTTGCAACATGGCCAGGAAAGTAGATGCAAACACAACAGATGGCAACGGCATACACAACTCGACTGACCCAATTGCTTGATGAAAGCACCCCTTATTCCGATGATACAATGGCAAAATATTGCCCATTACGTGGAAAGTGCCGCTAAATTCGTATTTGGGTACCGGAAGCCTCCCCCAGGAATACCATGGTCGAGATGCTACTGAATACAAGAATACGGCATAGAGAGCAACCCCACAATCAGTAGCAATGCCAGACGAAGAGGAGCTATGGTTAGAAAAGGAGAGAGGAGAAACGTCTATTCCGCAGAAAGAAAAAGAAAATGGAAAGACGTGAGTTTGAGCGAATTGAGATGTACAGGAGTCAGTATGAAGACCGGATATGGCTTTGGTGCAGGCACATCCTCCTGCAAAGACAAAGAAGGAAATCATGTAACTGACACAGATAGCGTGCTGAGGATATGGAATAAACATTTTACCCAATTGCTGGTATTCGATGATGGCAGAACCAATCAATGATAATGGTATAGAATGTATACCACCTATTCAAAAAGAGGTTCACGTAGCATTGACCCGACTGAAAAACAACAATGCAGCAGGAGCCGACGGGTTACCCGTTGAACTATTTAAGACCGGAGACGACACTCTGATAAGGCGTATGTGTCAGCTTGTCTGTTCAATCTGGCTAGAAGAACGCATACCCGATGATTGAAGCCTCAGCATTCTATGTCTCATACACAAGAAAGGAGACAAGACCAAATGTGCCAACTACAGAGGAATAAGTCTCCTCCTCATCGCATACAAGATACTCTCGAGCGTACTGTGTGAAATATTAAAACCTAAAGTCAATGAAATAATTGGGCCCCATCAATGCGGCTTTAGACCTGGTAAATCCACCCAAGACCAGGTATTCACACTGCAAATATGCAAATTTGCCCATGAACATTCCACTAAGGAACCGGAGCAAAATTCTCACATGATTGCTGTCCGATTCAAGATTAAGCTCAATGATAAGCGGCTTGCTTTTTATTGCCGAGTCCGAACGGTGTGCCGCAGTGCGTCACCTCTTTATGGAGAAGTTTTGAAATGGCTGTCATACCAAATGGTACAGTACCTCCCAAATGTCGCCTGAATTAGGAGGGGATGACCACCGCTGAAAATTTTCATGAAGTTCTCGCCAGGATTTGAACCCAGGCTTTCAGCGAGATAGGAAAAGATTTTGGAAAAGACCCGAGAAGGCGTAGAGATGAAGCCTATTGTTACGGATTGTTTAATAACCCAACTGAAAACAACCGCCGAGGTCCATCAAAATTGGTTCAGAATTGGATATAGCTCCCACTTTGTACTTATAGGGTAGGTATAGTAGGGGTATAATACAGTCGGCACCGTCCGATTTTTGCCTTTTCTTACTGGTTTTTATTGAACATTCTGCAAATTTTTTTGAAGGACCAAAAGTATTTGTAATATAAATGTGCATATTTACATATACATTCATATATCAATACGGATGTATGTATGCGTGTTTGTTTTTGGAGTATGGAGGAAAAAGTATACACATTGAACGTATAATTCCATATACAACCACATAGAAGGTAGAGTAGAGAATTCGAGGGTTGGTTTGAATTGTCACTAAACAGGAGTGTTGCAAAAAAAAAGTCACTTGAGACTGTCTCGCTTGGAAGAGGCTAAAAAGTAAAAAAAAACAACATATTGTGGAATATATTTTGTCGTTAAAAGCAATACATGTTAATTTTGGTAAAAGCTTTTAAAAATAGCAACGATAATAATAAAAAAGAAATAGAACGAGAAATACTTGTAACGAATAATTCATTCACAATGAGGCACACGCTAAAGATACGCCTTCGCTATGAAAAAAGCTTTAAACAGAAATTTAAATGCATTGTGGAGAAGTTTTATTCCACAAAAACCTGTGCACTACACGTTGACAGAATGTGAAAGCCTATGGACGTTTCGTTCACAGAAACTGTTGATGATTTATGAAAATTTATGGTTAAACTGATAACACCTGTGTGTTGATTCACTTTTATGAACCAACTAGCTGGACAGGGCTCGCTCCGATGCGCCTTCTTTCATTCTCTTATTTTATCTGAGCCCTATACTGACACGGGCAGGCAATAGGTCGTGTTTTGTGGTATTGGTACGGGCTTTCAGATATTTCGCCCCAATATGGATATCATTTCATTTCGTGCTCTAGTCCCAAATACCTTTCATTTAAGCCTTATATTCCTGTGGTCGATAAATGTATCAGGTATAGAGGTATTTTTGGGGGTGAGATGGAAGCACATATATCGGATTCGTGATCTAGTCTCAAATACCTTCCATTTGAGCCACTTTTTGCCACAATCCACAATTATGTTCAGTTTGAGAGTATGTAGGATGGGCGGCCACCCATGCGCTTAGCCCTGAAAAAATATCAGCATCGTGCTATACTTTTAAATTTCTTTCACTTGAACCCCATTTGCCATTGGTTGAGGGGGAGTTTATGGGGTGAGACGAATCCAAAAGACTTGGCCTCAAAAATTGGATATCAAATTCGTTTTCTACTATTAAATACCGATTATATCGCCATAGTAGGCACACATAGCTGGTTTAAAGGGAGTTCAGCGGGTGGACCCTGAAATAATATGAGCATCATTCTAGATCACGATTTTCTTTGGGTAAAAAGTGTACTATACTACCAAAGACCTGTTATTACTGTCCTATTCTATCCTGATCGGCCTTTATATATTATTATACCCTCCACCATAGGATGGGGGTATACTAATTTCGTCATTCTGTTTGTAACTACTCGAAATATTCGTCTGAGACCCCATAAAGTATATATATTCTTGATCGTCGTGACATTTTATGTCGATCTAGTCATGTCCGTCCGTTCGTACGTCCTTCCGTCTGTCTGTCGAAAGCACGCTAACTTCCGAAGGAGTAAAACTAGCCGCTTGAAATTTTGCACAAATACTTCTTATTAGTGTAATTCTTATCCGATTGGAATGAAATTTTGCACGACGTGTTTTGTTATTATATCCAACAACTGTGCCAAGTTTGGTTCAAATCGGTTCGTAACCTGATATAGCTGCCATATTTACCGATCTGGGGTTTTGACTTCTTGAGCCTCTAGAGTGCGCAATTCTTACCCGATTGGGATGAAATTTTGCACGTAGTATTTTGTTATGATATCTAACAATTGTGCAAAGTATGGTTCAAATCGGTTTATAACCTGATATAGCTGTCATATAAACCGATCTTGGGTCTTGACTTCTTGAGTCTCTAGAGTGCGCAATTCTTATCTAATTGGAATGAAATTTTACACGACGTGTTTTGTTATGATATCCAACAACTGTGCCAAGTATGGTTCAAATCGGTTCATAACCTGATATAGCTGCCATATAAACCGATCTTGGGTTTTGACTTCTTGAGCCTCTAGAGGACGCAATTCTTATCCGATTTGAATGAATTTTGGCAAGAAGTATTTTGTTATGATATCCAACAACTGTGCCAAGTATGGTATAAATCGGTCTATAAGCTGATATAGTTGTCATATAAAACGACCTGGGGACTTGACTTCTTGATCTTCTACAGGGCGCAATTCCTATCCGATTTGGCTGAAATTTTGCATGACGTATTTAATTCTTACTTTTAACAACTGTGCCAAATAAGGCTCAAATCGGTTTATATCCTATTATAGCTGCCATATAAACCGATCTGGGATCTTGAATTCTTGAGCGTCTAGAGGTCGCAATTATTATCCGATTTGCCTGAAAATTTGTACGACGGATTCTCTCATGACCATCAACATACGTGTTTATTATGGTCTGAATCGGTCTATAGCCCGATACATCTCCCGTATAAATCGATCTCTCTATTTTACATCTTGAGCCCCCAAAGGGCGTAATTCTTATTCGAATTGGCTGACATTTTACACAGGTCTCCAATATATAATTTAATTGTGGTCCAAACCGGAAAATATCTTGTAATCGCTCTAATAGCAGAGCAAATCTTTTCTTATATCCTGTTTTGCCTAAGAAGAGATGCCGGGGAAAAAACTCGACAAATGCGATCAATGGTGGAGGGTATATAAGATTCGGCCCGGCCGAACTTAGCACGCTTTTAATTGTTATACCCTCCACCATAAGATGGGGGGTATACTAATTTCGTCATTCTGTTTGTAACTACTCGAAATATTCGTCTGAGACCCCATAAAGTATATATATTCTTGATCGTCGTGACATTTTATGTCGATCTAGCCATGTCCGTCCGTCTGTCCGTCCGTCCGTCCGTCCGTCCGTCCGTCCGTCCGTCTGTCTGTCGAAAGCACGCTAACTTCCGAAGGAGTAAAGCTAGCCGCTTGAAATTTTGCACAAATACTTCTTATTAGTGTAGGTCGGTTGGTATTGTAAATGGGCCATATCGGTCCATGTTTTGATATAGCTGCCATATAAACCGATCTTGGGTCTTGACTTCTTGAGCCTCTAGCGTGCGCAATTCGTATCCGATCAGAATGAAATTTTGCACGACGTGTTTTGTTATGATATTCAACAACTGTGCCAAGTATGGTTCAAATCGGCCCATAACCTGATATAGCTGCCATATAAACCGATCTTGGGTCTTGACTTCTTGAGCCTCTAGAGTGCGCAATTCTTATCCGATTGAAATGAAATTTTGCACGACGTGTTTTGTTATTATATCCAACAACTGTGCGAAGTATGGTTCAAATCGGTTCATAACCTGATATAGCTGCCATATAAACAGATCTTGGGTCTTGACTTCTTGAGCCTCTAGAGGGCGCAATTCTTATCCGAATGGAATGGAATTTCGCACGACGTGTTTTGTTATGATACCCAACAACTGTGCCAAGTATGGTTGAAATCGGCCCAAAACCTGATATAGCTGCCATATAAACCGATCTTGGGTCTTGACTTCTTGAGCTTCTAGAGGGCGCAATTCCTATCCGATTTGGCTGAAATTTTGCATGACGTATTTTATTTTTACTTTTAACAACTGTGTCAAATAAGGTTCAAATCGGTTCATAACCTGATATAGCTGCCATATAAACCGATCTGGGATCTTGACTTCTTGACCCCTAGAGGTCGTAATTATTATCCGATATGCCTGAAATTTTGTACGACGGATCCTCTCATGACCATCAACAAATGTGTTTATTATGGTCTGAATCGGTCTATAGCCCGATACAGATCACATATAAATCGTTCTCTCTATTTTACTTCGTGAGCCCCAATGGGCGTAATTCTTATACGAATTGGCTGAAATTTTACACAGGTCTCCAACTTATAATTTAATTGTGGTCCGAACCGGTCCATATCTTGATATCGTTTTAATAGCAGAGCAACTCTTTTCTTATATCCTTTTTTGCCTAAGAAGAGATGCCGGGAAAAGAACTCGACAAATGCGATCGATGGTGGAGGGTATATAAGATTCGGCCCGGCCGAACTTAGCACGCTTTTACTTGTTTTTAATTCCTTTCTTTTTGGGTGGATAGGGGGAGGTGGTTTGCCCTTTGACATATATTTTCATTTGAGTACAATATCTTCTCGGTCGTTCTACATGACAAACAATTTATTTCAGTCCTTTATTTTCGAGATAAACATATCCTGCTGAACGGCAGGTTGGCTGGACGCGACCCAGATTCTTGAATCCTTATATAAACATTAGATTCAAAGTCTTCTGACACAGACCTTTCTTTTAATTTACATATTATCTCGTTCAAACTACACGTCCTATTGATGGATATTCAGTGATTGGGCCGGTCCCAGTTTCTATCCCAAATATGTATACCAGATTCGTAGTCAACTCCCAAAGACCTTTCATGTGATACCCATTCTGTGACGTTGGACATTCATGCCCGTTTAATGGAGTTTTGGGGTTCGAGAGGCTCCGTAGACACCTTGGACCAAATTCTTATAATAGATGGGTAGTCAACTTCCAAACAAGTTTCATTTGATATTCATATTGTCCAAATTGGTAAATAATCCCAACTGGCGGGTGGGGAGCCGCCTCAAATACCAAGGACTATATTTTTATATCAGATCCTTACCCTACTATTTAATACCTTTCATTTGATATCCAAATTGTCTCAATTGATAAATATACCCTGCGGGGCATTTTTGTGGGTGGGGAGGCCCCTCAAACACCAGGGAATACATTTTTATGTACAATATGTACTCTACTTTTAAATACCTTTCATTTGATACCCATATTGCCCAAAGCGCTGAAAGTGTCCTGTTTTTTTGGGGTGGGGGACCCCCCAAACACTTTGGTCGAAATTTGTATACAAAGTTCGTATTCTACTCTTCAATACGTTTCATATGATACCCATATTGTCCCAATCGGTAAACATGTCCGTCTGGGCGGGTTTTTGGATGGGGCGTTCCCCTAGGTTATTTGATCCAAAAATTTTATACCAATTTTGTGGTTTTGGGGTATTTTAAGGTGACATACAAAATTTCGCTTAAATCAGTGCGCGTATCTCTGAGATCTGGCGTTTTTATACCCACTACCGAAGAATGGGGGTTTATTCATTTTGTCATTCCGTTTGCAACACATCGAAATATCGATTTCCGACCCTATAAAGTATATATTCTTGATCAGCGTTAAAACCTAAGACGATCGAGACATGTCCGTCTGTCTGTTAAAATCTCGCTACAGTCCTTAAGAATTGAGCTATTGAGCTGAATCTTTGCACAGATTCTTTTTTTTTGTCCATAAGCAGGTTAAGTTTGAAGATGGGCTATTTTGGACTATATCTTGACATAGCCCCCATATAGACCGATCCGCCGATATACATTTATTATCCGATTTTGCTGAAATTTGGGACAGTGGGTTGTGTTAGGCCCTTCGAAATCCTTCGTCAATTTGGCTCAGTTCGGTCCAGATTTGGATATAGCTGCCATATTGACCGATCCTCCGATTTAGGGTCTTAGGCTCATAAAAGCCACATTTATTATCCGATTTTGCTGAAATTTGAAACAGTGAATTATCCTAGGCCCTTCGATATCTTTCGTTAATTTTGCCCAGATCGGTCCAGATTTGTATATAGCTGCCATATTGACCGATCCTCCGATTTAGGGTCTTAGGCCCAAAAAAGCAACATTTATTATCCGATTTTACTGAAATTTGAAACAGTGAGTTATGCTAAGCCCTTCGATATCCTTCGTTAATTTTGCCCAGATCGGTCCAGATTTGGATATAGCTGCCATATAGGCCGATCCTCCGATTTAGGGTTTTGGGGCCATAAGAGGCGCATTTATTGTCCAATTTTTCCGAAATTTGAGACAGTGAGTTGCGCTAGGCTCTTCGACGTCTTTCTGCAATTTGGTCGAGATCAGTCCAGATTTGGATATAGCTGCCATATAGACCGATCTCTCGGTTTTAGGTTTTGGCCCATAAAAGGCGCATTTATTGTCCGATTTCACCGAGATTTGGGACAGTTCACTGTGTTAGGCTTTTCGACATCCGTGTCGCATACGGTTTAGATCAGTTTATTTTTAGTTATAGCTTTTAAAAAGACCAATATTTTGATCTTTTTAGGGATATAAGTTATGCAATTTACACCGGATTTTTATGAAAGGTGGTTTACATATATACCCGAGTTGGTGGGTATCCAAAGTTCGACCCAGCCGAACTTAACGCCTTTTGACTTGTTTTGTCCATAAGCAGGTTAAGTTCGAAGATGGGCTAAATTGGACTATATCTTGATATAACCCCCATACAGACAGATCCGCCGATTTAGGGTCTTAGGCCCATAAAAGCTACATGTATTATCCGATTTTGCTGAAATTTGGACAGTGAGCTGTGTTAGGTCCTTCAACATCTTTCTTTAATTTGGCCCAGATCGGTCCAGATGAGAATATAGGTGCTCTCGATTTAAGGTTTTGGGCCCATAAAAGGCGCATTTATTGTGCGATTTTGCCAGCATTTTTGAAAGGGAGTTTTGATAGACCCTTCGACATACCTCTTCAATTTGGCTCAGATCGGTCCAGATTTGGATATAGCTGCTGTATAGACCGATATCTCGATTTTAGGTCTTGGGCCCATAAAAGTCGCATTTATAGCCCGATTTCGCCGAAATTTGGGACAGTGAGTTGTGTAAGGCTTTTTAACATCCGTGTCAGATCGGTTTATTTTTAGATAAAGCTATTTAAAAGACCAATATTTTGTTATACATAATTGAACAATGACTTGTACTTATTAGTATTTGATCCAAATCGGAACATATTTCGATATAACTGCTATGGGACATAAGATATGCAACTTTCATCGGATTTTGATGAAAGGTGGGGGGACCGCCCCCAAACACTTTTGTCGAAATTTGTAAACAAAAAAAAAATAAACTCTACTCTTAGATACGTTTCGTTTGATACCCATATTGTACCAATCGATAAACATGTCCGTGCGGGCGGGTTTTTGGAATGGGCGTTCCCCTAGGTTAGATGAACCAAAAATTTTATACCAATTTTGTGTTTTTGGGTTATCATAAGGTGGCATACAAAATTTCGCGTAAATCAGTGCACGTATCTCCGAGATCTGGCGTTTTTAAAAATTGGGGTATGGGGGAGGGAACACCCCCACCCACCCCCATCGGATATCATTAAATGTAGTACCCTTTTTTCCACCGAAGGTTCAAACTCTACCATCTGTGAAAATTTCACAAAAATCGGTTCAGCCGTTTTTGAGCCCATACGGAACAGACAAACAAACAAACAGAGCGCAACAATATCATTTTAATACCCTACACCACCATTGTGGTAAAGGGTATTATAAGTTTGTGCATTTGTTTGCAACGCTAAGAAGAAGAAGAGCTAGATCCATTGATAAGTATACCGATCGACTTCTTATTCGATTTAGCCATGTCCGCCTGTCCGTCTGTGAGTTAATGTATTCTAGTACTCAAAGTGCAGGTCGTATGTGTTATCCAATCATCACGAAATTTTGCACATGTCACTTTTTTGGCTCAAGGACAAATGCTATTGGTTTTGGTAAAAATCGGTGCAGATTTAGATATAGCAACCAAATATATGTATCGCCCGATTTGCACTTAAACGGCCGTAGTAGCTAAAATTTTCAATCGATCTGCACATGATTTGGTATGGATTGTTTTCTTGGTAGTCTTAATATATCGGCAAAACTTCATCTAAATCGGATCAGATTTAGATATAGCTCCCATTAATATGTATCGCCCGACTTGCATTTAAATGGCCGTAGTAGCTAAAATTTTCAACCCATCTGCAAAAAATTTGGCATGAGCTATTCTGTTGCTGGTCTTATTCCAATTTCATTGAAATCGGTTCAGATTTAGATATAGTTCCCTAATATATGTATCGCCCGATTTGCACTTAAATGGCCGTAGTAGCTACAATTTTCAACCGATCTGCACAAAATTTGACACGGATTGTTTTGCTACTGATCTTAGCATATCTGCGAGATTTCACCAAAATCGGCTTAGATTTGGATATAGCTCCAATATATATGTATTGCCTGATTTAAACTTATAAGGCTGTAATAAACACAATTTGTAACCGATCTGTTTAAAAGTCGGCTCAGATTTAGATATAGCTCTCATATACATATGGATTTATATATTGCCCGAATTTATAATTGTAGGGTAGGTGTAGGGTATTATATAGTCGGCTCTGGCTGACTTTTGCCTTTCCTTACTGGTTATATAATAGATGTGGTCAATTTGTCAACGCCATGCTTGTTTTTTTCTATGGGTGTAAATTAGTATACCCTCCATTCTATGGTGATGGTTATACTAGGGAGGAGGTTAGTGCTGGTTAAGTAAAATTCCGCTCCCTACACAATCAGCTGGAGGTAAGTGCAGGTGAAGTAAAAATTTACCACTTCTGCTCATTCATAAAAATCTGATTTTATTTAACTTAAGACCGAAGCTCTTCTTTTTACAACAGCATTTTTTTCTGGTTTTACTTTAAGTTTTATTTTCTCGTAAGAAGATATTTCTTTTCCCCTTTCGTTTTATTTTTAACTTTGAATTAAAGTTTTGCCAAAAGAAGTTTGTCTTGTTTAACACTTCCGTTTTGTCTACGCTGCTTGCCGATAATGTCGACGTCCTTCCAAAAAAATATTGGCCATTAAAAAAAGGAATTTTCTTTGCGAGTTATTTTTTCTTTTGTTGATAGTGAAGCAGTTTTTCCCTCGTTATATTGTCTGCCCAAATGTTCGTGGAGAATTTGAATAGATCTTTAGACGTTTCTCTTGAGGGCCAGCGCCGAGGCAGTTTAACAATAGTTATAAAACTTCTTTATTCTTTTGTGGGGTAGGTGGGGAAAAAAGTTTGCCGTTACTTGTGAAAACTTCAAGAAAAGAGAATTGAAAAATTAGTTAAAAATGGTCACGGCCCAACAATTGATGGTGATGCTTGTAAACCTCAGGTATTTGAACATGAACGCCGAACATGTTTCATGACTTGGGAAGTACATATCGTAATTGAAATGGTAAAGCTCTAGGCAATGGCAATGTTTGAACATTTTCCCTCAATTAGGGAATTTGGGAAGGAAAATGAAATCAAAGAAATATGCAGCCATCCCTAATTCCATGGCTGTAGGTATGGATTGAACCAAATAAAACATTCTCTTTGACTGTTCTTAAGGCCATGATTTAAGGTAATTTGCACTTGCCCGTAAACGGACTTTTAATCGTTAGATTTGGACCTCCTATAATAGAAAAGTCGAAAAATTTAGTAGTTTTAAATATGTCAGAAGTTTCCCTTCTTTTACCTAATGGGACGTTTTGAAATACTTCTTAAACACCCACATGAGAGTATTTCAAATTTTGTGAATTTACAAAACCCATAATGCATTTAGTTATGCAGGTATCTACCATTGAGTTCTACGCATATAGCATCACTCCTATTTACTTAGGAGACAAGAACTTGTATTGCATTCGAAACCACATGCCGAAAAATTACTGCAAATAGTTGCGGGAAATGGACACATATGTAAAGGCAGACTAACTCCCAAATTAGTTGCCTTCGACTCTGACAAACAACAAGCACTGCTTGTGTTTGCCACATTTACATGTAGTCTTTGTTTAAAACATCCCCGTTGCCTTTTACACCCGTAAAATGCAAAATTGCAATGTAAAACCACATGTGAGTTGAATAGTTACAATCCTTTTTTTTTCTCCTGTCTCAAGTTTGTGTAAATACGAAAATGTACTCCATGGACCATGATAGAGCCCCGAGTCGAACTGACTGCCTAACTGTCTGGGCAGAAGAGACAAATCCTCTGCCCCAAAACAAGAAATCCAAAGGACTTGAGTCCTTTGACTAAAGTAACACAAAGTACCTTTGTATGGTAATTTAAAACTATAGTTTGGAGAGAGTAGAGGTTATGTGAGAGTAGTTTTAAAGCTTATTCTCCTTTTTTCGTTTGAGTATGTATTTGCCAAATTTTTTGGACTCTAACCAAAGTTCTTTGTGGCTTTGTTTGATAGTTTCTTTTTTGCGATTACCATTTAAAAAGTGATGATTTAAGCACAAATGTTTGCAAGGGAAAATTTTGGAGGAGATTTGCAGCATTGGTGTTGGAATGTGCGAGAATTAATGAGTGGCCCAAAATTTCGTCAGGTTGGTTACTTTTCATTACTTTGGTCTTTGGATGTAGAAATCAAAATTTAAAATAAGGCTCCTAACAAAATGAGATATACAAATACATATGTTCTTACCCTACTAAATCATTATAATACCCACTACCATGGGATTGGGTATATATTAATGTGGTGGCTCCTTGGGAGGAGAAAATGTTTCAAAACACCTGGGCGGTTTGCTGGACTAGAAATTGAATCTGCAAAAGAGCCATTGGCAAAAGTTGGGGGTTTAAAGCCCTCGTTATGCACAACGGCTATATACAGCAGTCGTTAGACTTATAGTGCTATATGGTGTTATGGTCTAGAGGACAGTGCTTCAAAAGTTCACCTACTGTTCAATACTCAGTCTTTGGCATATTTGTCGATTTCAAAGGCGCGTTTGATTACCTTTCATAGCGTAGTGTACTCACGATGTTAGGCGAAATAGGTTGTCGCGAACTTTCTCTCTGGCGTAGTTACTTCTGTGATAGAAGAGCTTGCGTGGTTGGTGCTAGCGATACGGTTTGGAAGGATATTCAGCGTGCCTGCCCTCAGGGCTCCATCTGTGCTCCATATGTATGGAACCTCATAATGTATCCCCTGCTGGGACGTCTCGCTGAGTCCTTCAAAATCAGCGCACATGCGGATGACCTGCTCATCCTGGTTGAGGGAGATTCCAGACTTGCCCTGGAAACTCGTGGTGAGCTTGCCATGGGCATTGTGCGTGAATGGAGCGATCGTGTTGGTGTTGACGTCGCGGAGGACAAAATCGTGACAATGTTGCTCAAGGGCATCTTGTCGCGGAATCGTCCACCCACGATTCGATCTGGTAGAGCTATCATCAGGATAGCTCTGGGAGTGACTGTTTCGGAGAGAATGGGTTTCCTGGTCCATTTGGATCGGGCGAAGGAGAAGTGTTCTGAGAAGCGATTGGGATCTTAGTCGTCGGGCTGTTCGGTCCATATATGGTGGTCTATTTGTTGCTTGCGCAACTTATGGAGCGTCTGTATGACACGGAATTGCTGCGACTATCTTAGGACGAAAGAAGATCCTCTCTTGTCAGAGGGTGGCAATGCTGGCTTGCTTGCCTGTGTGCAGGACTGTTTCGACAGATGCACTACAGGTATTGCTTGGCGCGCCCCCGCTTGACTTACTCGTGAGTTACATGGCCGTTCTGTATAGTGTGAAAAAGGGAATTTCATTAGTGCGTGAGGATTGGCTCACCGCTTCGGAGCTTGCAGATGGGGATATTAGGCGGCTCAAGGCACTCCTTTTGGAGCGTCTTGATGATAAGTGGATGACTAGATGGACGAACAGTGACAATGATCGGGTGACTTACGAATTTATTCGTGACGCGACATTCGTACGAGACCGCCCTGACTTTGGCTTCGGCCTAAGTTTGGGCTTCATACTGACGGGACATGGTTCCTTTAATGCATTTTTGCATTAGAGGAATTTTGTCCACGACTGATTTGTGCGACTGTGGGAGACCTGAGGACTGGAGGCATGTACTGACAGAATGCCCGTACTATGCTGACATTAGAGATCTAGGCGCGATGGGGATTAGCGAGGCGGTGTGGGATTTCATTAGGGCCCTTGAGGACGAGACGACTGTTGCAAGGCTGGCCACCTTTTCCCGGGAAGTATTTCTAAGGAGACGGACTAGACTTAGTGGAGGGATGAATACACGCTAGTTATCCATAACGAAGTGTTGATATGCTGACGCGACTGTGTGATTTGGTGCTGGTCATGACATGGCCTGGCACCTGTCTGTCCATGTTGATGCAGCGGTGTTTGCCCATTGTTGGTTCCCTTAGCTGTTGTGGTTGTGTTCGGTCACCCGTGAGGGTGGCTGCGTTGATTGTAAAGTCCTATGTTGATGCTGATATATGTGGCGTAGCCCGTGAGGGCTGCCGTGTCCTGTTTGTGTTTGTGTATATCGTCCCGTTGTATGTTTGATGCGTACTTTTGTATGCTGGCTTGAGGTCGGATTTGGGCGATTTTTCTCATTCAGGTGACCAGTCCGGAACTGTTTGGGGTTCAACTGGTAGTAGTCTTTTAAGGCAACGAAGTCTGACCGGAGACTTTAATCTGGTACCACGGGTGTCAGGAGTCCCTGGAACTTTGGTTCCAGCCTGACAATGGTGAGGCCCCATTGGGGAGTAACGTGGTGGCTGTGGTTTGTACCCAAATCGCGGGTAGAGCATTAGCTCGGCGTGGAGTTGCGTTTTCAACCGGGTGCCGTGACCCATAGATCGAAAGGAGTTTTAGGTAGTGCTCCGCTCCTAACCAAGGAGGTGAACACGTCCAAATACGTGGGATCAAATTGGTACTCATGTGTGGGTTACCACATGTGGGGGCGTTGGTAGACGCATTGTATTCACCCTTAGGCCTTGGGCCTCACAGGTTTGGGCCGTGATGGCAGGTATCTGCGTAAAACTCGACATTCGACTCAGTCAGACCCATAGAATGGCTTGTTTGTGCATCGCAGCCGCACTGAGGTGCCATCTGATGCCATGCATTTAATGCTACACCTAATGCCTCTGGAGGAAGAGGTTTCCGATCGGATACCTGAGATGAACCTTGAAGTCGAGTGCGAGGCACTGCTGCCATCGGCACAGTCTTCGATTGAGGGAACCCTAGTATTGCCATCTGGAAGATCATGATGAGTGGGCCTGGGGTTTTATATTGAGAATCCAAGGACTGAGATCTGTTTTAGACCATAATACGGTCCTGCAGGCGGAGATCCGGGCGATCACGGAGTCCGTGAATTGGTGTAGTGCTAGCGCGAGGACGTCGATTGTGAAAATCTTTAAGGACAGTAAAATTGCAATAAGGGCGATAACAACTAGGACGGTAAGGTCTCGAAGTGTCTTGCAGTGTAAGAAAGAGATTAACGCCTTCTCTGAGGATGAGAAAATTCGCATCGTTTGGATGCGGGCCATAACGAAATAAGGGGAAATGAAATGGCAGACGATTTGGCGGTGAAGGCCAAAGGGGTGCCGTCAATAAACTTGGTTAACCCGAAGCCTTTCGGGTCGACGCAGTCCGAGGGAGTGGGCGTCGAATGCGAAAGCAACATTGTGGAACAGCGAAACGGTCAGTAGGAAGGCGAAAATCCTATGGGATGATTCAAATCGTGAGAAGACGAGGCTATTAATGAATGGAAACAAGAAGGAGGTCACTATAGCTATTGGTATCATAAAGGGACACATAGGACTACGAGCTCACTTATGTAGAATCGGTGCGGTAATTGATAGCATGTGTAGGGCATGCGAGGAAGATGATGAGATGTTGGACCATTTCCTTTGTCATTGCCCGGCTTTCCCGTCCAACAGATACCGGTACTTAGATGGAGAAACAATATCAGACATGAACCAACTTAGGGCAGTGGTATTGAAAACAATTAAGGATTTTGTAAGTAACACGGAATTCCTAACTTAAAATTTTTTTAAGTTAGGAATTTTTAGAGGTTTCTTTATAGTTTTTAGAGCGCACAACAAGCCTATTACTGGCTTAGGTGTATGTCCATAGTGGCATCGGGCGGATTAATATCTGCACCCTCTTTTCAACCTAACCTAATCTAATGGCTCTGGAGATTGAACCCGTTCATGGCCTCTAACCTGTTACTTCCCAGCGTTATATCGGACGAGTAACTCCTAAAGTTTGGGTAAGTGGACCCCCGCGTCCCGTGAACATAATTACCAAGAACTTCTCAATATTCACTGCCAGCCTCCTATCCACGAAATACAGCCATAAAGGAATTAAAGGCCCTACCCGCCCTGGGTATAGAAAACGCATCCATAATTTCGTCCGCATACCCTATCAGCAAATCAGAACCAGGGGGGGCCGGAACCATCGCTTACAAAAATGTTGTCCAATATGGGAGCCAAAAGGAAACTTTGGGGACCGCCCCTAACTACAAACCACATCTTAGGCATCACGTCGCCTATTCGAAGTAGGAGCTAACCTTGAGGAAATCCGCGATCATTTGGCAAGACTGGCCATCGAGACCAAAGGACTGGAGGTTGTACAGCAGTCCGTTCCATGCCTTGTCGCGGTCTAAAACCGACCTGAAAATCTCTGAGAATGTGCCTATCACAAACAAACCTTAAATCGAGAGATCGGTTTATATGGCAGCTATTGTATATCCAAATCTAAAGCAATCTGAGCCAAATTGCGTAAAGATGTCGAAGAGCCTAACACAACTCACTGGCCCAAAATTTCGTCGAAATCGGACAATTAATGCGCCTTTTATGGGCCCAAAACCTTAAATCGAGAGATCGGTCTATATAGCAGCTATATCCAAATCTGGACCAATCTGGATCAAAATGCAGAAGGTTGTCAAAGAGCCTAACACATCAAACTTTTCCAAATTTCGGCGACATCAGATAATAAATGCGCTTTTTATTGGCCCAAGACCTTAAATAGAGATCGGTCTATATGGCAGCCATATCCAAAGCTAGATTGATCTGGGCCAAATTGAAAAAGGGCGTTGAAGGGCTTAGCACAACTCCCTGGCCTAAATTTCAGCAAAATCGGATAATAAATGTGGCTTTTATGGGCCTAAGATGCCAAATCGGCGGATCGGTCTATATGACAGCTATATCCAAATCTGTACCGATCTGGGCCAAATTGTCGAAGGGCCTCAGACAACTCACTGTCCCAAATTTCAGCAAAATCGGATAATAAATGCGCATTTTAAGGGCCTACGACCCTAAATCGTCGGATCGTTCTATATGGAGGCTATATCAAGATATATTCCGATTTAGCTCATCTTCGAATTTAACCTGCTTATAGACGAAACAAGTTAAAAGGCGTTAAGTTCGGCCGGGCCGAACTTTGGATACCCACCACCTCGGGTATATATGTAAACCACCTTTCATCAAAATTCGGTGAAAATTTCATACCTTATACTCATATACCTCATACCGATCTGAACTATATACGACACGGATGTCGAAAAGCCGAACATAAGTCGCTGTGTCAAATTTCAGTGAAATCGGATTATAAATGCGCCTTTTATGGGGCCAAGACTTTAAATCGAGATATTGGTATACATGGCAGCTATATCCAAATCTGAAACGACTTGGGCCAAGTTGCACAAACATGTCGAAAAGCCTAACACAAAGCACTGTCCCAAATTTCGGCGAAATCGGACAATAAATGCCTCTTTTATGGGCCCTAAACCTTAAATCGAGAGATCGGTCTATATGGCAGCTATATGCAAATCTGGACTGATCTGGGCAAAATTTAAGACGGACGTCGAAGAGCCTAACCAAACTCACTGTGCCAAATTTCAGCGACATCGGACAATAAATGCGTCTTTTATGGCCCCAAAACCTAAAACCTATATATCGGTCTATATGGCAGCTATATCCAAATCTGGGCCGATCTGCGCGATATTGCAGAAGTATGTCAAGGGGCTTGACTTAACTCACTGTTCCAAATTTCGGCGACATCGGACAATAAATGAGCATTTTATGGGCCCAAAACCAAAAATCAAGAAATCGGTCTATATAGCAGCTATAACTAAATCTGAATCGATCTGGACCAAATTGAAGAAATATGCCAAAAGGCCTAACACAACTCACTGTCCCAAATTTCAGCAAAATCAAATAATGAATGTGGCTATTATGGGCCTTACACCATAAATCGGAGGATCGATCTATATGGCAGCTATATCCAAATCTGGACCGATCTGAGCCAAATTAACGAAGAATGTCCACGGGCCTTACACAATTCACTGTCCCGAATTTCATAAAAATCGGATAATAAAAGTGACTTTTGTGGGCCTAAGTCCCTTAAGCGGAGGATCGGTCTATATGGCAGCTATATCCAAATCTGAACCGATCTGGGCCAATTTAACGAAGGAAGTCGAAGGGCCTAAGACAACTCACTGTCTCAAATTTCAGCGAAATCGGATAATAAATGTGGCTTTTATGGGCCTTAGACCCTAAATCTGAGGATAGGTCTATATGGCAGCTATATCCAAATCTGGACCGATCTGGGCCAAATTGGCAAATAATGTCGAAGGACCTAAGACAACTCACTGTCTCAAATTTCAACAAAATCGGATTATAAATGTGGCTATTATGGGCCTAAGACCCTAAATCGGCGGATCGGTCTATATGGTGGCTATATCAAGATATAGTCCGATATAGCTCATCTTCGAACTGAACCTGCTTATGGACAAAAAAAGAATCTGTGCAAAATTTCAGCTCAATATCTCTATTTTTAAAGACTGTAGCGTGATTTCAACAGACAGACGGACAGACGGACGGACATGTCTAGATTGTCTTAGATTTTCAAGAATATATGATGATTTTCAAGAATATTAGATGATCAAGAATATATATACTTTATAGGGTCGGAAATGGATATTTCGATGTGTTGCAAACGGAATGACAAAATGAATATACCCCCATCCGTCGGTGGTGGGTATAAAAAAGAATTTGTGAAAAGTTTCAGCTTAATAGCTCTATTTTTATACCCACCACCGAAGGATGGGGGTATATTCATTTTGTCATTCCGTTTGCAACACATCGAAATATCCATTTCCGACCCTATAAAGTATATATATTCTTGATCAGCGTAAAAATCTAAGACGATCTAAACATGTCCGTCCGTCTGTCCGTCTGTCTGTTGAAATCACGCTACAGCCTTTAAAAATAGAGATATTGAGCTGAAACTTTGCACAGATTCTTTTTTTGTCCATAAGCAGGTCAAGTTCGAAGATGGGCTATATCGGACTATATCTTGATATAGCCACCATATAGACCGATCGGCCGATTTAGGGTCTTAGGCCCATAAAAGCCACATTTATTATCCGATTTTGCTGAAATTTGGGACAGTGAGTTGTGTTAGGCCCTTCCACATCTTCCGTCAATTTGCCTCAGATCGGTCTAGTTTCTGATATAGCTGCCATATAGACCGATATGCCAATTTAGGGTCTTAGGCCCATAAAAGCCACATTTATTATCCGATTTTGCTGAAATTTGGGACAGTGAGTTGTGTTAGGCCCTTCCACATCCTCCGTCAATTTGCCTCAGATCGGTCCAGATTTGGATATAGCTGCCATATATACCGATCATCCGATTTAGGGTCTAAGTCCCATAAAAGCCACATTTATTATTCGATTTCGCTGAAATTTTGGACAGTGAGTTGTGTTAGGCTCTTCGACATTCTCTGTGAATTTGGCTCAGATGGGTCCAGATTTGGATATAGCTGCCATATAGACCGATCATCCGATTTAGGGTCTAAGTCCCATAAAAGCCACATTTATTATCCGTTTTCGCTGAAATTTGGGACAGTGAGTTGCGTTAGGCCCTTCGACATCCTCCGGCAATTTGGCTCAGATCGGTCAAGATTTGGATATAGCTGCCATATAGACCGATATGCCAATTTAGGGTCTTAGGCCCATAAAAGCCACATTTATTTTCCGAGTTTGCTGAAATTTGGGACAGTGAGTTGTGTTATGCCTATCGACATCTTTCTTCAATTTGGCCCAGATCGGTTCAGATTTGGATATAGCTGCCATATAGACCGATTTCTTGATATATGGTTTCGGGCCCATAAAATGCTTCTTCAATTTTGCCAAGATCGGTCGAGATTTGAATATAGCTGCCATATAGACCGATATCGCAATTTAAGGTCTTGGCCCCATAAAAGGCGCATTTATAATCCGATTTCACTGAAATTTGACACAGTGACTTATGTTAGGCTTTTCGACATCCGTGTCGTATATGGTTCAGATCGGTTTATTTTTAGATATAGCTAGTGTACTTTAAGTATTTGGTCCAAATCGGAACATATTTTGATATAACTGATATGGGACATAAGGTATGAAATTTCCACCGAATTTTGATGAAAGGTGGTTTACATATATTCCCGAGGTGGTGGGTATCCAAAGTCCGGCCCGGCCGAACTTAACGCCTTTTTACTTGTTAAAGACTGTAGCGTGAATTCAAAAGACAGTCGGACGGACATCGATCGTCTTAGATTTTTACGCTGAGCAAGAATATATATACTTTATAGGATCGGAAATGTGTCTGGATTCTCTAAGTTTGTGATAAAGCATCCAAACGTAGATCATCGTATATCCAATTTTTGTTCCGGGATATTCAATATCTGAGCATGCCATATTCTTTTTGGAAGTTTAACATATTCACAAACTTTTCGCGACATATCCATTATTTTTGACCCAGAATATCCATTATTAGTTTATTAGAAAATATTTATTTTCAGTCTCATTAAAAATGACCTAAAAGTAATATTACTGAATACATTAACAACCTAAAGAATAAAGATCACAAGTTACCGCTGCCTAAATATTTAGAATAGTGTCTAGAAGGGGGACATACCCCCCTCCCCACCCACACCTTATATGGTTACTTTTCGATGAAAGGTTACTTTTCGATATAAACTTTCAAAATGCCTATACACATGTCTTCTCTTTTTGTCTCCTTTTTCATAATCTGTGCAGTTTTGTTGTGTTTCACAGTGTTATCTTATTTAAAGTAAATCATTTGAGCCCTCTCCAGATTTAATTTGCTAAGTTCCCCAGAAATCACAATTCAGCCCAAGTTTTTAACATCTTGCTTGCCGCATTAGTAAACAATTTACATTATTATATGCTCCCAATTTTAAATGTCAAATTGTTATGTCCATTCCTTGAAAACCTTCTCAATGTGAAACTTAATTTTAAAAGGATACTACAAATGTTGTCCTTTTTCCCAAAATGCTTTCAAACCCTTGATGCACTTGTATAAAATTTTGCCCATTTTACATAAACTCTATATTCCGCTACCAGTCATTGTCCACAGACACGTGTATTGCTGAAGTGTAAGTAATTCCTGAAATTGTTAAATCAAACATTGTCGATATCCTTTTGTTGCATGCTGTTCATGCTGAAATCTTTACTTAATTTTGTCTACAAATACTTTTCGGTATCACTCTGAACATTCATTCATTCATTCGTTCGTTCGTTGCCACATTATATTTGGGCAGAGACAACTGAGTCTTGTGTTACCTTGGCATTTTCGTTTAAACCCTCCTTTTGGGTAATGTCTGTCTATCGGCTTGTTCAAATAATGTTTTCAATGGATGATAGATGTCTAAGAATATGGTTGTTATATCCAATGGGACATAGATGGGGTTATATGGGGACCATTTGTAAGGCCTTTAAAGGAAGATAAGATATGAATCAAAAGAGTTATTCATGTGTTTAATTGTGAAGCTTCCTGGACGATTGAAGCTTCTTAAATTTCAATAACAAGCCACTTTAATTCCTCCAAAATAGTCCACATGCCGGGAGACGGATTTGTATGGGACCTATATCAGGTTATACACCGATTCAGATTATACTTGGCACGATTATTGCAAGTAATAACAGGACATAACGAGTAATATTCCATCCCAAACGGATAGCAATTGCGGTTCCTAGGGGCTCAATGTGTCAAAATGTAAGGTCGATTTATATAGGACCTCTATCAGGCAACAGACCGATTCAGACCATACTTGGAATGATTGTTAGAATTCAACAGAACACTATGTGGAGAATTTCAGCTCAATAGGTTAACCATTGTGGCTTCCAGGGGCTCAAGAATTCAAATAAGGAGATCGATTTATTTGGGAGCTATATTCAAATCTGAACCTATGTGGCCGTTTACAATTCCCAATGACCTACATCAATAAGAAATATTTGTGCAAAATTTCAAAAAGATATGTACCTAATGGGGACGAGATCAATATTTCGAGGTGTTAGAAACCGAATGAATAAATTAGGTGGTGGTTATAAAAATTAAAGCAAAATGTAATGTGGGGCTTATACAGGAGCTATAACTGTCTAAATTACCAAAGTCAAATAAGGTTGGCATAAATCCCAAACAACTGTGACGGTTCTGTTCACCATAGGGTGAATGCTAACAATTTGAAGGTAAAGGGTCTTGTGGGCGTTGGAGTAGTCTTGACCAGAAATGGAACCGGCAAAGAAAAGACAAGGAAACATTAAAAATGGGCGGAGTGCTCTAAAAAAATGTTATAATTTGATAGATAGGTTCTGAGGGCTTAAACCGATGGTGGAAATCTGTAGGTTTACTACCGTTATCAAGCCTTTTTTCACTAATGGGTGTCTGGTCTGACCTGGGTCTTTGGAGAGCGGGAGTTTGCTCATGATGATTTAGAATATGAGACGAAAGTGCTGATTTCGGTAGCCAGGAGTAGCGCAAAATACCATATACGGAGATATGCGCGGTACTGATGGCTCTGGAGACGGTTTTGAAGTCGGAGGCACCGCCCTTTTAGATAATCCCGATATATGTTTGTATGTCTTACGTCAGTTGTTTCTTAAAGCTCTGCCCTCGGGCTATGTGAAATCGAGAATTGTTGAGAGATGCGAGGGGCTTTTTCAGATCAGGTTATGATGGATCCCGACTATCAGATAGCAAAATGCAAATTTTGCCCATGGAAATTCGACTAAGGAACAGAGGCAAACTTCTCACATATCAATGAGTGCAGTCCGATTCAAGTTTAAGCTCAATGATAAGGGGCCTCCTTTTTATAGCCGAGTCCGAACGGCGTGCCGCAGTGCGTCACCTCTTTGAAGAGAAGTTTTACATGGCATAGTACCTCACAAATGTTGCCAGCATTAGGAGGGGAAAACCACCGATGAAAATTTTTTTCTGATGGTCTCGCCAGGATTCGAACCCAGGCGTTCAGCGTCATAGGCGGACATGCTTACCTCTGCGCTACGGTGGCCTCCGACTATCAGATTAGGGAATCGTATAAACTTCTGGACCGATGTAGCGTCTTTTAACGAAGATATGCGCGGAATTGGTAACTCCTCTGGAGACGATTTCGAGGCGGAAGGGACAGCCTGTTCCGATAATCCTGATATATATTTGTAGTCAGTTTGTTCTTTAAGTTATTCCCTCAGGCAGTGTCGAGAAGTCGACATTTTTTTAGAGATGCGAGAGGCTTATTCATATCAGGTGTTCTAGGATCCCGGATTATCGATGATGTTTCGAAATGGTGGTACCCGGTCATCAGCCGCCTCATTTCGCGCCACCACCACTTTTAAAGGTTGGTCATGGTTTCGAATTAGTGAAACCTTTTCTGTAAGAGCTCCTTAGTAGAACTCGAAGCTAACTAATAAAGCATTTGTGCAGCATTTCAGGCAGCGTGGCTGATGGCATGAACTATAAACATAGGAGAATTTTCTACACTGATGTCTAGGATGTTGTCCTCTAGATAAGAGAAAGCTGGTATGCCGGTACCTTGAGTTGCTCTATACCATTGGTATATACGAACAGGTTCGAATGGGTTGGGGGCCTAGGGATCAGGGATCTTTATTATATGCTTAGGAGTTAGAAAATCATATAGACTTTCAAATATGTGTAGCAGTTTAAATGAGAAGTTTTCTCTGTCGGGATGGCTTTACGGACATATCCAGATGAATTGCAGGTACGGGGCAAAACTCATTATTGAGTGGTTAGCATTTAGGAAATCATAAAGGCTTTCTAACAGAAGAAAATAATGTCCAAAGTTTAAGGAGCGCCAAGTAAGTGAAACATACCCAACATACAGTTGCAAAGGTTCAAAATCGCCAATCGGGGCACTCTTCAGCACCACAACGGTACACTTAACCTCTCCATCATCCTGCGGAGGCAGATTTGTCCAAAGTCCAATGTCACACTAAGGTGGTTTTATCTCAAAAGGAAAAAATCGTTGGAAATTTTTTTTGGCGGTACCCCCCTAAAATGTTTCATTTTGTTAGATTTTAAGATTCCCAAATAATGAAGAACGTAAGTAGTACTGAATTCGATATAATGAGGCCAATGTCCCTAAAAACGTGCAAGGTAACGCTTGTGCTGATTGCCAGTCTGGCGTTTTTGAAACCAACGCAGAGATCGCATTTATTATTCAATCATCACGATAATTTTCATATATCACTTTCTAAGTCGCCAAATAACGAAACAATTGAGATTCTCAAAACTTTGAGGCCACAGCAGCACGTGTTAACATTTCCAATTGTGCTAAAATTTTGGAAATCTTACAATCTCGAAAACTGATACATTATAGAGCGGAGCTGCCAAATTTTTTTTTTTAAACCACCCTAATGTCACACTATACAACCATGCCTAACGACCGCTGTAAACATCCAGTGTATCGTACCTAACTCCTTGCCATAGAATTTCAGCTGAAGTAGAGCAGATGCAGTCACCTCTCCTCGACGTTCCCTCACCTGGTAAGTTTCTGGTCAAGAGTCACGCCCAAGTACCTGTCCTCCAGAGGGAGCGCACCTCTACCCCATCGGGAACAGATCTCCTGAAAACATTCAATATCCCCTACCTAGGTTGTTTGGGATTGTAAATGGGTCACATTGGTACATGTTTTAATATAGGTGTCATAAAAACTAATCACGGATCTTGACTTCTTGAGCTTCTGTAGGGCGCCGTTTTTATCCGATTTGGCACCAAAGATTTTATTTTGAAATTCAACAACTGTGCCGAGTATGGTACCAATCGGTTCATAACCTGGTGTAGATCCCATGTAAGTCCATTTTCCGATTATAATTTTTGAGCCTCAAAATGGTGCAATTATTACCCGATTTGGCTGAAATTTTGCATGAAATGTTTTGATGTGAGAGTCAACAACGGTGCCAAGTATTGTCCATATCGGCACATAACCTAATAAAGCTCCCATATAATCCGGCCTAGGATATTGACATCTTGAGCCTATAGAGGGCGCAATTATCATTTGACTGGCCAGAAATTTTGCACGAACTGTTTTAGTTTTACCAACAACATTACAAATTACGGTCTAAATCGGTTCATAGCCTGATTAGCTCACATTTTAATCGATTTTGGATCTTCTCTTCGTGCGTCTCTAGAATGCGCTATGTATATCCGATTTGGCTGAAATTTTGTATGAGATATTAAGGCTTGACCGTCAATGACTGTGCCAAGCATAGCCTCAATCGGTTCGTTACCTGAAGGAGCTGCCACATATACCGATCTCGGATCTTCACTTTTTGAGCCGCTAGAGGGAGCAATTATAACCCGATTTGGCTGAAATTTTGCATGAAGTATTTTGTTATGACTTCCAGCAAGAGTGCCGGTGTGGTCCAAATCGGTTAATAATCTGGTATAGTTCCCATATGAACAGATCTCCCGATATTAATTCATGAGACAATATTGTGCGAGATTCTTATCCGCTCTGCCTGAAATTTTACGCACTAACTTTCTCTTTGGTCTCCAACAACCAAACCTAGTATGATCCCAATCGATTCATAACTTGAGAAGCTCCAATGTCATAGTAAATCTTATCCAAAGTGACAGCCGCGTACCATAGCATCGAAAAAAAATTTACCACTGCTGCTGTTTTCAACGATGGTTTGAATGGTTCTTTGTTATTCCTTAAGGCCCTAAAAAGCACCGCCTTAGCGAATTCCCCCTAATGCTTCTTAAATAAATACTTTTATGTAAGTTTATTTTTTTTTCGTTGTGCAATTTATCTCTATTCTTGTCCGCCAGTTTAAGTGATGCTGAGAGCATGTGAGTACCTTTGAAATTGTTTGAAAATTGATAGATAGGTTTCCTTGTCAATACTTTTGTTGCAACAAAATAAGGCTTATAAGCTGGGATTATTTTTAAAAGCTTTTGGCCAATAATTGACGCAGTGAAAAAAAGCGAATAAAGACCATCGTCCTAAAGGGAAAATTTACAATGCCATGGTAACTGCTTATACACACAATGGGCAAGAGATATACGTACATCAAACACCATTATTTGTATGCGACATTGGCTTTCAAAGAAAATTGGTTACCTTCGAAACGGTAAACACAAAAGCTCTCAACAAACAAAAATAGCGATTATTTTTAGATTTTAGAAAAATATTTTAGCTAAACCTGATTCAGAAGAAAGACTTTAAATCACAATTCAAATTAATTGCAAAAAATAAAAGAAACAAATAAAAAGGTTCTAAGTTTATCCGGGCCGAATCTTGAGAACTTGCCACCATGGCAAGTTCTCAAGTTGTTTGAATTACTTTTCAAATATATGTGAGCTATATGAAGTTATGGACTGATATGGACCGCAATTGTCATGCCTTACAAGTCATAGAAAAATATGCCCTCGAAAATTTCAGGCAAATTAAATAATAACAAGTAAAATCGAGAGATCGGTCTATATGGCAGCTATATATAAATCTGAACCGATCTGGGCCAAATTGAAGAAGAATATCGAAGGGCCTTACACAACTCACTGTCCCAAATTTCGGCGACATCGGACAATAAATGCGCTTTTCATGGCCCCAAAACCTAAAACCGAGTGATCGGTCTATATGGCAGCTATATCTAAATCTAGACCGATCTGAGTGAAATTGAAGAAGGATGTCGAAATGCCTAACATAACTCACTCTTCCAAATTGCGGCGACATCGGACAATAAATGCGGCCCCAAAACCTAAAATCGAGAGAATGGTCTATATGGCAACTACATCCAAATCTGGACCGATCTGGGCCATAGTGCAGAAGGACGTCAAGAGGCTTAACTTATCTCGCTGTCCCAAATTTCGGCGACATCGGACAATAAATGCGCATTTTATGGGCCTAAGACCCTAAATCGGCCGATCGGTTTATATGGGGGCCATATCAAGATATAGTCCGATATAGCCCATCTTCGAACTTAACCAGCTTATGGACAAAAAAAGAATCTGTGCAAAATTTCAGCTCAATATCTCTATTTTTGAAGACTGTAGCGTGATTTCAACAGACAGAAGGACAGACGGACGGGCATGTCTAGATCGTCTTAGATTTTTACGCTGATCAAGAATATATATACTTTATAGGGTCGGAAGGGTCGCAAACGGAATGACAAATTGAATATACCCCCATCCTTCGGTGGTGGGTTCAAAAATGGGTCTGCAGAAGAACACTTCAACTAGGTGTTGGGTCTCTTCTACTTTGGAATATAGTCATTAAAAATAAATAATTGTCTCTGCAGTCTAAAGATGTAAAAGTTGTCGCGTATGTTGATGACTTGGCTATTGCGGTTAGGGGAAAGTTTTCCAGCACTCTGAGATTTATACTTTAGGAAGCCCTATGTGCGACAGCGTGGTAGGCTACTAAAAGTGATCTAGGAATAAATCCATGCCAGACAGAGGTAGTTTTAATCAGCAGGAGATGCAAGTTGCCTACAGTGGCACCTGTCTTCCGAATTTATTCGTGACGCGACGTTCGTACGAGGCCGACTTCGGCCTAAGTCTGCTTCGGCTTCATACTGATTGCACATGGCTCCTTTAATGCATTTTTACATCAAAGGAACTTGTCCGCGACTGATCTGTGCGACTGTGGGAGACCTGAGGACTGGAGGCATGTACTGACGGAATGCCCGTACTATGCAGACATTAGAGATTTAGGCGCGATGGGGATTAGCTAGGCAGAGTGGGATTTCAGTAGGGCCCCTGAAGACGAGATGGCTGTGGCAAGGCTGGCCATCTTTTCCCGGGACAAAATGGACCAGTGGAGGGAGATATGCATGACGAGGAGTTGATGTACTGGCGCGATCGAGTAATTTAGTGCTGCGCATGACATTGCCTGGCACCTGCCTTGCCCATGTTGATGCTGTGGCGTTTGCCCATCGTTGTTTCCTGTAGCTTTTGTCGTAGTTTTCGGTCATCCTCGAGGGTGGCCGCGTTGATTGTAAAGTTCCATGGTGGAGCGGATATGTGTGGCGTAGCCCTTGCGGGCTGTCGTGTCCTATTTGTCGGTATCGTCCTGATGTATGTTGTGTTGGTTTCGATTTCGTATGTTGGATTTAGGTTGGCTTTGGGCGATTTCTTTATCCCAGGTGACCAGTCCGGAACTGTTTGGGGCTTAGGGCGATTTCTTTCTCCCAGGTGACCAGTCCGGAACTATTTGGGGTTCAACTGGTAGTAGTCTTTTAAGGCAACGAAGTCTGACCGGAGACTTTAATCTGGTACCACGGGTGTCAGGAGCCCCTGGAACTTCGGTTCCTGTCTGACAATGGTGTGGCCCCAATGGGGGACAAAGCGGTGGCTGTGGTTTGTACTCAGATCACGGGTAGAACATAAGCTCGGCGTGGAGTAGCGTTTTCAACCGCGTGCCGTGACCCACAGATCGGAAGGAGTTTTAGGTAGTGCTCCGCTTCTAACCAAGAAGGAAAACATGTCCAAATACGTGGGATCAAATTGGTACTCATAACCACAGGTGGGGGCGTTGGTAGACGCATTGTATTGGGCCTCGCAGATTTAGGCCATGATGGCAGGCATCTGCGTTAAGCACGACATTCGTGCACCCATAAGAAATTGAACGTTAAATCCAATATTTTGTATAGAACAAGATATGCAACTCTTGCCCAATAAACCTGAAAGAGAGCCATTGCCAAAAGTTGGGGGTTATACCGCGTGTCGTGCATTGGGTACATACTGCAGTTCACAGACTTATAATGCTATATGGTTTTGTGGCCTAGTGGACGGCGCTTCAATAGTCCACCTACTATTCAATAGTCAACTGTATTCAAAGGATGGATTGTATGTGCATCACAGCCGCACTGAGGACGACACCATCTGATACACTGAATTTAAGGCTACATCTAATGCCTCTGGACATTGTGGCTAGACAAATTGCTGCGGCCACTGCTGTGAGTCAAAGTGGATTTTATTTTTAGTCATGTGGCGGCTACGGACACTGTGTTATACTTGATACGATGACCGATATTCCAGGCAGTGTGGATAACACCCTAACCGAGCCGATTTTCGATAAAAAGTACGTGGTACAACCAATTGCAACTATCTTTAATAGAACCGATTGAAGCCAACTCGACGACCAGGTGTGCTTTGGGACGTACACTGAAAACTAGTACTGGTCATCTTGCGAAGATTACCCGACCACCGCAGTGTGTATCAAGTGGAGATCCTTGCAAGTAAAAAAGTGGTAAAATGGCTATGATGTAATGTCATAACGAGGATTGCCAAACATATTTTCGTAACCAGCGAGGCAGCCAGTAAATATCTGGGGAATACATTTCTTCATTAAAAAAACACGTTCAACTGTCAAAGATCTCTCAACGGCATCCAGAATTCCACTTTTGTGGATGCCGGGTCACAGATATATCCCTGGGAATTGTAAAGTAGAAGGGCTTGCGAGACTTGGAACTACTTACGCATTCTAGAGGATCTGGCATCTGTGGGTATGACTCTGGTGACATGTAAGCTAGGTTTTCAGGACAGGCCTGAAGGGCACCGTGTGATTGATGGGGGGATTGTCAACATTCCAAAACTATGTGGCCCAATCTAGATGTGAAGAGGTCTTTCGCTGGCTTGAACAGACATCTCAGTCACTCTGTCCGTCATGAAAGGTCACTATCTGATCGGAAAACATGCTAACAGACTGAAGGTTGCAAGTAACGACTTTTGCAGAAGCTGTGATGACGTCGAGGAAGAAGAGACTATAGATCATTTGCTGTGTGTGTGTCCCGCATTAGCAGTCAGAAGGAGTTCCACTTTAGGTTCTTGAGAACCTGTCAGATTTAGCGGATGTGAATATGCGCAAGTTATTGGGCTTTTTAAAGCGGTCTGGATGGTTCAACGGTAGGAACTAGGAGGCATCTCCCTTCTCCGGTTTCTGTGGTAGCACAATAAACGAGTGAGTCTGAAGACAAACTGCCATTTAATTCTAACTTAACCTTAGCGTGGTTGGTTGCCAAAAAATCCGTTCTGAACCACTAATTAAAATAAATATTACCCTTATAAGTTATTTGTAACTTAATCAATGCTTTCATTAATTTTCACATTCAAACTAGGCAAGTTTTAAATTTAATTTTCATTTGACCACACAAAAAAAGTTCCATGTTATATGGCATTTTTTTTGTTTGAGTTCCCATCTTTTTTTTGGCAAATAAAAATGATTAGAAACGTGACTAAGAGCTCATCATCGTCGTCGTAGTCAGACAACAACATGGACTAGATACTGTAACAATATTTACTTATCATGCCATCACTAAAAATTACGCTGTTGCTGCATTGCCTCACAATTGTGGCCAAAGAACGTCAGCGGTGGCGGATGCTGATGATGCTACTGCTGGCAACCACTTTTGGTGATATGGAGTTGGCCCTATACACCACCACCGGGTTTTTTTTTATAGACTTCCGTCTGCTGGCCAAAACCAAATAGAGGATAGAAAACAAAAAGCGTTTGACTTTTTTTTCATACTGCTCACATGCTGTTGGTTGGTTGGTTGGTTGGCTGCTCGCAAAAGGACGACACTTTAGTCAAAGGACGAAAAACTTGCAGGTTGGTTTTTTTCGTTCCAAATTTCAAACAAAAACTCTGAACAAATGTGTATAAAATGTATTTGTCGCCTCTGGCAATGGAGTCCAATGTCGTGGGGCTTCTTTTATTTTTTTTTCCTTTGCTAAACATGTGAGTAACGATATGTGGTGGGCAGAGGGTGAATCCTTCTGTAAAGCCTTGTCACAAGAGATGAACAAATAAAACAGCATTATAGCCACCATCAGCAGTTAAGCACATCCTTTTGTTAGAAAATGTTTTTCTGTGTTCATTGTTTGATTACCATTCGTGGTTAGGGGCTAGCAATTGGCACTTGCGTTACTCACAATTGGTTTAGGGATAAGGACCACAATGAAACAAGTTACAAGGAAGTCTTCTAGAAAATCTATAGAATTTTTTCTTTCTTACTGATACATTGTGTGGGGTATATCTTTGAACCATAAGTAAGAAGCTAAAGGGGACTAAATTCTCAACTTATATTTAAGGGCTTTGCTGTAGCCAATGCTGTGGGTATACCGGCTAGCCATTTTAATGGCAACCTGTCATAAGGCAGCAGCAGCTGATGGGTTGCCAAATGAGTGATTTAAGTCAGATTGACAATACCTTGTGTAGACAGTCTGAATAGTTTACAAGTAAGTGAAGAAGTTTATGGATAGCTAAATCATGGGCTCAAGGCTCTCAAGGCAATCAAAAATATGGAAGCCACCGTAGCGCAGAGGTTAGCATATTCGCCTATGACGCTGAACGTCTGGTTTAGAATTCTGGCGAGAACATCAGAAAAAAAAATTTTTAGCGGTGGTTTTCACCTGTAATGCTGCCGACATTTGTGAGGTACTATGCCATTTGAAACAAGATACAGGTAAAAGCGTGCTAAGTTCGGCCGCGCCGAATTTTGGGAACGTGCCATTATAGTTTCTGCTAAAATACGGGATCTATATCAGGTTATAGACCGATTTGGATAGTACTTGGCATAGAAAACTTTGTGCAAAATTTCAGCCAAATCGGACAAAAATTGAGGCTTGTAAGGACTCAAAAGGTTGAATCGGGAGGTCGGTGTACATGGGAGCTATATCAGGCATATATATCAGGCACCGATTTAAAGCGGTGGCATGATCGGTAACTAAGTTCTGTTTGAGGGTGGAGTGAACCCCATATTGCCATGGTCAGTAAATATGAACTGTTTGGAGAGTGTTTTGGGGCTGGGGTGGCCACCGGCACTTTGCCCTGAAAATAGATATTAAGTTCGTTTCTAAGGGCATACCCCCAAATACTTGGCTCCAAAATTTTATATTAGATTCGTTTTCTACTCTTAATTACCTTTCATTTGAGTCCCATTTTTTCATAATGGGTCAATTAACCTATTTGGCGTATTTTTAGGAGGAAAAGCGCCATCCATACTTGAACGCAAATTTGAATGTCGTATTCGTAATTTACTCCAAAATACTTTTCCTTTGAGTCCCATATAGGCGTGATCGGCTAATATGTCAATTTGGGGGTATTTGGGATGGAACGACCGCCCATTACTTGTACCTAATTTTTAATGCCATATTTGTAATCGACAGTCGAATACTTTTCATTTGATTCCCATATTTATATGATCGTCTAGTATATCTGTTTAGAGGAGTTTTGGGTTTGGGCAAATCTGCTGGGTACTTGGACCCAAATTTCAATACGACATTCATTTTGTAGTCTTCAATACCTTTCATTTGAGACCTATATTATGTTCATCGGTCCATTTTTGGTTTTGAGTGGCGTTTTTGAGATAAGGCAGGGGGTCCGCCCCCCAACCGATATCTAAAAATTATATAGGCTATGTCTCCTTCCGGACAAGCCTATACAATCTGTGAAAATGTTAAAAAAATTTTAAGAAAATCGGAAAAATTGGGGATGGAGTGACCACCTATACTTCAATACGATTTTGTATGACGATTCGAAATCTACTCCCGAATACCTTTCATTTGAGCTCCATCTTGACATGAACGTCCAATATGTTTGTTTGAGGGAGTTTCGGGATGGGGGGGGGGGGGGGGGGCTCGATGGATACTTAGACTCAAATTTTACACCATATTCGTATTTTACTCTCCAATAACTTTCATTTGATAACCATATTGTCCCGATCGGTCCACTTTTGCTTTTGGGTGGCGTTTTTGGGGTAAGGGGGAGGGTCCGCCCCCCTTCCGATATCAAAAAATTACAAAGCCTATGTTTCCTTCCAGATCGGTTTCACCGTTTTTGAGTCCATTGAGTTCCATATAACCGTGTTTAACTAATTAGCCCATTTTGGGCGTTTTTGTGGGGTGGGTCGAAAATTTACAAAGCCTATGACCTTACCATATTCTTAGTCTACTCCCGAATACCTTTCATTTGAGTCCCATATTTTCATGATCGTGAAATAAGCCTATTTTAGGGGGTTTTGGGTCTGGGGTTACTTGGAATCAGTTACTTGGTCCCAGTCCAGTTACTTGGATCCATTCTTTATTATGAAATTCGTACTCTACTTCTGAATACCTTTCATTTGAATCCCATATTGTGCCCATCGGTCCACTTTTAATTTTGGGTAGTACTTTTGTGGTAAGGGGAAGGGTCCGCTCCCCTCCCGATATCAAACAAGTATATAGTCTATGTTTCCTTACAGACGCAGATCCAGCGGTACAGCTCACTGTGCCACATTTCAGCGAAATCGGGTAATAAACGCTGCTTTTATGGATCCAAAGACTAAAATCGGCGATCGGAATATATGGCAGCTATATCCGCCTATAGATCGATCGGAACCATATAAGGAATGGATGTCAGAAAGCTTAACATTGGCCTTTGTGCCAAATTTCAGCAAAATCGTATAATAAATGCGACCTCTATGGGCTCAAGAACATATATCGGGAGATGGGTCCATATGTCAGGTATGTCGGGTAAAAATGCTCCTTTTATGGGCCCAAGACATTACATCGGGACATTAGTATAAATAGCAGCTACATCCAAATATAGACCCATCTGAACCATATAGAGAATGGATGTCGGAAAGCCTGATATACATCTCTGTGTAAAATTTCAGCGAAATCGGGTAATAAATGTGGCTTTAGTGTGCTTAAGACCATAAATCAGGCAATCAGTCTAAATGGCAGCTATATCCAAAAGATGCCCGATTTTGACCATACAAATATTGAGGAGCCCGACGCAAAATATTGGGCCAAATTCCAGCGAAATCTGATGAAAAATGTGGCTTAAATGGGCCTATAACTTTGAATCAGAAGATTATTTTTAAAGCCTGTAGCGTGATATCAATAGACAAACAGACGGACGGACATGATCGTCTTAGATTTTTACGCTAATCAAGAATATATTTATATACTTTATAGATCCGGAAATGGATATATCGATGTGTTGCATATGGAATGACTAATTGAATACACCCCCATCCTCCAATATGATAGCTATATCTAAATACAGTCCGTTTCGAACCATATTAGGGACGGATGTCAGGAGACCTAAAACTACCCACTGTTTCGAATTTCAGCGAAATAGAATAAAAAATAATGCTTTTAGGGGCTTCAGACCCTTTATCGGCAGATCGGTATATTTGGCAGCCATATTCAAATATAGTCCAACCTCAACCATATTAAGCTCGGATATCAAGAGGTTCAAATCAACTCACTATTTCAAATTTAGTGAAATTGGGTAATAAATAAAGCTCTTATGGTCTTCAGACCCTTTATCGGCAGATCGGTCTATATAGCAGCTTTGTGTAAATATAGTCCGATCTGAACCATATTTGGGTCCCATGTTAGGAGGCCTTAAGCTACTCACTGCTTCAAATTTCAGCGAAATCAGTTAAAAGTAAAGCTTTTATGGGCATTGGACCCTTTATCGGCAAAACGGTCTGCATGGCAGCTTTTTCTAAATATAGTCCGATCTGAACCATAATTGGGTCCTATATTGGGAGGCCTAATGCTACTCAGTGTTTCAAATTTCAACGAAATCGGGTAATAAATTAAGCTTTTGTGGGCTTCAGACCCTTTATCGGCAGATCGATCTATATGGCAGCTATATCTAAAGGCCTCCCGGCATCTGGCCCAAATATGAGTTAAAGGCATCCCGACATCTGACCCAAATATTAACCAGCGTGCGTCAAAAAGAGGTTTTCTGTGCCAAATTTCAGCTCAATATCTCAATTTATGAAGGCTGTAGAGTGATTACAACAGACGGAAGGCAGACGGACAAGTGGACAGACAGACTCACAGACATCGTTAAGTAGTCGTAGAATTTTACTACTATATGAAATATTTATACCCTGTAGGGTCGGAAATTGATATTTCGATATGTTACAAACGGAATGACTAAATGAATATACCCTCTATCCTATGGTAGTGGGTATAAAAATGCGTTATTTAAAAAAACCTCTGATTTTTTGGAACACTTTAATATTTAATAGCCTTCTCGTTTGCTATTCATATGCACTACCATCTCAGCCAAACACTTGTTTATTGTGTGCGCGGATAAAGGTAAACAAATAGCATTGTCTATTTTTAGAACAAACAGCATCTTATTTTGCTCCAGTCGATACAGCTTTTTTTGCCTACTCTTGAAAAGTAGTTGTAAAATTGACTTTGGGTTGCACTCACACTCAATATATCGTTCATATGTAGAGTATTGATTCCATAAAAAGAGCATTTTTAACTGATTCCGATTTTGGTAGATGTCTACACGTTTTTGTTGTATATGGTCCAGATCGGACTATATTTGGATGAAGCTGCCATATAGACCGATCCCCCGATATAGAGTTTTGAGCCCATAAAAGGAGCCTTTTTATACCCTCCACCATAGGATCGGTGGTATACTAATTTCGTCATTCTATTTGTAACTACTCGAAATAATTGTCTGAGACCCCATAAAATATATATTGTATATTCTTGATCGTCGCGACATTTTATGTCGATCTAGCCATGTCCGTCCGTCCGTCTGTCTGTCGAAAGCACGCTAACTTCCAAAGCAGTAAAGCTAGCCGCTTTAAAAGGCCATACCGATCCATGTTTTGAGATAGCTGCCATATAAACCGATGTTGGGTCTTGACTTCTTGAGCCTCTAGAGTGCGCTATTATTAGCCGCTAGAGTGCGCAATTCTTATCCGATTCGAATGAAATTTTGCACGATGTGTTTTGTTATGATATCAAACAACTGTGCTAAGTATGGTTCAAATCGGTTCATAACCTGATATAGCTGTCATATAAACCGATCTTGTGTCTTGACTTCTTGAGCTTCTAGAGGGCGAAATTCTTATCCGATTTGAAAGAATTTTTGCACGAAGTATTTTGTTATGATATCCAACAACTGTACCAAATCGGTTCAAAACCTGATATAGTTGTCATATAAACAGATCTGGGGACTTGATTTCTTTAGCTTCTAGAGGGAGCAATTCCTATTTGATTTGGCTGAAATTTTGCATGACGTATTTTATTCTTACTTTCAACAACTGTGTCAAATAAGGTTCAAATCGGTTCATAATCTGATATAGCTGCCATATAAACCGATCTGGGATCTTGACTTCTTGAGCCTCTAAAGGTCGCAATTATTATCCGATTTGCCTGAAATTTTGTACGACGTATCCTCTCATGACCGTGTTTATTATGGTCTGAATCCGTCTATAGCCCGATACAGCTCCCATATAAATCGATCTCTCTATTTTACTTCTTGAGTCCCAAAAGGGTGCAATTCTTATTCGAATTGGCTGACATTTGACACAGGTCTCCAACATTTAATTTTATTGTGGTCCAAACCGGACCATATCTTGATATCGCTCTAATAGCAGAGCAAATCTTTTCTTTTATCCTTATATCCGATTGCGGGTCTTATGCCAATAAATGCCGCATTTATTTTCCGATTTAACTGAAATTTGAAACAGAGAATTGTATAGAGACTCCTGTTATCTATTTTGAACATGGTACAGATCTGGCTATATTTACATGCAAGAGCCACAATGGGTTGTTATAAGACTCACGACATCCAACCCTAAAATGTTCTAGATCAGATCGTACTAGATAAGACAGTTACACGAAGGAGCTCACGAAGTCAAAACTAGGGAGCGGGGATATGGGGGCTATATCTAAATCTCAACCGATATGCCCTATTTACAGTCCCCAATGATCTACATCGATAAAAAGTATCTGTGCCATTCATTTGTCATTCCGTTTGCAACACATTGGAATATCCATTTCCGACCCTATAAAGTATATATATTCTTGATCAGCGTAAAAATCTAAGACCATCTAGACATGTCCGTCCGTCTGTCCGTCTGTCTGTTGAAATCACGCTACAGTCTTCAAAAGTAGAGATATTGAGCTGAAACTTTGCACAGATTCTTTTTTTGTCGATAAGCAGGTTAAGTTCGAAGATGGGCTAAATCGGACTATATCTTGATATAACCCCCATATTGACCGATCCGCCGATTTAGGGTCTTAGGCCAATAAAAGCCACAATTATTATCCGATTTTGCTGTAATTTGGGACAGTGAGTTGTGTTATGCCTTTCGAAATCCTTCGCCAATTTGGCCCAGATCGGTTCAGATTTGGATATAGCTGCCATATAGACCGATCCTTCGATTGAGGGTCTTAGGCCCATAAAAGCCACATTTATTATCCGATATTGCTGAAATTTGGGACAGTGTGTTGTGGTAGGCCCTTCGACACCCTTGGTCATTTTGGCCCAGATCGGTTCAGATTTGGATATAGCTGCTATATAGACCGATCCTCCGATTTAGGGTCTTAGGCGCATAAAAGCCGCATTTATTATCCGATTTTGCTGCAATTTGGGACAGTGAGTTGTGCTAGGTCTTCCAACATCCTTCATCAATTTGGCCCAGATCGCTCCAGATTTGGATATAGCTGCCATATGGACCGATCCTTCGATTTAGGGTTTTAGGCCCATAAAAGCCACATTTATTATCCGATGTTGCAAAACTTTTGGACAGTAAGTTGTGTTAGGCCCTTCGACATCCTTCTTCAATTTGGCTCAGTTCGGTCCAGGTTTGGATATAGCTGCCATATAGACCGATCCTTCGATTTAGGGTCTTAGGCCCATAAATGCCACATTTATTATCCGATTTTGCTGAGATTTGGGACAGTGCTTTGTGTTAGGCTCCTTCACATTTTTCTGCAACTTGGCCCAAATTGGTCTAGATTTAAATATAACTGCCATATAGGCCGATCTCTTGATTTAAAGTTATGGGCCCATAAAAGGCGCATTTATTGTCCGATGTCTCCGAAATTTGGGACAGTGAGTTAAGTTAAGCCCCTCGACATTCTTCTGCATTTTGGCCGAGATCGGTCCAGATTTGAATATAGCTGCCATATAAACCGATAACTCGATTTAAATTCTTGGCCCCATAGAAGGAGCATTTATAATCCGATTTCACTGAAATTTGGCACAGTGACTTAGGTTAGGCTTTCGACATCCGTGACGTATATGGTTCAGATCGGTTTATTTTTAGACATAGCTTCTAAAAAGACCAACATTTTGCTATACACAATTGAACAATGACTTGTACCGATTAGTATTTGGTCCAAACCGGAACATATTTCGATATAACTGCTATGGAACGTAAGGTATGCAATTTACACCGGATTTTGATGAGGCGGTGGGTATCAAAATTTCGGCACGGCCGAACTTACGCCTCTTTACTTGTTGTGATTTCATCAGACAGAAGGAAGCCACTGTAGCGCAGAGGTTAGCATGTCCGCCTATGACGCTGAACGCCTAGGTTCGAATCTTGGCGAGACCATCAGAAAAAATTTTCAGCGGTGGTTTTCCCCTCCTGATGCTGGAAACATTCGTGAGGTACTATGCCATATAAAACTTCTTTCCAAAGAGGTGTTGTACTGCGGCACGCCGTTCGGACTTTGCTATAAAATAGAGGCCCTTTATCATTGAGCTTAAACTTGAATCGGACTGCACTCATTGTTGTGTGAGAAGTTTGCCGCTGTTCCTTAGTGGAATGTTCGTGGGCAATTTGATTTCATCAGACGGACTAACAGACAGACGGGCAGGCTAAATTGAATCAGGATGTGTTTCTAAGCCGATCTGTATAATTTTCAATGGTTCTAGCTCTTCTCCTTCTTAGCGTCATACGATTGCAAAAAGTTGTAATAAATACCCTGTACCACAGTGGCGGTGAATGGAAGGCGAAGCACGTTAACATACAGCTTCTTTTGGCCATCAAAGCCTTATTTCTTCATAGTTCTTTAAAATATTTTTAAAATCTATTTTTGTCCGTTTGCGTTGCATTTTCGTAAAAAATATTTCCATCTTACTTCTACATTACATCAATGCCATTATGCCTTTATTGCAAATTGTTTCAAAGTGCTGAATGCATCTACTGCTAACAGGGCTAATGAAAATCTAGTCTTGAGTGGTATGTTAGTAGTGGTGGTGGTAGTACCAAAAAAGAAAATGTCAACAATATTTTCCTTCACCCACATTTGGTGTACATGCGAAACATTCTATTGCGGTACGCAGTGAATATATCTAAACCAGAACAAGGGCGTTACGCTCCAGAGAATTTTTTTCAAAAAATAGAAAAAATCGTTTAAGCTTAAAGCAAAAACGAGACTAATAATACATTGCAATAACAACACAACAAAAAGCTAAAGTAACATTGTAGAGCAAACATGAGGCGGGAAATGAAATATGAAGAAAAGAAATTGGTATTTCACAGAGAGCTCCCTAAATCGTAATCGTGTCTTTCAACAAAAATTTGATCTCATTTCAAGGTAGATCGCGCTACGTTAACCGTTGGTTTCCGGATACAATATCTCCATTATTTTTGCTTTCCACTGACCATTCTTATAAAATGACTAAAGGACCATTGTCATCTTGAACCTAAGGATATTGGTCTCATTTCGTTAGCAATCCCACGTGACAGTGATCTCGAGTGCGATCATAGTCTCATCATGGGACCATGATATCGATTTTAGACATAGTCCCAGATAGCAATTTCAATAGCCTTTTAAGACGCATTGATCTTAATTGAGGCCACAGTACAGGTAAAAGTTGTTCTTAATGAAACTTATTATCACCGGAGTAGAGAGATCATACTTTTAAAATAAGCTCTTAAAGAGATAGTATGAGTATGTTACATAAAAATATTCATTGAGGGTATCTTAGAATAGGTTAGGTTGGAGACCACGCGACTAGGTACCTCTGTTACTACCCGCTTCATTCAGAGATCTTAGGTCCCTAGAAGAAGGTGGACAAAAAAGGACTGCGGTGCAAGATAGAAAAAATGGCAGAAAATGAAGCCAAGTACAACAAGTGAAAACGCATTAAGTTTGGCCAGACCGAACTTCGGATATACACCACCTCGGATATACATATTAACCTCATAACGTCAAGTCCGGTGAAAAATACATCATATATATGAAACCCTGACAGCTATAGCGAAATATGGTCCAATCTGGACCAAACTCGCCGGGGACGTCGAGGGGTCCAGCACAATTCACGAAACTCGACCATAAAACGAGAGATCGATATATATGTGGCAGGTATAACCAAATATAAACCAAAATGAAGTTGTAGGGCTCAAGTAAAAAGTACGAGGGAGTGAAAGAATGCGCAGCGTATCGTGCCGGGTTCACCTAGTTGAGAATAAAATCATAAATCGGCTAAGCTCTATTGTTGATGTCCGTTCTTGCCCACTGTGATTGGTGCGCATTGGCATAGCAACACAAGCTCAATCGCATCCTCTGTTTGTTCTCGCACACTAGTCTTCACAGTGTGGCTGAAATTTGACACAAGGACTTCTGTTCTGACTTTCAAAATCCCACCTATTAACTGATATAGCCCCATTTTATAAAACAATCCCCTTATTTTTTACTTCTTACAAGGACTTGGTTCTGGTCTTAACACCCGTGCAGAGTATGATCCGAATCGGTCTATAAACTGATATAGCCCCTATATAAACCAATCCAAAGTTTTTACTTCTTTAATGTTCATCCGATTTGGCTGAAATTTGACACGAGGACTTCCATTCTGAATTCCAACATCCGTGTGCAGTATGATCTGGATCGATCCATAAACAGTAAAGCCCGGATTTGACTTCTTGAGCCCCTAGTAACCTCATTTTTTATCAGATTTGACTGAAATTGGGCTTAAGGTCTTCTATGTTCATTTTCAACATACATGCAGAGTAGGATTTGAATCGGTCTGTAAACTGACATAGCCCCCATATGAACCGATACCCAGCTTTGACTTCTTAAGCCCCTGGAGGCCTCAAATTTCATCTGATTTTGCTGGAATTTGGCAAGGTCTTCTGTTTTGATTTTCATCATCCGTGTGCAGTATGATCTGGATTGGTTTATAAATTGATATAACCTTCATATAAACCAATCCCCGGATTTGGATTCTTGAGTCCCTAGAGGCCTCAAATTTTATACGATTGGGCTGAAATTAGGCTAAAGGACTTCAGTGTTCATTTTCATCATACGAGCTGAGTATGATTTGAATCGGTATATAATCTGATATAGCCCCCATATAAACCAATACCCAGCTTTGACTTCTTTAGACGCTTGAGGCCTCATCTGATTTCGCTGGAATTTGGCCCAAGGAACTCTGATTTTATTTTCAACATCCGTGCAGAGTATGATTTGAATTGGTCTATAAATTGGCATAGCCCCCATATAAACCTATCCCCAGTTTTGATTTCCTGAGCCCTTAAAAATCTAAATTTCCGTCCGATTTAGCTGAAATTTGGCCCTAGGACTTCTGGTCTGACTTCACTATTCATGTCGAGCATAATCTGAGTAGGTTTTTAAACTGATATAGCCCACATATAAACCAATTCCTGGATTTGATTTCTTGAGCCCCTAGAAGCCTCAATTTTCAACCGATTTGGCTGAAATTTGGCCCAAGGACTTCTGGTCTGACTTCGCTATCCATGTCGAGTATGATCTGAGTCGGTATTTAAGCTCACATAGCCTCCATATAAACCGATTCCCGGATTTGATTTCATGTGCCCCTAGAAGA